>NW_004567104.1:76599529-76621996 GCF_000260355.1 Condylura cristata
GATTATGGTGATGGCACACGGGTGACTTGGTGATGGGAAACCTGCGGGAATTACAACTGAGATGGGAAAAAAATGTACAAAATGATGTAAAAATAAACTGTTATAAAATAAAAAAAAAGAAAGATAAAACTGAGCCCTTAACCTTAACTGCTGAGTCCAGGTGGTGTCAGGGATGGGTGGAGCTGGGGACATTCAGCGGGTGTGACACAGCTGGGCAGCACCGGGGGGATGGGGCTTTGATTTAAAAGGCCCCACCGGTGGTGGCACAGTTGGCTGCAGCTGCTTGAGGGCAAGTTCGATCCCCACCCCGGAGGTAATCCACAGGGCACAGCAGACCTCTCCTGACCCGCCTGCTGCTCCCCTCAGCAGTGTGCTTCGTCGATCTGCCCGTTCTGCTCCCCACTCTGGATCTGGTGGAAGCCTCTCACTGCCCCTGCACCTCTGGCTTGTACCCCAGTTCTGTATGAATAAATAAATCTTTAAAAATAAATTTAAAAAAATAAAAGGCTAATTCAGTGTCTAACAAGGGGGGACCTGCTTCCTCGGCAAGCCCACACCCACACTCCTAGCTGTGGATGACAAAGTTCACTTGCTGGAAGTTGTCAGGGGAGAAGTCTGTGACCTCTCCTAAAAAGAAGAGGCGTCCACACAAGTTCACCGTCGAGAAAAGAAAATGGAGAATAAATGCACCCAAATGTGTAGGAAACAATTTAAACTACCAAAAACATGCAGTTTCAGTGGTTAAAAGAAAATTCTGATTTTGGCCTCTCACACACGGGGCAGAGGGAGAAGGGTAACTGCAGCCTCCTTCCTGCCGACCACCAACTCCGGGCGACAGGAACCCGAGGACGGTAGAAGGGTGAGGACGACTAGGAAGGGGCCGATACATGACCAACGCCACACACACGTGATGGGATGAACACAGGCATTTACCCTCCATCACAGGGGTCTTTGTGACAGTGTCATCATTCAACACAGGGGAGTATTAACTGAGGGAAAGGCCTGAGGGTCCCTTACCAACGCTGAAAGAAGAGCAGAGCATCTGAACGCCTGGTCTTGGCTTCTCAGTGAACTTCAGGGGACGTGGGCTTTAAAAACGTGTTTAAAATACGTTAGTTTAATACACAGATGTGGCTTACAATGTTGGTTTTCATCTAGCACTTTCAAGTAGTATCTAACCTTAGTTCTTTCTGCAGCGCACAGCACCCCGTTCCCTCCACCTTAGTAACAGACCGGCCCCGGCAGGATGGGCGGCCACACTCCCCCCGGCCCCGATACCAAGACACATGCAGGTCGGGTGCCGGTTGCTGGGAGAGGGTTAGAGCTCAGGGCCCGGGGAGCCGGCATCAAGGCTGAGGGCAGGCCCCTGAACAACCCAGGGGCACATTAGCCAGCAGAAATGGAAGGAAGTCACACCTGCAAACTTTAAGTTTTAGTTGTCACACAGAAAGTAAAGAGTTTTATTTCATTTAAACTGATATTCCCAAAATATCACATCAGTATTGGCAACATTTTAACAAGAAGTTTGAGTCTTTCTTTCACATATCTTTGAAATCTTCCATCATATATTGAATATGCACTTTAACCAAGTCAAAATTACTTGATCAGTATTCAGATCACATAGTTGGAAACTGCATACTCAAGGTATTTTGAAATAGGCTGGACATTTCTGGAATAAGTGAGTCAAAGACCAGTTCTCAATAGAAACCACATCTCCATCCCTCAGTGACATCACCCACAGCACAGGAAGCTAAGGGCACACCGACCGGCAGGCCTACGACCCCTCAGTGACCCTGCCCAAGTCACCAGTGGATCTGACTGTGTCTGTGACACTTCAGAATGCTGCCACACACTGCACCTCCCCTCATCTCTTCTCACAGAAGTGCACACACTGAGACGAGACAGCGTCTCCCCGCTGTGCCCACCTGTCTGAACAGCGAGCCGTGACGGCCAGTAGTCAGATGTTTATAGTGCAGATGATAAAATTAACTTTGGAAGTAAACAATCAGCACCTCTCTTCATAACCACACCTGACTAGGTTCAGTGATGCCATAGAAGAAAATTGATCGCACAGTGAAGCCACTCACCTGAACTTGAGCGAGTCCTGATCCCACTGCCAGAAGCAAACGGTCCCATCCGCGCCAGTGGAGACCATGTATCTCTGGGGGCCTTTGGCCATGGGGCTAAACTAGAAAGCAGTAACACACACAATTCAGTTTCCTGAATTTTCGTGCTGACATAATCAACAGATTTTCGAAGTTAACGTCAATGCTAAAATATAAGAAATCCAAAATGCAGATGAGGCTATCGTGAAAAATTATGATCTATACAAAAGTCTATCTCCAATTTATAAACAAAAAATATGATCTCTGGGCCTCCCTGGTGGCACAACTGGTTAAATCTTAGCCTCCATGAAGCTGTCCACAGCCACTGCAGCACGAGTTCAATCTCCCACCAGGGAATGACCCACAGGGGGCAGCAGGCCCCTCCTATCTTCCCGCTGCTCTCCTCAGTGGAATATTTCAGTCAGTCCACCTGTTCTGCTCCCCATTCTGTCTCTGATGAAGCCTCTCACTCCCCACATCTCTGGTCAGTACCCCAATTCTTGTGTGTATAAATAAATAAATCTTGGGCCCTCCCTGGTGGCGCAACAAGTTAAAGCACAGCACTGCAAAGCTGGCCATAGCCCCTTCACCACAAGTTCAATCTCCCACTCCGGAGGTGACCCACATGATGCGGCAGACCTCTTCTGTCCCGCTGCTGCTCCCCTCAGCAGTGTGTTTCCTCAGTCTGCCTGTTCTGCTCCCCGCTCTTCTCTGGTGAATCCTCTCATCCCCTGCACCTCTGGCCTGTACCCCAGCTCTGGATGCATAAATAAATCTTTAAAAAAGTCAGAGACAAAAACTATCCATTTAAAAAGTAAGTCTTTTAAAAAATATGATATCAACAAAAGACCATTTTCAAAATAATCATGAAGAACCTGAAAAGCTTTTCGAGGTGAAAACTCCAGCTCTGTCCAATAGTAAAGCGAATCACAAAGCCACCAGTGGGCACACGGAGCACAGCAGATGACCAGCAACGTGATGACCGGTGGGAACCACATAGTAGGAAACTTTCAAGAAGATAAAGGTGTCCCCTCACCCCACTGTGGAAGCTCAGATCACTGTAGAAAAGGTGAAGAAGGGATAGCGGTGACCGGTGCTGGAGGGCAGGAGAGGCCAGTTACTATACAGACGTGGACAACAATGTCAGAAAAAACATGTCAGTGACAGAAAAGCGGGAAAAGGTGAAGGGGTATCTAGGGAGCAGAAGCCACTCCTTGGCGTGTACACCGAGACAGACTCCAAGTACATCAGCAATCCAAGTCCTTCAAAACTCAGGCCCTACAATTATTACAAGAAAACCAAGAATCATACTGTAATTCCAGAACCAGGTGAACACTTGCACGCCACCAAGGGCCAGCTGAGCTGCAGAGACGAGCCAGGGAGAGAAAAATGGACCCAGAAAGGCCGGGAGGGCTTGTAGGGCCCCACGCAGAGGACTCAGGGAGCAGGGAGAGATGGGGGAAAGAATCCAAGGGCTGGAGTCAGAGCAAAGAGGCAGCTGTAGTTCTCAAGCAAAACAGTGACAGCAACAAAAGATGTGTCCGAGAGCAGCTATACTGACAGCCACCGAGGAGGAGTCACTGACCGCCAACAGGAGACCCAAGTCGCCCACGGAACCCAAGACCCGAACTGCAAGCAGCACTCCGCCCTTCCCCAGAATGGGCAGGAATTCAGGAGCTGTGCCCACTGGAGACATGCCAAGGGGCTGAGCAGACGAACACCTATACTGCCAACAGCAGAAAAGAGCTGGGAAGAAGGGAAAGGCTTTTGAAATGTTCAAAGTGATTATTTACTGATATCAAAGTGGATATTCCACAATTTAGACTAAAATTAAATTTCTGAGAATTTCCTGTTAAAAATGTTATATTAACTGGATATTCCTATTCATTAAAACCTGATCAAATTCTATCTTTGTAAGTAGCTTTGAAAATTCTAAACCTGCCTGTCAGGGAACGGACACTTCCTCTAAGTGTTCTAGGGCAAACCACACGCCACAGGCATGGTGGCATCGGTGGAGTCTGACTCGAGACTGACTCGCCATGTGCAGACACCATACTGCGTTCTGTGCAGCACTTGCGTGGCACACTCGGGCACCCAGCAGGACAGGGTGAGAGGGCTGTGTGTGATTCTTTCTGAACTTAACCTAGGTGGCCTCCTAGGTGCCAACAGAGCAGCCAGGGCTTCAAAAGCGCCAAGTATGTCACACCAGGACTTGGAGATACGTGATATGTTCACAACAGCCTTCCAATTCAGGCACCCAGTAGAAATTTGCACTGAGATTTTGCCCTGTCCATAGTTTTTGTCAGGACTTTCACACCTTCATATAAAGTTTTCGACATTTCCTGTCAAAATTTATCCCTTCAGAGAATGGAAGTATCACACTCCCAGACTTCAAACAATAGTACAAAGCCATAATAATTAAAACCATATGGTACTGGAAGAAAACATAAGTAAAACACTACACATGGTACCTCTCAGTAACAGCTTTAAAGACTCATCCCCTAAAGCAAAGAAAGGAAGGAAAAGTTTAACACCTGGGATTTCATCAAACTGAAAAGCGTCCCTACAGCGGAAGAATGGTAACCGAAACAAAGAGACACCCTGGTCGGGAGAAAAACACTTGCTGCCTACAAGGGAGAAGGGGCTGATCACAGCGCACTTGGCTCACCGGAGACACCGTGAGCAGCCCAGTCAGAAGTGGCCGGAAGAGCTTCGGACGCTTCTCCCAAGAGGAAATGCCAATGGCCAGCAGGTGTATGCAAAAGGTCAGCTCACTTGTGGTAGGGAAATGCAAATCAGAACCACAGCAGAGACACCTCGCACGGTGAGAAGGCACCTACAGAAAACGAACACCACAGAACACCACAAGCCGGGAGGATGTGGAGAAAGGGGAACTCTCCACACTGGTGGGAGCGCAAGCAGCTGCAGCCGCTGTGAGCGCCCGGAGGGCCCAGACTGCTGGAAATGCAGCTACCTGACCCAGCCAGTCCACCCCGAGGGACCGACCCACGGAGCGCAGAAGCTTCAACCCGAAGGATGCCCACGCCCCTGTGTTCCCTGCGGCGCCGCTCGCCACAGCCCAGGCTGGGGACACCCCGACCGCCTGCAACAGGCGACGACTGGGTCAGGAGGACGGCGACCGTACACACAGCGGGACGCAACTCGGCAGCCAGGAAGGACAAGCGCGTGGCCTTGCCGGCGCCGGGACGGAGCAGGAGGGACCGTGCTCGTGACCTGAGGCGGGAAGAAAAGGGACAGCCAGGCGGTCTCACTCACAGGAGGAATGCAGGAGACGCAAAGACAGGATGAGGTTAAAGACATCATAGTAAATAAAAAAACAAAATTAGCAGGCAGATAAATCAGAGACATTCTGGAGGGGAGGGAGAGAGGGGAACATAGGACTCGCAATGGTGCACAGATGGTTGGGGGGACTTTATGGCGACCACACCCGAGATGGGAAAGCAAATATTGCATAGAGAGAAAGAGTGGTAAAATTACCTACATTAAAAAGAAGACACTCATGGAAAAAAAAACAACTGTACCCCTTCACACGAGTTATGGGGCTTTCGGCTCTATCTGTGCGGCTCCCGACGGCGTGAAGCTCTGGTTTCAGCAGAGGAGAGCCCTCTCTCTCCACTTCACTAAGCTCTCAGTGGGTCTGAACTAATTCACCAGTGACTCTGAGCCTGGCCTGCTTTTATTTCTCACAGATTTCTCTTCAGTGCCCAGCAGGAATGTGTAAGCTACGCAGCTCCCTCTGCCATTTCTGTGTCCTTCAGGCCACTCCCTAACAACATGCGCTCAAGATATTAGGAGAACCTCACTTTTCTAAATGGGCTCGAAGAACCCTGCATTAAGGAAACAGTGTACACTACCATGTCTCCAAGTTCTTCCTGGCTTTATGATCGATACTATAATCTCCCCAGTCTACTTCCAAAGTCTTAGCATTTTTCTTGACAGCTACATATTATTGCGGTACATGGATGGAGCTGGATGGGATGACACTAGGTAAGATAGATCAGAAACACTCCTGCCAGGGAGTGACCCACAGGGCACAGCAGACCTCTCCTGTCTCCCTGCTGCTCCCCTCAGCAGAGTACTTCATCCATCTGCTTGTTCTGCTCCCCGCTCTGTCTCTGGTGAGTCCTCTTACCCCCTGCATCTCTGGCCTGTACCCCAGCTCTGTATGAATAAAGAAAAATCTTTTTACATGTATTTTTAAAAAAAAGGAAATTACACATTTCAAGTGACTGACTAGTATTTATAATGCCTGTGAATTTATTTGACTTCCACTTTCACAAGGCATATAACAGAGTCACCGATGCCTAGTCTGTACTTTGCCATTAAAGGACTCAGTCCCCAAGGCACTCAACTGTCACCTTGGCACTGCTGACGTGCCACCGCCTTGTGTGCCCACAGGCGTGAAGCAGTGCACACCGAAAGATGCACACAACACGCAACAGCAAGCTTGCACTGGAATCATCTGAGAGGCAACCACAGTACTGAGTGGCCATGACCCCCGCTGCGACCCCGTGTAAGACAGCAGGACACTGTGGGGTTTTTTTCAATCAATCCTTTTGCTTTCAGAAAGCAAGCGACCTGTGAAATGAGCATTTTAGCTCTCCTCCCCAATATCCACTTCTGCCTTTCTTGGCCACCGGTGTATCGCCCATGTGGAACAGGTGCACGCCCAGGGCGGGGCTGGTTTTCCCCAAATACCTCCTTAGCTGTTAGCATGAGGTGAGCACACACAGGAGCACTCACGGACCAGGTACCAGGCCCCCCAGGAAGTGCTTTGCAGTCGCCCCTTGATACAGACCGAGCCCCAGGCGCAGAGGGCCACCCCAGCCCTGGCACGCTCCAGCCCGCCGGGCCTGGCGGTCGCTCGTGGGCAGGCGCCTGGACAGTGACCACGCAGCACGCAGCTCACAGTGAAATGGCCCAACTGCCCCAATGTCCTGGACAGGCTTTCTCTCCCACAGGCTGGACTCCAAGTCAAACTGCATTTAGAGTTCTCACATTTTCCCCAGTTCTCTTTGAACATTCTTCGTTTTTGCCATCTTAAATCTAAACCTTTGAAGGCTAGAGAGTATTTACTCCACATGCTGTTTCTGAATTTGGTTTTGCTTGCTTGCTTATTCATGAGATTCTCAGGCTAACATGCTGAAGAGAAACACGAATAGCTGGAAAATGAGTTTAACTACAGGTACCACACATACCACAGCTACAGGTTTACTCAGACTTTTCATTAGTCCTGGTATTTTTCTACATGTTGACACCTACCTTACATAAATTTTCAAATTTCCTGTATAAGGTTTTTAAAATATCCTCCCCCTCATGCCTAAAGGGACAACAGTGATATCTCGCTTACAAATGGGCTTACAGTTACTTATAACATTTCTTTCTTTGTTCCTTGACTCATCCCAGTCGTAAACCAACACCTCTAAGGAGTCCAGACAATGGCAGCTTGGTTGTTCCTATCGTGACGCCTATTCTTCCACCCTTAATTTCTGTCTGTACTTGGCTAATGGCCTCATGAAATCACCTCCTTCCCTACTGTTTCCGGTATTTCTCTAATTTCCTGACAGATACACTGAGTCACAGATGTTTAGCCTTTTTTTAACATAAACATCGAGGCTATCAACATCCCCGCATGCGCAGCTCCAGCTGCGTTACTCATCCACTACGCAACAGCTACCCCAAAATTCAGCTACCAACACAGTGATGAAAATTCATTATTTTGCAGTCTCCACAGGTCCAGATTCCGGAGCAGCTCACCTGGGTTAGGTCTGGCTCCGGTCTCGTGAGGTGACAGGTTAGCAGTGAGCACAGTCCAGGAGGCCACTCCTGAAGGGTGATGACTCATGCCAGCCGCTGCGGCAACACCCCACCTCCTTGTCACGAGAACCTTTGCTCCACAGAAATGTCCTATCAACACGATGGCTGAACTGGCCCGAGACGACGGAGCCGAGAGAGGAAGACAGAAGCTTCCTTTACTCTCACACCGGAGTCACACTACATCACTGTCTCGGGCCACGCGGGCCACCCTCCTCGGCGGAGACCTCCGGGGTGTGAGGACCAGGAGGCAGGAGTTGCTGGGTGTCACCGTCACAGCTGGCTACCAAGCACCACAGCTTGCAAGGTACAGCATGTGAGGTTTTCATGAAACATTCTGATCGTTAATCAGTCAAAAATACCCTCAAATTTCTACTGAGGCTCCTCCTGTGATGCATGGGTCAAGCAGAAGTTTCTGTTCATTTACATTAGTGCAGTTCTCATGAATGAGCTCAGGGCCTCATCACACCACTGTCACAGAACTGACTCAGACAATGTCCACAGAAGCGCCGCATACTGAACCCTGAGAAGTGGCATGCGCTGCAAGGTCCAGCGCTGTCTGGGCCATTTTACTGCTGCCGTGTGCAAACTCACCCTGCTGACCCAGTCACCCTTTGGGCTACCGCGCTCCCGCCTGAGGACGCAGGTCTGTCCTCCCCACAGCCTGCCTGTGCCGCGAAGGGCACTACGAGGCCCACCCAGGAGACCTGGTGCGTGAAGTGATGTCATTCGAGACTGGGATTCCGAGGGGGAGGTGGTTGGGGTGGCAGCCGCGGCATGCGGACCTTGTCACGAACGCAGGCCCACGCCGACTTAGGAAATCAGAGTAGGTAGGACCCTTGATGTGAGTCTCCCTACAACAGGCGTCTCAGGCAAGCCTCCCAGCCGTTCCCACTGCAGTACAGAGAACTGCTAATCCTGACAGGGAGACCTACAAACCGACTCTGGAAAGATGCGAATGGCAACCAACCATAGGAACTCCTCAAACACACAATTTGTGCAAACTGTGCACAATAAACAATCGGCTCCTTAAAGAAAACAGGCAATGGGGCTACAGAGAACATGTGGGCAGTGGTGTACGATGCGTTTTAACATTTTTACTCTACGGCAACTAGCTGTTGAGCGGAAGCTTTGCTTGGGTCCCAAGGCAAACTAACTATAACACGACTTATGAGAGAACTAGAAATCTGAACATCCACAATGTTGTCGCTGTTTTTGAAAAAAGGAATTCTGATCTTTTAAGACAGCGAAATAAGCCCTCCCTGGTGGCACAACAGGTCAGGACGCAGCACTGCAAGAGAAACACAGCCACTGCAGTGAGAGCGCAACCTCCTGCCCCAACGTGACCCAAAGGGCGCAGCAGACCTCTCCTGATTCCCCGTGGCTCCCCGCAGCAGTGGGTTTCAGGATCCACCTGTTCCACTCCCCACTCAGTCTGGTAAATCCTCTTACTCATTGTACCTTTGGCCTGTACCGAAGTTCTTGTATGCATAAGTATGCGTAAGTCAATCTTTAAAAAAAAAAGAAAGGGCCTCCCTGGTGGCTCGGCAGGTTAAAGCGTGGCACAATGAAGCTACCACGGCCACAGCAGCACCAGTCTGATCCCCGGCCAGGGAGTGACACATAGGGCGTGGCAGACCTCTCCTGACCTGCCCACTGCTCCCCTCAGCAGTGGATTCAGTACATCCGCCAGTTCTGCTCTCCACTCGGTCCTTTCACCCCCACCCTCCCAAACCTCTGGCCTGTACCCGTTTTGTATGCATATATCAACCAACCTTTCAATATAAATGTATGTGTAAACCAAGATAAATATGCAAAGAATTATATTCCATGCAGAAGTGGAAGAAATGTAAATGTATTTCTGCAAATATCAACTTATCAGGTTTTAAAGTACAAGCATCACTAACACACCCCAGTTTGTAACTGACGTTCACTCGACCGTAATCCTAGAGGGAGCCGGCAGCCGTGCTCAAGCCCGCAGGCAAGTCCAAAGCAGCAGTGGCTTTAAGGAAAAGTGGACATCCCACAAGTGTGCACACCACAGCTAGTTACCTGCAGAGATGTGATGGACCCTGTGTGGCCGTGGAGCACAGCAACCGGGGCACAAGTCCTCAAGCACCACACTCGGATTATCTTATCACAGCTCCCTGCGGCAATCATTGTATTCTCATAGTTTACTGCCATGTCTGAGATTTCCGCAGAGTGACCTCTTAGTGTGGAGAGCAGGCGGCCATTATGTGTTGACCAAATCTTCACCAAACAGTCATCTGAACCCTAAGAAGAAAATATACCCCAAAATAAATGCTAGTGCACAAGTCTTCGACGACACTGAAAAGAACACCGCTGACAGGTCACTCAAATGAAGGACCACAACTCGTCTCTTGCTAGCTGTAGCTGTAGCATACACTGGGAATTACAAAGGTCATGGCCAGATGACACAATGTGTCCTCAAACTACATAGTAGCTACAAAACAACATGCGGTTAGCGATTTCTATGGATCAGATCACATTACAAATACTATTTTACCAAAAGTCTTGGCCAAATAATAAGTTCACTAAAAATTCACAGTTTACCTACTTCAACTAGTGTTTAAATGGTTAGCTGATACAACACTTAGCTGGGAGAGTTTTAGAATAGACCTGCATTTCACAGCTGAGAAACAAGCATAAATGGCAATCCCACATCTAAAAAATCAGAAACATGCCCTCATTCAAATAAGCAAACAGCAGTCTCAAACTTGGAGCACCAGCCAGCACCCATCCACGCCTCAGCAAACTTTCAGGTCATTTACTTTGAATCTCAACTGGAAAATGAATTTAAACTTCTCACCCACCCTCACTCCCCTTAAACATTAAAACAGTAAATTAAATTCCAAATATTCACATGTAGTTTTAAAATCACTGGAGCCCTAAACTATCGTTTTATAATCAATCCATTTCTCTGGACCAGTGGCTAACGTGAGCCACTTGTAGAGATCTGGGTTGGTTGGGTTTTGCCGAACACACACGCTACAGATTAACCTGAGTAGGCATACACTGGGCCGGGGGAAAATGCCAGGCCCACAGGTGGTGAAGCACTCCCAGTGACGACGCCCAGAGCCACTGCTCTAAGTCAAGGCCTCACAGATATCTCACAAGGCTCGGCAATCTGAATCAATGACATTCTTAATAGAAACCCAAGCGCATGGGCCCCAGACCTCAGACCCACTGAGTTAAAACCCCAGAAAGGGAAGCACAGAAGTGACACATTTGTAAGATTTCCCAAATGCTCTGATGCTCACTAGAGTGCTCCACGTGATACCAAATTGAATTTAAAAGCATTAACTCACTGTAAATATTCTATGTCCTGTCCTATCAAATGCTACACAGTAAACAGCAGACAGATGTCCCAGAATCCTCCTGTGCATTTTTATGTGCTGATACATAGTTCCTGGAAATGCTGTGCTAAAAGTGGAACACCCTGTGAGTTGTTTTCCTCGATGTATCTCCACTAGGAAATAAAAATAACAAAAATGGTTAAGGGAGAGTTAATAAGTAAAACGTTAAGAAAATCTCGAACACATTTTCTAGAGGGTCACAAAATCTATGTTCAAGAATTCCTAAGGACACAAGTTTGTTCCCAGCTCTATTTCACTATCCTCACTACCATAAACTTTTGTCATTTTTATCACACTTAGCAATTATTTTAGAAAACAGCAAGACTGACAACGTTTTTGTTCCTATTGAAACAACACTACTCTCGGGGCTTCCTTTTCCATTTGAACAGAGCCGCTATCAAGCTGGCCAAGAGCGGTCAAGCACGGTGCTCAGCACCTGAAAGGCCAACCTCACTTACCAAGATTTGGTGGGGAACCGTAATTCACGGGCATTTCGGGAGGTCTTCCTCTGTGAAGAGCAGCAAAGGCAGAGCCCTTCCAGACTGTGTTCCTGCAGTCTTTAAAATGAATTTTAGATACACATAAAATCTTGAAAGTGAACCCCAAGAAAGATTTTATAGAATACTTACGTATATTGCAATAAACTGTTTATTCAAAGTTTTACCATCTACTATACTTTTAACAGAAAAGCCCTAGAGGTTTATTCAACTACTTCTGAAGGAAAAAAATTAAGACAGCTCAGTTACAACAACACCACTAGCATTTGTGTGGCACTGTACAAGTTACAAAGTGCTTTCCACATACAGCATCTCATTGCGTCCTCACAACAACCCTGTGAGGTAGGTGTCATCGCCAACCTGTAAGTGAGGTAACTGAGGCTCACAGGTTCTGGGGACCCTGGGAAGATTCCCACAACCGATCAGTAAAGGGAGGCCACAAGCAGACCCTTGGCCTCCAAGTCCCGTTCAGTGTCAAGGAAGCTGCTCCCCAATGCAGAAATAGACAAGATGAAGGACGCGTAGTCTCGATCACAAGTGTCCCACTTTTCAAATATGGGAATTTTGGGGGGAAATTTTAACTTCTATGAAAATTCTTGATTTAATTAGCTTGCTTAAATGTCACTGAGTTTTAAAATTCATTTTGGCCACTATTACCATGACTTTAATGTCCTCAGGAAATACTGGCAAGGTAAAAACAAGTGGCTTTCCACTTGTTTTAGGGTCACAGCCAACCCTCTGCCGAGAGCACTGAGAGTCGACGCCGAAGCCCACTCCTCTGCCCTACCAGCAACTACACCAGGAATTCTGCCCCTCTAGGCTGCCCTGCGCAGAGCGCAGAGGAGGCAGGATACTGAACCTCCTCAGAGCCTCGGGTGCCCCAGAGACAGGCAGCGCGCGTCGCAGGCGCGCCCGATCCAGGAAGGCAGCGGGCAGCGGCACAAGTGGCCGCCCGGCCGCCAGGTCTGCCGCGGTGCTCGTTGCAAAACGACACTGAGCTTGACACGGCAAAGAAAACAAGAGAACGGGCGACCCAGGCCACTACTATAGAACAGCCTGAACAGAGCGCTCACAGGCAGTGGGACACCGAAGCCAAGGAGAGGAAGGGGCCCTGAGCGGCAAGTGCGGCCCAGCCGGTTCCCTCTGGGTCAAGCTGCGGACCGGCTGTGCACCAGGAGGCGGCAGAGCTCCCAGTCACCCCTGGGCACCAGCTGCGGTGGGCTCAGGGTCAGAACAGGCGACACTCTTAGCCACTAGCAGTCAAGCCATGTTGATACACAGGTCACAGCGCATACACAGACTGAGTCTAAGCGGTTCATACCACGCTAACAGAGAGGAACAGCAATTCCACACATGTTGCTACCACATAACTTTGCAATAAAATTAAGTCACTGAAAAAAAGAACCATGCAATTGTACATTTTTGGTGCTTGTTTTCAAACTGCTACCAAATTTAGGAAATCACTTTCCCTTATAACAAAGGGCTTTCAGAATCTAAATACCAAGTGAAATACTTCTAGCATTTAAAGAGTTTATTAGACACATACAATTACATCCAATGAAGTTATAAGTGAGCTACAAAATGGAAAATTAAGAACTCACATTGATAAAACTTCAAACACATCTCAAAATTGCAGGTTTTTAGCTTAACATCTATACCTTTATCATTTTCTTTTAATGAAGGACCCACTGAACACTTAAGTAATAAAATTCAACATCTATGCTAAATGCAGAGAATGTTAAAGAGTCCACAGCATGGGTTAGAGTTACATTATCACCTTTCTTCCACAATGCTTACATTACTTCACAAAGTATAATTATTAAACTAGTAATACAAAGCAGAACACTTCTTCAAATTAAGGTACCTTTTGCTGTACGTAGCAAAGACTGCCTTCCTGCACCAAGTAAGGAAGTGACTCTTGAAATGCTGGGTGGGATTTCTTTGTCCAGCATGGGGCCGATGCGCTGACAGATTTGCAACAGGTGATCAGGAGCCACATGCTTATTGGACAAAACCTGGGTGGAGAGAAAGTTTGCAAAGTCACATTGTTTACAGCAGTATCAAAAAATATTAAAAACTTTGGATGTCTGACAAACAAGTAAAAACCAAGTACAAACAAACTGCAAACCACTGCTAAGAGAAATTAAAAACCTAGAGAAATTAAAAACCTAAGTAAACAGTAAGCTGGCCTACAGATTCAGAGTAACCCAAACCAAGCCCCCACGGCAAGTTTTTTTTTTTTCTTCTCAAAAGATTAATTTATTTGTGCATACAGAACTGGGGTACAAGCCAGAGGTGCAGGGGTGTGAGAGGATTCACCAGAGACAGAGTGGGGAGCAGAACAGGCAGATCGACAAAGTACACTGCAGAGGGGAGCAGCAGGCAGGTAGGAGGGTCAGGAGAGGTGTGCCACGCCATGTGGTCACCTCTGGGGCAGGCGGGGATCAAAATCACGCGGAAGCAGCTTTAGCTTCTTAGTGCTGTGCTTTAACCTGCTCTGCCACCAGGGAGGGCTCCCAGCATGTTTTAATAGAAAGTGGTAGTCTTATTCTAAAATTCTACAAGTACAAAGCGGCGTTGAAAAAGAACCAAGTAACCATACCTGATTTCAAAATTCTTATAAAACTATAGTTATCAGAACAGCATGGTACTGGCATAAAGAGAAAGTGATTAATGGAACAAAGAATTTACAAGTCACTCATAAAGATAAATGCTTTCTGACAAAGGTGCGGAGACATCCAAAAGAGAAAAGACTACCGATTCAAGAACTCATGCTACAACTGGCTAGTCATTTCCTCAAAAAATAATTTGGGCCCTCCCTTGTGGCGCAGCGGGTTGAAGCACAGCACTAAGAAGCTTAAGCCACTTCCGTATGAATTCGATTCCCGCCTGCCCCAGAGGAGATCCACATGGCAAGGCAGACCTCTCCTGACCCGCCCGCTGCTCCCCTCAGCAGTGTACTTCGTCCATCTGCCTGTTCTGCTCCCCGCTCTGTCTCTGGTGAAGCCTCTCACCCTTCGCATCTCTGGCCTGTACCCCAGTTCTATATGAATAAATAATTCTAAAAATAAAAAATAATAATTTAATTTGTATCCATACATTGCACCACAAACAAAAATTATCTCAAGACAGATCACACAGCTAAATGTGTACCCTAAAACTGTAAGACCTATAAAATACTGAAGAAAACATTTATTTCCTAGGGTTGGGCTAAGATTTCCAATGATGCCAACAACTAAACCCAAAAAAGAACAAATCAATAAATCAGATTTCATCAAAACTAAGAATCCATTCCTATTAGGGGAATGCAAAGACAACCCACATGAAAGAAAATATTGGCAAAGGCATGTATCTGACAAAGGACCTGGATCCAGAGGATGTGAAAACTCACCCTCACCTAAAAAATACTCAATAAAAACTCAGACTCAGGGCCTCCCTGGTGGCACAGGGGTGAAAGACAGTGCTATCGATCTATCGTAGTACAAAGTGGACCCTTAGCTGGCCAGGGAGTGACCACAGGGCGCAGCACCCTTCCTGTCACCCCGCTGCTTGCTCCCCACAGGAGAAAATTTCAGTGGAGCTGCCTGTTCTGCTCCCCACTCTGTCTCTGGTTAATTCTTCTCACCCCTCACACCTCTGGTCTGAACCCCCATTCGTGGATGCATAAATAAATAAAAAACAAATAACATCTTCATGTCGTATACCTGAAGCTGTTAAATGTCAACTGTATCTCAATTTTAAAAAATAAAAGTTAACCAGTACGAAAAAAAAGTTGAACATAAAAGAATGCTAGCATCAGTAGAATAATGTTTTCAACATCTTCCCAGCCCCAGGCGTGCCACTGGAAGTCTCTGCCTCAGCTCCTCGGTGAGCGAGCCAGCTGTACGGGGACCTCAGGAGCAGGCCAGGACTGAGTCCACCCCGTGGCCACAGTGGGTCTCCCGCCTTCTTGTCCCCTTTGCTGCCACAGCACGTCAGAAAGCAGGGCTACAGTGTGGGCCAGGGCACGCCAGGACTGCTGCCGAGCGCCTCAGCCAGCCAGGGCGGCCACGCAGACAGAGCGCTCGGCCGCATACCTTGACCAGCTGCGAGTTACAAAGAAAGGATGAGAAACGAATGTAATCAGGCCCCAGAAGCACTGGATTCCTTTAATATGCACCTCTCTGGCCTTTACTCTGCGTTCGAAACTAGTGATCCCGCAAGCAGTCACGAATCACGCCAGTCCCACAGCGCAAACAAAGCACAGAATGCGATGTGCACTAAGTAAATCTGCTGTCTTCTGCGCATAAGTATTTCCCCTCGACCTCTGATGAGACGGTGTCTTGAATTCATGTTACCTGTGTAGTAAGTGAAGGTCAGGCAGCCACAGGCAGGCCAACATTCCCACAGAAGTAAGAGGGAAAAGAATTAATCTCGGTTTCACACAGAAGGACCTGGGCCAAAAAACATCCAGTGCGTTTAGCTCAGGACAGCAAAGCCCTCTCAGCACCCTGGGCAGACAGCGAGTGTGCAGCCAATGCCATCACCCCTCAGGGGCAGAGCCTCACTGTGCCAGGTTCTTCCATATGGAGGGGACCAAGGAATCTCATTTCTGCCAATGAAACTGAGAAAAGCTCAGCTGGGGCAAGAGAATGTTCCTAGAAAACTTCTCTATAAAAGCAGCTGGCACCAGAAGCACCAACCCCCCTCCCATCGGCACTTCCAGAAACCTCTAGGTGCTGCAGGGCGGCCCTGAGCACTCAGCCTTGAGTTCTCAGAGCAGGCTGTGTGGCGGCAGGGCAGACCCGGGCTTTGAAGACACCACCACATCGCTGCATCAATCCAGCTACGGCCTTTTTTTTAATAGATTGGTTTATTTATGCACACAAACTGGGGTACAGGCCAGAGGTGCAGGGGTAGCGAGAGGATTCACCAGAGACAGAGTGGGGAGCAGAACAGGCAGATCAACAAAGTCCACTGCTGAGGAGAGCAGCGGGCCGGTCAGGAGAGATCTGCCGCGCCCTATGGTCACCTCCGGGGCAGGCGGGGATGGAACTCATGGTGGCGTGGCTCTAACTTGTTACTACTGTGCTTTAGCCCACCGTGCCACGAGGAAGGGCCCAGCTACAGACTTTTAAGACATCATTACTTAAGCCACCGCTTCTAAGCAAAGAACATTCCACAGTCTACTTTCACACACCATACAATCACACAAATCACACCACACCCACCCATCTAAATAGCTGAAGCAGTCACCCAACCAGCCCAACCAAGTGAGGTTTACCTGGAAAATGCTATTAACCATGACTTTACTACAAAATAGGGATGCCTAACTAGCACTTCTAAGTAATCTGTTAATATTTTCTTTTTCCAAGGCTAAACGTGAGCGCTAGCCTACACTAAAAGTACTTCCATATTTCGAATCATTGGTAAGAAAAATCTTAAAGAGCTCTCATTACTCCTGATGGGTACTTCTGTTATTTCTAACCCTAACATCAGAGCACCCAAAAGGAGTAAGTACAGAAGTCAAAACTTGCAGGGGCTCAAACCACCTGACATCTACGAGGGAAAAAATTGGCGTTAAGACAGAGTTTAGCTCCAAATCAAAATAACTAATCAGAATAGGATCAAAATAAAACTGACGCAAACTCAGGTTCCAGATCCTACATGGAACATAATGAAGAAATATTCCCCAAGTAAACTTCATTTTAAACAAATACTGTGTTGTGAGATGTATAAAAACAGGGCCCTCCCTGGTGGCCCACCCAGTTAAAAGCGCAGCACTATGAAGCCAGCTGCAGCTATTTCAGAGTTTAATCTCCAGCCAGGGAGTGACCCCCAGGGCGCAGCAGACCTCTCCTGTCTCTCCCAGCTGCTCCCCTCAGCAGTGTACTTCATCCATCTGCCTGTTCTGCTCCCCACTCCCTGTCTGGTGAATCCTCTCAGCCACACCTCTGGCCTGTACCCAGTTCTGTATGCAAATTGTATTAGAGCAGAAGACACAAGAACACTACAAAATACAGGAATTTTAAGCAAGCTTACACAAACTATGGAACAGCAAAATACTCACTTAACAATTTCAACCATATGTAAAGAAACTCATCAGACTGTTATCAAGACATTTGTGTTATGGGCCTCTCTGCTGGAGCCAGGGGTTAAAGCACAGCACTATGAAGCTGCCCATAGTTACTGTACCCCAAGTCTGACTCCCCGCCAGGGAGTGACCCACCAGGCGCAACAGATCCCTCCTGTCTCCCCGCTGCTCCCCTCAGCATGTGTCTTTCAGTCCATCTGCCTGTTCTGCTCCCCGCTCTGTGTCTGTGAATCCTCTCATCCCCCCTGCACCTCTGCCCTAAAACCCCAGTTCTTCTACACAAAAATAAAACTAAAAAAAAAAAAAAAAAAAAAAAGTTAGGGTCTTAAGATTACAGAAGAGTCACATAAAAACTCTGTACTTACAGCCACTGAGTCCTAGATGTCAGAATTCTTAAACTAATCGTAAGAACTATCATTTCCCAAATAATCAGGGAATAAAGAAGCAGAAAACATCCAACTGCTCCACAACCACTGGCTCAAAATGTAGTTCAGAGCCCATTCCTGATTTCTTAAGAGATTAAAACATAATGCCGTATATTTAATGACTTATGTACTAAAATCCTGAGCAAAGGGAACTTAATAAAACACGTTAAGTAATAAAACACTAACATTCAATCATTAAAATAGATTGTTACAGAAATAGAAAGTTAGCAAGCAACTGCAGCACGAGTTCGATTCCCAGCCAGGGAATGACCCACATGGCACAGCAGACCTCTCCTGACCCACCTGCTGCTCCCTTCAGCAGTGGATTTCAGTCAGTCAGCCACTGTCTCTGGTGAATCCTCACTCCCTGCTGTCTCTGGTGAATCCTCTCACTCCCTGCACTGTCTCTGGTGAATCCCCACTGTCTCCGGTGAATCCTCTCACTCCCTGCACCTCTGGCCTATACCCCAGTTATGTATGCATAAATAAATCTGAAATAAAGAAATAAATCTTTTGCCAAAGTTCCCAGAAATTACAAGTGACAGTTCCAGAAAAAAAAGATATACAGGCCCTCCCTGGTGGCGCAGCGGGTTAAAGCACAGTACTGAGAATCTGAAGCCACTTCCACATGAGTTCGATTCCCGCCTGCAGCCTGCCCCGGAGGAGACCACATGGCGAGCCAGACCTCTCCTGACCCGCCCGCTGCTCCCCTCAGCAGTGTACTTCGTAGATCTGCCTGTTCTGCTCCCCACTCTGTCTCTGGTGAAGCCTCTCACCGCCCCTGAGCCTCTGGCCTGTACCCCAGTTCTGTATGCACAAATAAATAAATAAATCTTAAAAAAAAAAAAAGATATACATATAAATATACAGACCTAATTTTGATATTGATAGGATAACTAATATAAAATAACTGGAAACCAGTCAAAGGTCGTCCAACAAGCAAATGACTAAACTTTCCATGAAATGGAAGTCACAATGTAGTTTTTTATAAAAACCCTATTTTTGTCAGTATATGTGTAAAAAAGAAAACACTTCATTCTGTTTTCTATTTTGCTTATGTATTTTCTAAATATTCCAATCATAAACAATTTATATTTAAAATTAGGACAATGTCTAGTCGTTGAAAAGGGGATTAAATAATCATCAACATTTTCTCTTGTATGCATTCCTAATTAAGTGGATGTCTGAAGGCTGTCTGAAGCCCCACTTATCACCACCTGCCTCACAGGTGAAGCAGCACATCTGGAGAGACGTTGAGACACAGCTACATCAGATACTAACAGCCCACGCCAGGACAGCACACTGAGCACTTCCCGATGATGAGTGCTCACAGGGGCCAGGGAGCGTGATTACGGTACTTGCGTGGGTACGGGTACAGGTACAGGTACAGGTACAGGTACAGGTACAGGTACTTGTAGCTGAGCTACAGGTCTCAACTAATTTTTAAAAGGTGAAAGTAGTTCTGTACCCGACACCTGAGGTAACGTGAGCTGCCAGTGAGAGACCACTGTCCCCGCAGCAATGAAACAGCAGAGAAAGGGTAGGGAGAGAATACATCAAGCTGGGTTAGGTAAAATAATTTTTGGGCCCGTCACAGAACAGGAGACAGCTGAGCTAACCGTGCCCCAGAACTGCGGAGGCCTTGAGAGCAAGGAGAGGGAGCTGCTGTTGCCTCTGAGAGAAGCAGAGCAGCAGCGCAGGCAGGAAGGAAAACTCCCCCTGGCTTTTAATTCTGACAGCCTCCCCGCCTGCGGAACAAGCCGCCCCCCAAGGGGGGGTCCGCACCACCACACAGGCCCCCAGACTGGAGCGGGGGAGCTCTGGGGGAACAACCCAAGGCGGGTGCAGTGCAAACCAGAGTGGAGAAGAAACAAGTCTCAGCAAGCCAAAACTCTTCTGACTGCTGGACTATGCAGCAGAGCAAGGCCACACAAAGCCGGCAGAGCTGGCCGCTCAGGGCCCTCACCAGCACCCAAACCCAAACTCCACCCGCAAAAAACACACCACGCCAGCGACAAGCTGGATGCAACCGAGACCAGACACCATGAGAAACGATCAGATGAGCCCAGCCCCCACACACAGATATAGACAGCGCTTCCTTCATTGAGGCTGGTGCTGTCAGTTTCCACTCTTAACTCTGAATTGCCCGGCATATAACTCAAGCGATGAGACAAGGCAGGCTCAGGAGCGCCAGAGCAGAGAGGGAGACTGAGCAGAGAGGGGGACTCCGCAGGAGCCAAACCAGAGCCAGTGAGGTGCTGGCCGCACTCAGCCAGCGTTCTTCGAAATTCTGCTCTCATCTTTTCCAGCTGGAACTTTAAACTTGGAATTACTTAATAGCGTCCTGCATATTCGAGAACACAGACTCCCAAGCAGACCAAATGCAAACCAGCCCAGTAACTGGGTGGTCACTCCTGTGATGGCCCCCAAACACCCCCACCTCCTGAGAGTCACAGCCTCAGAAAATGCCTCCTCCAAAATGGTTCTTAAATTCTTCAGACATGTACTCTGCAAAATTCTAGAACGTAATGTCTGTGATTTGCATTAAAATTCTTCACATCAGCTAATGAAATAAAGGTATGCCTGTATCTGGCCTGGAGAAGGACAGTAACACGTGAGACATTTCTTAATGATCACTGAGGCTGGATGGGAGGACCTGGTGAATGGGTCACTGTTCCATTTTTTTTTTTTTTTAAAGATTTACTTATTTATTCCTACAGGACTGGGGTACAAGCCAGAGGTGCGGGAGGTGACAGGCTTCAGAGACAGAGTAGGGAGCAGAACAAGCCGACCGACAAAGTACACCACTGAGGGGAGCAGCAGGAGGGTCAGGAGAGGTCTGCTGTGCCCTGTGGTCACCTCCAGGTGAGGGATCGAACTCATGCTGAAGTGGCTGCGGCCCTTGCAGTGTTGTGTCCTAACAGGTTGCGCCACCAGGGAGGGCCCTGTTCCACCTTTCTATGTCTGAAGATTTCACTGATAGTTTATACCTCAAGTAGAAACCAAAGTAATCGGCAAATTGGCAAAGAACATGCCAGCTGACATGTAACAATTCACTATGCCATATACATTTTACACTTGGGATACAGTTGGCCCTTGTTCAAAAAGGGAGGCAAGGGACGTGAATCCTATAAATTCTGTGCGATTAAAAATAAATAAATGCTACACAACTTTTGACTCCCAAAAAGTTAACTACAGTGATGCCTTGATACCTCCCAGGCCCCAGACACACACCCTACCACTCCCCCCACCACCCCTCCTACCCAAATCTGGGAATGATTAAGTCCCTTGCAGTGCCAGGAGAAAAACACCCCAGCATGAGCAGAAGTTCAAGTCAGTGTCATTGAAAGGTCAACGGTACTTACCAAATATTTCTGAAATTGTGGAAAACTAGAAGCTATGCAAATACCTTGACAGAAGTTCATCCTCAACCACTCCCAGTGGGGAGGGGCAGAAGAGGATGGGAAAGAGGAGGGTTCCCCCAGACAAATTAGCCAGAAGATGTAAGATGACATTCCTCACAACCACATTACAAGAGGTTCTGAGTGACCTGAGGCAGAATTTTAATCAGGGGTTTAAGCAATTCTAATAGCAGAAGGCAAAAAAACATGTAAGTCTACTTTTTGAAGTACATTTTGCTGTAGTTACAGAGAATTACACTTCTATCAGATTTTAAGTAATTTCCTTTATAGCCAGCCTGCACTGTCACGTGGTGCTTTTCTGCTTCGCTAGTGAGACTATCTCCTAACACCTGGAGTTAACACAAGAGAACTTTCTCCCTTGACTTAAAATGTCAAAATATCACTCAAGAAAACCTGCATCGATGTAGCATTTTCATAACTCACTTTCATCACTTTCTAGTGTTTGTACGCAAACAAAGGCGATGACATATGACAAAATAGGGCCTCCCTGGTGGCCTAACGGGCTTAAGTGCAGCAGTGTGAGGCTGTCCACAGCTGCTGCAGCACAAATTCCATTCCTGGCCAGGGCGTGACCCAGGGCACAGCAGACCCTTCCTGTCTCTCCACTGTCCCCTCTGCAGTATGTTTCAGTAGACCCTCCCATTTTGCTCCCCACTGTCTCTGGGGAGTCCTCTCACCCACATCTCTGGTCTGTACCCCAGTTCTGTATGCACAGACAAATAAATGCTTAAAA
>NW_004567104.1:76624721-76633989 GCF_000260355.1 Condylura cristata
GCCGCCGCGACCGGGCCGCACGGGGGCTCGACGAGTCGCCCCCGGGGTCCCCCGATGCCCTGTCCGGACCCTCCTCTGCCCGCCGTGGACCTCGTCGGCGGCGCTCGCCCGGTCAGTCGTAGCCGAGCCGCTGTCCCCTGCTCCTGCAAGCTGGGTTGTGCTTGCGGGTCTCGGGGCCGGTGGGCTCGGCGTCTGGGCGTAGTGAGTGCAGCGCTGGCCTCCAGCGCTGCCAGGCGGCCGGTGTGGGCACGGGTGGGCGGGGGAGCCGAGGACTGGCGCGCGGTGGTCTGGCCCTGCGGCCGGCGCCGGCATTCGGCGGCAAGTACCCGGAGGGGGAGACTCGGGTCACAGCTTGGTTGTCAGGATCTTACAAGCCTCTTCGGGGAAGCCTGGCCACAGTGATAAGATTTAGGGAGCAGAGAGAAGGGTGTGCCCCCCCCCCCAGGGGAGGAGGAGTGCTGCAGGAGAGTTTTCCAACTGGAGTGTGAACAACGGATCCAGGTGTAGGAGCGATGAAGGACCACGACACTAACATTCAAGTTTCAGGAACGTGGGTCTAGTAGGAAGTGGCTTTGGAGGTGTGGGTGGAGGGACCCCATCAACTCAAAAGTTAAAAAATCAGGCCCTCCCTGGTGGTACAAGGGTGACCTCCAGGGTGCAGCAGAACCCTCCCGTCTCCCACTGTCCCCCTCGGCAGTGGATTTCAGTAGATCTGCCTGTTCTGCTCCCCACTCTGTCTCTGGGGAGTCCTCTCGACAACGCTGCACCCCTGGCCTGCTCTTGTGTGCATAAATAAATATTTTTGAAAAGTAAAAATCAGGAGCAATTGGAAGGGCTCTAAGCCAGGAGAGATGCGTTTTCATTTTAGGATAGACCTGAGAGGGCAAGACCAAGAGACGGCCCTGACCTGAGGCCCGTGGGCTGGTCAGCTCAGTTAGTGAAGTGACAGGCATAGAAACCCGAGGCCAGAGTGAGTTGGGTGCGGAAGATGACCAGTTAGCAAGTGACAAAGACTGAGGTTGACCTCTCAGGAGGCGCACACTCGCTGTGCTCCATATCCCAAAAGAGAAGCCCCAAAGCAGCCGCGAGGATTTGTGCCCCAAGTGCCGGTGCTCACTGTGCAAAGAGATAGCTGAGGCCAGAGACTGAGCAGGACCCAGAGCCAGTAACCGAAGCAGCCAGCCGAGCCAAAGGCCCAGAGAGGCACCGCGGTTACTTCTCCCTGGCATGTTTCTCCACAGAACACGGAGAGCTCGAACTTTCAGATGCTTTTGACAGGTGAGTGCATCATCTCACCTAGCACAGGTCACTCAGGGTTACATGCTTCCGTTCTCAGGATGAGAAGCCAGTATTAGGAAGTTTAAGACTAAAGGATGAAAACAACTTTTAGGAATCCAAAAAAAAATTTTAATGAAACCTTCCAAGTCACCACTCAGCAAGTGAGAAAAACAGTGTGGAAAATGGTGAGGGAGGGAGTCTGCTCGCAGCCGGTGGCATAGAGTGCTCAGCATTGAGGACGAAGAGTGGATCGGGGTCCACTTTGAAAGTGTCTGAAAAGTGAGGTGGGGACACCTGCGAGCTCTGGCCGGCGGGCGAGGGAAACGACGCCTGGCTCAAATCCTGCACCCGCCTTCCTGCAAGTGTCGGGGCTGGGACTGGCGCAGGCAGCGTTCGGGGCGTCCAGACGGCAGAACAACTCGTTCCGGGGGGGGGGAAATCACTCACTTGCAGAAACCAGGCCCCTCCGCCCTCCAGCGCCATCGGAGGTCTTGGCAAAGGCAGCGCCTGCTGCTGCAAACGGGGTCCCGAGAGCAGGAGTTTCGGGCTCGGTAAGGTTCCGGGACTTGGGAAGGCAAAAGTAATTTTCTGCTGAGCCCTAGGTCCCCAGGGCCTCCCTGCACCCCTCAATTCCTGGGACCCCTCCTCCACCTCCTGGCAGGGTCATCTTTCCCTCGGGACCTTTTCTCCCCTCCAGTCCAAGCCAACCAGCTGTCCCCTTCATGCTGCTTGTCCCTGCCTCCCTCAGCAAATTGTTGCCACATTTATCTCTCGCCTCTGCCTCTCCCTGTCGGCGTGTCTGCGGGGTCCCTCGTGGGACCTGAAGACTCCTTACCTTCTGCCCCCAGGCCTCTCTCAGGACGCAGACCTGGTCATGGGCACCTGGGAGCCAGAAGCAGAACCCGCCTGCATGTGACCCCCATTCACTAGTCCCGCAACTCGGGGCTTATTCTTTTAAAAATGTCTTTAAACTGGAGATGATGACTAGTAACATCTCGGGAACACCCTGCTGCCTAGAACGGGCGCCAGACCTGTGCTGTGCGTGGATTGTTTAATGCTGAGAGGAGCTGGAGCCGCTGAGTTGTCTGCGCCTCACAGGAGGCCTCGCGCTCAGCCCAGCGCTGGACAGACAGGCTGTTGCTCGGCCTCCCGCCAGCTCAGGCCCTCCATCGCCAAGTCTTGGCAGCGGCCTTGAAGCCTCACCCCGCGAATCCTGCCTCTGAGGTGTCCTTCAGTGCAGAAGTCTCTGTCGCAGCCTTTCTTCCCCACACCTCAGCTGGTGTGTCCTGCTCTCTTGGCCCCTGGCCCCAGGTCCCAAGCCCCCGCAGGAGGTGAGAGGTGGAGGGTGAGGCTGGGTTTCTCTTCTCCCCGCTGCCTTCCTGCTGAGCCCCAGCTCAGTGGGTCCTGGCCATCCCCCCACCGAGGAGCACAGCCCCTTCCCCGCGGCCCCACCTGGGGTGGTTTGAAGACCACCCCGCCCCTATGCTCCAGGACACGGGCTTCCCACCTGGTCTGGAGCGAGGCCAGGCCTGCTTCGAAGTCTGCCTACACCCTGTGGGGAGCAGCACCCTTAACTCAGGTATCCCAACAGGTAGCGCCTGTTTCCCTCCAGAACTTGGTGAGCTGCTCACACCCCCACCAGGACCCGCTCTGGGCTGCCAGGTCACCCCTCCAGGCCCCCGTCCTCTCGCTGTGCATCAGCCACTGGGGCCCTAAGCTTGCCTTCACCCAACCTCTCCTAAGACCTTTTGACCCTGGCCCGAGGCCTCCCTGCTGCCCACACCTGTGCCGCCCCTCCCACAGGCTGTGGGAGGGTCCTGCTCAAACCAGTCGGATCCCTCCTCCACTCCAGTGGGCAGCTCCCTCGGCCCCTCCTCCCACTGTTCTCCCCTTCTGCAGCCTCAGGCCCTTGGTACCTGCTGTTCCTTCAGCCTGAAGCCCCCACCCCACGCAGAAAGCCACAGGACTCCTTAGCTCGCCTACCCAGTCTTGGCGCCATTGTTAGCAGTTAGCCCTCCCTGACAGCCACCCTTCACTCTGCCCGGTGCCCCTTCTTGCTGCTGCCCTCCCTCCTCGGTGCTCCTGACCTAACCTGTGCCCGCTGCCTGCGGGCAGGGCCGTCAGCTCTCTGCAAAGCCCAGGGGCTGAGAGACACAGGATGGTTTGCCGCGGCTCAGCGGAGTGCTCCACGGCCCCACCCACCCGCTCATGCATCTTTGGGGTGGGCAGAGGGAGACGAGAGCCGTCACAGAGCCGCGGTGGTCCTCAGCCCCGGGGCCAGTGGGGGTCCTGTCCTCCGTGGAGGCGGGGCCGGCAGAGGGGTTGGGAGGCCAGGTGTGCCTTTCCCAGTCCACTCATGCCCCTGTGTGGAGCTGGGCTCCCCGGAGCAAGGGGAAGGGGAGTCTCCAGAGAGGCGGGGTGCCGCAGGGGCAGGGCTGAGGCTGCTACAGGGGAGCACCAATGGGCCCACTGTCCCAGATGCAGCAAGGACTCTGCGGCCTCCCCTGGCCCGCCAGCCAGCATGGCCCTGAGCCCACCTCCCCCAAGCAAGCAGCCTCCTGTGGTTTCCCGGGGCCTCACTGATGGCCAGGATGAAGCAAACTGGCCGCACCTGCTCAGGAAGTGAGCCTGTGGAGCCGCTGAGGAGGAGGAAGCCCGAGGCGGAGAGGCCCACCGTATGGGCAGGCCTGGCCTGGAGGAGCTGCAGGAGGAGGAGGCCGCACTCCCAGGCCATGGGGCCGCCTTCTGGGGACGTTCCCTGTGACCTGGGCAAAGACCCAGCTCTTCCCGCCCGACGCCAGACAGCAGAAACTGCTGCTGCTCGCTACCTAGAGAAAGTGACCTGGCCTGTTTCCACTCAAGGGCAACAGCCAAGCTGAGCCTAGCCCAGGATATTGAGAGATGTGGGGAAGATGAGTTGTGCCCCAGGGTTCAGGCATCCCAAATCCTAGCCCCCACCAGCCTCTTCCTCCAGGTCTCCCAGGAAAGTTCCAGAGGGACACCGGTGGCAAAGGGGACATCCTCACCCCTGCAGTGTGTCCCCTGCAGGTCTGGGCTGGACAGTGTGGACAGCCGTTTGGTCTGGCCAGACAGACCCCAGGCACTGACTGCGGGCATGTGACAGAGCAGGAGGCCTGGGCTGGCCAGCAGAGCGCACTCCTGGGGCGGGCGCTGCCGCTCTCGGCTCTCCCCGGCGAGCTGCCGGAAGGCCGGCGCGGACCTACTGTGCATGCGCCTCAAAAGCCCTGTGCCAGCGTGTTCAGAGAATGACCTGTCGTAGGCCAAACTGGAAACAGATGCCTGCCAGTGGTCACAGGGAAGCTTCAGGGTAGCAGCAACCATGGACCAAGTGACTCTCAAAAGGACTGAGCAGAGGGAGCGCTGTGGGGCCAGCTGCGTGCAGGTCAGAACCACCTGTCGCTGGAAGGTGGGGCAGGAGCTACCCCGGGACCGGGACCGGTGAGGTTAGCACGGGGCTTACCCTTGGTGGGGATGGTGGCCAGGACTCTAGGAGTTGTAGGTGGCTGGAGTACTGGGGTGTCCTGTCTAGATCCCGGGTAGACTCCCTGGCTGACAAATTCTTTGCGTGCTTTGTGACTGCTGCCTTTCCCCTCATGTACGTTGTACTTCCGCAAAAGGCAGAATTCCATGGCCCATGTAGTCGTCAGAAGAACGCCCCTCCCAAAGTCCAGCCGCCACCCCCAGAGTTTGTGAGCACGAGTTACAGCAACAGGCTTTGCAGGTGGTTTAGCTGGACAGCTGAAGACGGGGAGACTGTCCCGTACGATCCTGGGGGCCCATTGTCGTCCCCAGGGGCCTTGGAGGAAGAGAGGAGCCTGGGCCCAAGAGCAGGGACAGGAGGGAAGCTGAGCTGAGGATGACACGTCCCTCAGGTGGGGAAGGGCCGCCAGGGCAACAGCTAGAAACGAGGAGGCTGGGAGAGCAGCGCCCAAGCCTTCAGAAGCTGCCAAGGTGTTGTGACCTGCCGACACCTTGATTTTAGCCACCTTTGACTTCTGACCGCCACGACTGCAAAACAGTACATTGGTGTGACACCGCCAAGTTTGTGGTCGTCAGTGCGGCAACTTTGAAGCTCCTAGTCATCTCCAGGAATTTAATGAATGACCTGCAGGGTCCCTCTGGTGGCGCAAGGGGCTAGAGCCCAGCACTATGGAGCTGTCCATAACCACTTCCGCCCCAGGGGAGGAGGGAGGGGTGACCCACAGGGCGCAGCAGACCCCTCCTGTCTCCCGGCTGCTCCCCTCAGCAGTGGGTTTCAGTCAGTCTGGTGCCTGTTCTGTTCCCCACCATCTCTAGTGAATCCTCTCACCCCCACACCTCTGGCCTATACCCCAGTCCTTATATACATAAGTAAATTTAAAAAAATAATTTTCCAAGTAGCATGAAATTATGAATTCATTGTTCAAAAAGTCCAGTTCTCTTCCCTCGGCGTGACTATGCAATTCTCATATAAGTAAGCCCACCTGTGATTCCACACTGTTCTAATATATATGAATTTCATTTTTACTTTCTTTGAATAGAACTGGGGTACGGGTGGGGAGCACAACAGGTAGATCCACTGAAATCCACTGCTGAGGGGAGCAGCGGAGAGACAGGAGAGATCTGCTGCACCCTGTGGGATATTCCCTGGCCGGGGATCCAACTCAGGGCACAGTGATGACAGCGCTGAGTAACCCCTAGGCCGCCAGGGAGGCCCCAGACTCCATGCTATTTAAAGGTGAATGATGAACATTATTTTCTGTTTTGTCCCAACTTCTGTGACCGGCCGCAAGAAAGGAAGGCGGGAGGCAGAGAGGCTGAGCAAGCAGAGTTTATGGCTCCCGGACAGCAGCTGAGATGGAGCCCCGAGGGTGGGGTCCGCAGCTACTGCGGACCCAATAAGGGGGCAGGGTCTCATATAGATCCTAGGCTCACATTCCAAAGGGTGACTCATCGCTGTGCCCTGATGTGAGGCCCAGTTTGTTGTCACCTTCAGCTAGTCCCATCCCAGATGCAAGGTCAGTTTATTGCTGCCTTATCCAGCTTGGCTGCAAGGCTCAATTCATTACCGCCTTAATTCAGTCCTTGTCAGTAACTCTTTGGTCACTCCCAACATTTTCCACCTGATCACCTAGGGTTTGTTTTTTTGTTTTTCTTTCTGGCTTCCATCACTATGGGGGTTTGACCACACAAAGCAATGTCATTGGGCTCAGGGCAGGGACTTGACCTTGTGCAATGGTGGGAGCCGGCTCAGCAGTTTCTGCAAAGCTGCGTCCTCTCTGGCTCCCGGACGGGCCACAGGCCAGGCTCTGAGGAGAGCTGGAGGAACCGCTTTGACCTCTTAAATGGTGGTGATGTCATGTGGTTTTTCTTTCTTCCCTGTGCTTTTATCTTCAAGTCATCTATGATAAACTTCACTTAGTTGTTATTTTTGAAGCAACCCCGCCCACCACAGCCCTTATCCTTTTCCGCAAACCCTATCTTCTCACCCCATTCAAGTGCGGCTCATTCTTCCTCCCCACACTGACTGATTGGCTTGTCCATGCCGAGACTGTCTCTCCACTTTTCTATCTTGAGTCCATATTTTTGGCTTCCTCTTCCTCTTCTACTCCAGAAGAGTAACAGCGTCTGTCCTGACTCCTAACTGCCAGGCAAACCGTAAATGCAGCTTCTGAAAAGTTGTACTGTATAACTCAAACATGATTAGCATAGTGAGAACATTTTCTTCTAGCCCTAGGTGAGGCTTAGCCTGCCAAAGTCAACCCTCCCTCCTCACGGTCTGACTCAAGAGGCAAACATTCTCCATGGCTCTCCTGTAATCTAAATTTAGATGCCTCCGCAGAAGTATCCACGTTTGAAAAATACTGTATTTCAAGAGTCAAGTAAACGCCGGGTGTACAGTGTCGAAGCACAAGCGTGGCCGTGGCTTGTGGACAACACAGCTGCTCTTCCTGTTGTGTTGTTTTTCCCCGCAGATTTCTCGTATGAATGACGACATGACTGGAAAAATGAAGGGAACGGCACAGAACAGCCTTGGCGTGCCCTCATGGGGCCTCACCGGCTGCCATCTTTGCTTCTCTACATATGCATATACGTATTGGAAACTAAATCACACACATCGTGGCTTTTGACTTGTCAGTAATTCAATATGGACCTACCAGACCCAGAGTCACTGTCCTATACAACCACAAGAATGGCCAGAGAAAATGAAAACCGAGCTTTTGGGGTCATTTGCTATGTAGTAACCATTCAAGTATCTTCAGCCAACTAAAATGTCACGTTTCGAATCTATTTGTTTTTTATTTATTCTGGATCTAGGGTCCAGTCAAGTTTCTCAAATTACATCTAGTTTTCATCTCTGGTGTCCAGAATTATTTCTTCTCCTACCCACCCCTCATTTTTCAGATCTGACATTTAGCAAGTTTTCAGGCCTTTTGTTTTCTAAACTGGTTACAATTATGAATTTGCCCCATTATTCCTCACAACAAGATTTGTGTCAAACATTTTGGACAAGATATCTCATAGGTGAAACTGTTACAGGGCAGGGAGAGAGAGGCACCACTGAACCCCCAAACCTGCCTGCTCTGAGTGGGTTCTGCCATCCGCCACATCAAGACAAAACATATAAGACTTGAAAATGAAAAGGGACTTTACCACACGAGTATACAATACAGAAGACAATATAATGTCTAAATAAAATGCCTGAAGTGACCCAAAAGGGACGGGCCCAGAGCAAGGCCTGAAAGCCGCCACAGTTTAACGCACCTTCTGGCCGGGACCCACAGAACAGGGTCAGCAATGGCCAGACACGTCTGGGAGGGAAAGAGCACAGTCAAAATCAATATAAACACTACCACGGTCACCTCCCCACGGGTCTCTCCCCCACATCTCTTTCAACTAGTCCAGGGCCAAGAAATAAGCATGGTTTTTCCACATGCCCCCCTTTGTTCCATGAGGCTTCCTCGGGTCTCCTTCTGGCTCTCCACCCTGCTTCCTTCTTCCTCAGATTCCTTCTCTCTTAATTCTCTTCTCAGCTCCACCCTACTTCTGGGAGGGGCAGGGAACCTGGAACTTCCCCTTTTCCTAGGGACCACCCTGTTACAAAACAATTTATTTTCCCTGGCTTCAAGTTAGTGGGTGTGTGGGCGTACACACAAGCTCCTCGCCAGTCAGCAGGACGCCTGACTGCCCTGGGGCAATACTGCTGTGCTTTGCCTCCCAGGGGCTGGTCACTGAGGCCTTGTTAATAAGATTAAAGGAGTGGGTGGAGGTCAGTGTATCCTCACCCTCCCTAAAGCCCAAAATCCAGTGTTAAGTTTTTGCTTATTTTTTTAAAGATTTATTTATTTATGCATACAAGAGCTGGGGTACAGGCCAGAGGTGCAGGGGGTGAGAGGATTCACCAGACAGTGGGGAGCAGAACAGACAGATCCGCTGAAATCCACTGCTGAGGGGAGCAGCAGGGAGACAGGAGGGGCCTGCTGTGCCCTGGGGGCGCACCCTGACTGGGGATTACTCCTGCTGAAGTGGCTGCCCACAGCTGCACGGTGCTGAGACTCAGCCCTGCACACCTCCAGTGTTCACTGTGACCCACCCATCTCTGTCCATAAAAAGGCAGGACCCTGCAGCCCTCAGCCGCTCCAGGCCTCCCATTCCATTTCTTTATTACAGAAGTGTTGCTGATGCAACGTGTGTGCACAGTATCAGTTTGGGTAATTCAATGTTGATTACTGGACTTTTTTAAAACAAATCATGCAATAGTTTGTTTATTTCAACTGCATTTAAAAATCTTTTTTAGGTGAACTGTAGTTTCATTTTTTTTTAAATATTTATTTATGCATACAAAACTGAGGTACAGGCCATAGGTGCAGGGGTGATGAGAGGATTCACCAGAGACAGAATGGGGAGCAGGTCAAGCAGGTGGATGAAATATACTGTTGAGGGGAGCAGCGGGGAGACAGGAGAGGTCTGCCGCGCCCGTGGGTCACCT
>NW_004567104.1:76635094-76638060 GCF_000260355.1 Condylura cristata
GCCCCTGCACCTCTGGCCTGTACCCCAGTTCTGTAAGCACAAATAAATAAATCTTTAAAACAAAAGACACCTAAAAATAGTGAAGCTGTAAAGTGTCTTCTGCATCTTGCACACAGGCCCAGGAGTTAGTGTGCTGCCCTGTGGCAGAAGGGGCAGGCCCAGGCCAGCTACTTGCTGGCACCACTTGCCTTTTTGCCAAGAAAAGCTGTACAACAGAGAACGTCACGGGTGCCAGGGGCCAGTGTGGCATGGGGACATCTCAGGGTGACTGATGCAGTGCCTGATGGTATGTGTCTGTCCTCAGAGTGCTGGCTAGAGACTGATACAACAAAGCATCTATCTACAGTCATAAAGCCATGTTGCTTCAGCAACAAACTGTAAATAGCAACAAGTCGGAAATGACCTTGAGATGAGTCAAAGGTGTCCTCTCCCACCTGTGCCAGGTGTGGTGTCCTCATACCTTGTGACATTCATGTCTGCCCTCTGCTGTGACCCTTTGTTTTCTTTTTCTTAATGTTACAGCAGAATTTCCCCAAATACCTTTTAAAACCTTTTTTTAAGATGTATTTATTTATGCATGCAAGAACTGGGGTACCTGCCAGAGGTGCAGGGGCCGCTGGTGAGAGGCTTCACCAGAGACAGAGTGGGGAGCAGAACAGGCCGACTATGAAGTACACTGAGGGGAGCAGCGGGCGGGCAGGTGAGGTCTGCTCCGCCCTCCGGGGGAGCAGATAGATCGCACTGAAGCAGCTGTGGCCAACTGCAGCCAGCTTGCAGTGCTGCGCTCTAACCTGTTGTGCTACCTGGGAGGGTCTGTAGCCACCACCCTGTCTCAGCCTCCAGGCACAGACACACCCATCCACACCCCACAACATGCTCCAGGGTAAGATCTCAGGTGTCGATCACTGACTGATGCTAATGTCGGGAGGGCAGAAAAGACTGGTCGTTCCCATTTACTCAACAGTAGGGTAATGAACAGGCAAAATGGGGTGTGCTTGCAGGGTGGGCCCTGGTAAGCAGTAAAGGAGAACGAACACCCAGGGCTCACATCACTCAGAGCACCCTCAGGGAAGGACCCCTGAACAGGGGCGTGGCCATGATTCTGTGTACAGGGAGTTCTAGAGTGACCTGAGGTGGATAAGCTAAGACCGGCGTGCGGGCCAGGATAGACAGAGAAGGGGTGAGGAGACCCCGTGGGGTGGGGCCTATTTGGGGGGGGTTGAGTTTTACAAGTGCAGTTCATTAAGCAGTACACTGAGATTTGTGTGTCAGATGCAAATTTGACCACAAAAGAAAAAAATAGAACCCTAAACAAATAATGTGCTCTAATTCACTCTGCACGTGCTAAAGCACTGGGGGTGGGGGTGGGGTGCCAGGCCTGCAGCCCCTTTGAAGTAAGTCAGCAAGGCAAGCTGGAGTGATGGAGCTCGAGGGGCGGGAGACAACCGGAAGCGCCGTGACAGCAGCTGAGCAAAAGCAGCTGTAACATCCCGGTGTGGACGCGCGGCCAGTCTGTGAGTTTTTTGAAGTGTCCTATGTGTTGCAAACTCACCTAACAAAATGTCAGAGATGGGGGCATCGTCACAACTCAAAGAAGCATAATTAAATGAAAGGCCAAACTGAGGCCAGGACAGGCTTCTGGATGCTTCTGAACCAGCCAGGCCTACGTTTCGGGGATCAACAAGGCGCCAAGGCCGAGTTTAACTGTAAATGTCCTAATCTTGCTCATCCCATAGCAACAGCCGATTAGCAAGTGGGCAAGTGACCAGCACATACCAGGGAAACGCCAGATGTCCTCAGGTAGCGGAGGCCACATCTTACAGGCATAGGGCAACCGGGTTAAGACAAGATAACTTTGCTCAGTGTCCACCAATCAATGCACTGCTGAGCAAAACTCCCCTCTGCCGGCCTGAAACTCCCCTCTTCTGAGTAAACACCCTGCGTTCCCTGAGCTCGGGGCTCTCAACCTCGGCTGCTGCGTTGCTGCATGTCGGAGCCCAGGCGCGAGCTTGCAGTAAAGACCCTCGCGTGCTTCGCGTCGGAATGGGCTCCTTGCTGGGCTTCGGGAGACCCGAAACCTGGCACAACATAACCTTTCACTGGGAGACTGGGACCAGAGAAAACCGGGTTCACACTTGTCTTGTCATCCTATTTCTAGCTAGAATGAGCCCCAGCTCCATGAGCTGGTCCCTACCTTCCCCCCCACCCCCATCTTAGCCCCCCAGCTCAGGCCTGCCCCGGGACCTTGCGCTTGCTGCTTGCCCACAGGCCGCTCGCCTCCAGACCTAAGCGTGTCGGGCCCTTTCCCTGTACTGACGTCTGCTGAAAGGACACTGCCCCGGAACGCAGCTCCCTGAACACTGCCCAAAGGACAGGCCCCATTCTCTAGCCTCTCAGCCTCTGTCATTTCTTCCCATCGTGCCTTCCTACAAGTCTGCCAAGCACCATTTTTACTGTCGCTTGCTTCTCTGTACACTGGTCGGTCTCCCTGCTTACTGACATGTCTCCAGCGGTGTGGTCAGACGCATGGGCTGTCCTGGCACCTACGGAGTAACTAGGCAGAGATACTCGGTTTAGTCACCGCACAGCCCTGTTTTACCAACGCCCCGTCACAGATAAATCACTTTTCATCACAGATGAGGAAAGAGTTTATGGAAAAGGATACTCCAGGCAGAAGAAACAACTGTGCTGTTTCCAGAACTCCATAGGACCTTTAACTTTTTTTTTTTTAAAGATTTATTTATGCATACAGAACTGGGTGCAGGCCAGAGGTGCGGGGGCGGTGAGAGGACTCTCCAGAGACAGAGTGGGGAGCAGAACAGGCAGATCGACAAAGTTCACTGCTGAGGGGAGCAGCGGGCGGGTCAGGAGGGGGTCTGCCACGCCATGTGGTCACCTCCGGGGCAGGCGGGAATCGAACTCATGTGGAAGCGGCTTTAGATTCTCAGTGCTGTGCTTTAACCCGC
>NW_004567104.1:76638160-76639502 GCF_000260355.1 Condylura cristata
CACTGCTGAGGGGAGCAGCGGGTGGGTCGGGGGGGGGTCTGCGGTGCCTTGTGGTCACCTCTGGGGCAGGCGGGGATTGAACTCATGCTGAAGTGGCTTTAGCTTCTCAGTGCTGAGCTTTACTCGCTGCGCCACCAGTGCAGGGAGGGCCGGGACCTTTAACTTTTGAAAAGGTATTTACCGACCAGCAAGAACTGGCTTCCGGCTGGACACAAGACTTCTGTGTCTTCTCTCCACAGTCATCAATCAGCTCTGGAGAGTTTCCTCTACAACCAAACCCAGTTACGGCTCCTTTCTCGCCTTCCCCCTTCTTTGTCCTTAATCCCCCTTAAATAAAGGCTGCAAGGAGCTGGTACCTGAGTTTATGCTCCCTGACTCGCAAATCTAAGGCCCCCAGTAAATGCCATGATTTTCTTTTCACGTCATCCTGTTTTCCTTAATTGACAGTGGCTGCCAGTCCTACTGGGTTGTTGAGTTTGTCTCCTGGGCTGCCTGAGCAGAGGATAAAGCGTCAGAACGTCCAGAGCAGTCATGAATCAAGCACATTATCTCCCCTACATCCTGTGACAGGAAATTTAAATACATATTTATTTATACAAGTAGCTATCGACTGGTTCATAGAAAGGTAGTGAAGATCCTTGAGGATGCTTCAAGTGCCTCATCCCCACCTGCTCTAAGCCCTTTCACACCTTTCTGTTCATGTACGTGGCGTGGAGACTGTGTTCTTCGTAGGGCAACTTTTGTTAGAGGGGGTTCTGGAAAGCTGGAGGAGGAGGTGCGCCAGGGCCGGGAGGTGGATGGAGTCATTTCAAGCGCTTCCATCTCCTCAAGGCCTCCCCCAGCTTGCCCTTTACAACATGTTTATAGATAGCAGTTTCCTTCCAGAACTTTCTTCCCAAAGGCACTAACAGAGTAGTGGATTGAGATGCCCTGGTGCAAATGCAGGTGGTAAATGGAGGTGTAATTACATCCGACTCTGCCCTCCGCTGTCCCCACCTGCCAGGCTGTGAAGAGCCAGAGCCATGCAAGTCCTGCCACTGCCATGCCAAGTCCAAGACAGCTGGAAGCCAGCCCGCACCCAGACCTGGGCACTCAGGGGCCTCTCTTTTCTCAGGGCACCTTTGAAAATAATCTCCTGGGGGCCTCCCCGGGAATGCAGGGCTAAGTCCCAGCACTGTCAAGCTATTGGCAGTCACTGCAGCTCGAGTCCAACCCCCAGCAGGGCAGGGCGCAGCAGACCTCTCCTGCCCACTGCTCCCCTCAGTTCTGCTCCTCCAACCCACACCTCTAGCCTATACCCCAGCTCTTGTATGCATAAATATTTTAAAAATTAAAAAAAAAA
>NW_004567104.1:76639897-76648569 GCF_000260355.1 Condylura cristata
TGCTCCCTCAGCAGTGGACTTCTGTAGATCTGCCTGTTCTGCTCCCCACTCTGTCTCTGGGGAATCCTCTCACCTCCCGCACCTCTGGCCTGTACCCCAGTTCTGTATGCATAAATGAATCTTTAAAAAAAGTAACGGGGTGCTGCGACACCTCTGCTCCTGCCCGCTGCCACCCAGCAGAGAGCACTGTCCATACCGTACCCCAACACTGCCCAGGGTTCGCAGGTGTAATCGTGTGGCTTTACTTCCTTTGTGTGCGTGTGCACTGAAGCTGAACCTTAATCAAAACGGCCAGGGTCTCACTTCCCTCTGTGAGGGTGGGGGAGCCGCCTGCCCGGTGGGTGGCTGGTGCCTCCCCGTCACGGGCCATCGCTCTGTGGTCTCCACACAGCAGCTGCAGCTCCTCAGAATCGCCCGTGTCGGGACACACGTGACGGTGACGCTGCTGGACAGGCAGGTGGCCTCACCTGCAGCGGCGGCCCAGCCCAGTGCGGCCCGGGGCTGTGCACCCCACTCTCCTGCTAGCCCCTCCTAGCTGGGGCTGAAAGACCCCCAAGGAGATGGGGACCCCAGTTTCAGTCAGGGCCTCAGACCCACGAGGGGGTGTCCAGCTGACGCTCCAATGGCTCAGAATCTTCACCTCATTTTAGAGGTGAAAACCCAAAACCCAGCAGATTCCAACCTGGATTTGTCTCCTTGGTGTCCGTTTTTTTAAAAACAAACTTCTTATATGCCCATTCCGATAAATTCAGATCAGATGGTCAGAAATAGATTTAAAGGATACATTCTCTTTCTCACCACCATTCAGTTCAAATCCCAGAGCCTTGACGTCTTGAGTTTACAGTTCCCCTCAGTTAATGCTTACGCAAATTTGCTTGGACACTGGAATTCCATTTGTGTATTGCTTTACCACTGGCATTTATGAGTTAGCCATGTATTCTAGACCTCTTTCCATGTCCAGTAGATGTCTAATGTATATTTGCCCACAAGGATAGTCAATGGGACTGAATTTTTAAAAGGGTTTATTTGTGCATGCAAGAGCTGCGGTACAGGCCAGAGGTGTGGGGTGTTCACCAGAGACAGTGAGGAGCTGACCAGGTGGATCAACTGAAACACATCGCTGAGCGGGGCAGCGGGGAGACAGGTCTCTGCACCCTGCGGGTCACTCCCTGGGGGGGTCGGGCTTGTGAACTCCCGCTGGGCTTTAGCCCACTGCGCCTCCAGGGAAGCCCGCTTGTAGATAAAATGTAACGTGCTGCACTGGACAGGTACGAATCAAACGTAACGCTGAGCAGAAGTCCACCCGGGGAAGGATGTAAGGAAACCTGGGAGTTCGGAACTAACGTGGCTGTCAGGGTACACAAGCTGCCTCGCCGGCTCTAAGGAGCAGCCCCGCCTCCCTCCCCCCCCCCCCAGACACTCAGCTCCTTGTTAGTGGCACCAAGGTCATCTCCTCCAGCTTCATTCAATGTACTGTCGGAATGGGGGAGTCACCAGGAATCTAGGCGCTCTCTCGGCACTGACACGAAGACATGGACGGCATCACCACTACTGGGCAGGGCCAGGCCCGTCCAGGCACTAACCCTTGACTCGTGGCGGTTCCTTCTTCAGCGATGCCCCATTCCAGCCCCTTCCTTCCGGGGATCGCGCCTCTGACGCTGGCTGTAGAGCGGGCGCAGAGGTGGCCACGGCCCGAATTCAGAGTTGCATCTGCGACCCAGGGTTGGGAGGGAGGGGGTGGGCCGCAGGGCCTCCAGCCCCTTCGCGCGGTGGGGGCATCCTCACCCGGCCTTCCTCTCGTCACCACAGCACTAACATTTGCTGGCCCACAAAGCCACTCCAACATCCACCTAATTTTACCAAAATCAACATGGAACCAGCTTCTAGAAGGCAGCATGTGCATTCTGAGGGTGGAAGCAGGCACCCAGAGCTGTGAATAGAACCGCAGTTTCTTGTTAAGCGGAATCCACCTCCGACGGTGTGAGACTTGAAAGACAAATTAAGTTTCTACTCCTCGTGTAAACTGTTTCTGTGGACCATGTTGGCCTTTTATCTCACGTGTGTGGATAGTGCTTTCAAAGGAACCATCCTAACTTGCAGAATCTATCGATGGGCAGCGTGGGCTGTGCTCTGGCGGCTAGTGGGCTCTCTGCAAAATAGTTCAGTATATTGTAAAATATTAAGTAAAATCACCCTAATTAAAAACAAACGAACAACGGTCAAGGCCAAATTAGGGCTTAGATCCCAGTAACCTGTTTAGCAAGAATTAAACATTTTACATTGAAAGAGAAGTCCAAACATGTAGGAAGAAAGCGCATCAAGATACCGCATCGGGCCTCCCTGGCGGCGCTCCGGGCTGAAGCCAGACTGCAGCCGGCCACAGCCGCTTCGGCCCAGTTCCATCCTGGCCAGGGGATCACAGGGCGGGGTCCCCGCTGCTCCCTCAGCAGTTCCCCAGTCTGGTGAAGGCTCTCACCCCCTGCACCTCTGGCCTGTACCCCAGTTCTGTATGCATACATAAATACATGTTTCTAAAGCTATCTGCATTACTTTTCACTTCTGGGAGTAAATGATTTTTTCAGTCTTTCAGAAACATAAATCCTGACTTTTCAGAACCAGCAACCCGCTTGTCCCCCACCATCTACTCGACTCCCCTACTTGACACCTACCAGGTCTGGTGCTCTCCAACTTTCAACTCTTATCTGCAAGCCCAGAAGAACTATGGATTGTGAAAGGCTGATGTATCTGGGATTTACACATCAAGATCAGTAAAAACTACTGGAATCTAGCTCCAGTGCTGGATTAGTGGGGAAATGTCCAACACATCATGTTCCCAGACACTAAGCAGGGCTCCCAGAGGCCAGACTCAGTAAAGGGGAACATCACAACAGGGCGGCACCATTTTTGAAAATTACGTCATCGCGGGATGTGCGTCTTTAAATAGGTGGCAAGTTATGAGTTTTTAGCTTGTCCATGGTGGGCTTAGCTCGCTGACTTAGTACTGACAAGACAAAGAATGAGGGTTTCTGTTAAATTTTTTTTTTTTAGATTTATGCCCCCCCCGCTCTCCCCCCTCACAGGGCACAACAGCTTAAATTGCAGCACTAGGAAGCTGTAGCAGCCACTTCAACACGAGTTCCATCCCCGCCAGGGAGGGACCCACATGGTGCAGCAGACCCCTCCTGTCTCCCCACTGCTCCCTCAGCAGTGGATTTCAGTGGATCCGCCAGTTCCGCTCCCCACTCTCTCTGGGGAGTCCCCTCAGTTCTGTATGCATAATCTTTTTAAGATTTTCATGTAAGTCTTTATACTTCATCTTTTTTAGAAACAGTTGAGACAATCCTCCTCTGACTGCACATTTCCCCCTCCTCGGGGCAGGAGGGCTGAGGAGTGCCAAGGAGCACGGCCAGGTGTCACCCCGCTAGCATGGCTTTGGGATGTTGCACCTAGTGCACCCGCACAGGTGCTACAACTGACACCGGGGGAAAAAAAAAAGCTTAGGGCAACCATCAGGCTTCCCAGTTCGCGTGGTCAGTTTCTACAGCTGAGAACCCACCTGGTCTGCCCCCCAGCCTCAGGCCCTCGGTGTGACCCCCTGGAGCTGGCCGGCCCCCCACCTCCCCCCAGTTGGCCACCGCGCTCTGCCTCTGCTCCTCCAGGTGTCCCACTTGGCTTCCAGTGGCGCCAGCGTGCCCCAGGACCCCTGGGGCGGACCCAGCGAGGCCCAGCTCCAAGCACTCCTCCCACCAGCCTGTACCGTGATGCGAGGGCAGGTGTGTTCTCCCACTTTGGGGCGCCCAACTGAGGTGCTGCCCCGACCCTGGGCCTTGCATAGCCCAAGCAGCACAGGTGTCCACACCACTGCCTGACAGCTAGAAAGGAAGAGTTAACACCCACGGAAAACGTGGGCCACACGAGGCTGGTTTCGTGTTTACTCCGCTGAGAAGCGGTGACGCGGCCACCTTGCTTCAGAGGGTGCCACGCTGCTCCCCCCCCCAACATCTTCAGAGTACAAACGACAGACGAGCCCCAGCAGCAGCCGTCGAGACCGTCAGATGAGTTAACTGAAAGGAAGGCAGAACAGAAGCTCACGGCTCCAGGGAAGCACCTATCATTAGACTTTATTGTTGCTTTGAGAATCAGCACAGACATTTCACGTTGCACACGATTCCTTACGTACCAAAACACCTTGTGGTTCTTTTCTAAACGTTCATCCCGGAGACTTCCCGCTTAACCTTTGGAGCAAATTTCCCTAACTGGACGTCGAGCACCAGGACCCTCAGATGCTGCCGGCTGACGCCGCCGCCTCGCTCACACTGCTTAGCGCCACACGCTACCGGCAGCCCCGAGCGGCCGCCGAGCGCGCGGCACTGACGGAGCCGGGCCCAGGAGTGGCTTTACTCAGGACACAACTCACTGGGAAGACGACGAGGGAGCAGACGTGACTCTAAACACCGAGACGGTAAATGCACGACCGGGGCGACAAACTGCCGCGTAGGAGCTTTGTACAGCCGGACGTAAAACTCCCCGTCAGGGAATGCTAAGCAGACACCCAGCCGAAGCCTCCCGTATTCAATACCCCGCTGTTTTCTGGTTGTACCAAAAAATAAACAACCAGCAAATGATTTCACCTCTTAAAAAAAAGCATTTACACTTAAAAAATGGGATGAGGTGGGTTTCCCTCCTTCTTAGAAATGTTTCTAGAGCTACTAAAAAACTTGCATTTACAAAATAGTTGATAAAAATATTCCTCTGGATTGTACAAGAAGGGAGCTGGCGCACTGGTAAGACATGGTACGTGACATTAATCAGACTTGGCTTCTTTCTCGCCGGCGGCGTCCGAGGCGGGACTCTGCAGAGAGAGGACAAAGCACCGTCAGGCGGACTCCGGCAGCACCGCTGCACCCGACGCCCCGCTACTCGCAAATCCCCCACTCTGAATTCACCGTAGCCCCCGGGTCTCACGCCAGCGCCCGCTCGGCACCCGCCGCGAGCACACACCTCCTTGCTCTCACTGTAGTGTCAGGGTCACCTAGAGCAAAACCCGACATCTCGCCGATGGTGTTCCTGATCGTGCTCTCTGGTCTACACCTGCTAGGGTGACAGGCTGCAAGGTGCCAGCTCAGCGCTAGTGCCCAGAACAGCCCGACCGAAGCTCCCAGTGTTACTGCAGAGCCGGAGCGCGTGCCTGCAGGGCCAAGCCCGCCCGCCGCAGCCACCAGGGCCTGCGTCAAGCTCCTCGCTTTCTAGTGGCTCAGTAACAGCACCCCAACAGTATAGATTTGATGGACTGAAAACTAGAAATCGTTAAATGACAATTTCCCAATTTAGGTGTCGCTGATTTCTTGAAGAACTGCCCTGAACATTTAAAAGCTGCTGTTTTCTAGTTTACACAATATAACATCAAAGACTTGCCTTAAGAAAGGTACTTAACCAGATCTTGCAGCTGACTGAAAATGTTTGGTCTAAGTTATTACTACGTCCTAGACGTAGTAATAGAAATGAAGGGGGGAAAAATGTGTCAAATGAGAACACTGACTTGCAGAAGTTACAAGTGATACTCAGAATCCACAAAGGCCACAAAGGTGTGACAGCAGTCTGTGAAGCACTTCTTTAACACAGCCGAGGTGTGAAAGTGTCAATTACAGCTGACGTCGGTCAGTAATTCAAAAGAAAAAAAAAAAAAAAAAAATCAGGAACCACATGAACAACTGCAGCAGGCAACAGAGATCATGGATGTGACTGGTGAATTTCTAAATATATTTAAGTATCTGTCCACATGTCCAAAACACCGTTTTCCTATACACCTGCACATGACATTTACTTAAATAACCTATTCAGCTGGAGTTACAGCACAAAACTTTACAGCACTAGAAAGAAAATGGGCTGTCTCTTCAACTTCGCAGAACTATACAGTTTTATTATTTACTGTCCAGGGCGAGAGCCCAGAGTGCCTCACCTCCTGGCTTTTGGTCTCTCCGTTCTCTGCAGGTAAGTCTTCTTTAGTTTCTGGGTTAGCCACCTCAGCCTGCTTCCCCTTCGCTCCCCTTTTCCCTTTTGCTTGCACTTTTTTGTCTGAAGATTTATCCTGACAGAAGAGGAGCACATTTTAGCTGTAAACTTCACACTGACATTTGTTCTAGAGTGGTGCCACAAAATGGCAAGTTGATGCTACATCACGTGGAGCCTGATCACCCGAGACACCGTGTGGTTCACCCCAGTTACCAGGAAGATGCTGGAAGCCGAGGACATGTGTAGGTCACAGGCCCTCTCCACCTTCCCAGTCTCCCACGTCAGCCCTGGAGAGAACAGGCAGGCCAAGACTACCCAGAGGACGCCCCCCACCGTAACCCTATTCACCCCAGAGCCCCTGAGCATCGACAGTGACCAGACTATCAAGCCAGTACCACGCTGCATGCCAGGTGACTGCGGGCTAGTCAACGCCCTGGGATCTCACAAGCAGCTAAAGGCTCACTCGTAGAGTTTGTTGTTTTCATTTAGGCATTTCAATAATCTGCTAATCACAGGTGTTCCGAGGACAGTCAAAGAGGCGTGTAATTTAAGCCACTTTAAAGCAGTACGGAAGAGGACTTCTGAATTATTTCATCAACAGGAGAGCTTAATTCTTAAATCCCTCATGAAGAAAGAATACAGCACAAACTAGTGAGGTCACCCGTGAGTGGGGTATAGAAGCCCCCACGAGACGGACCAGTGTCGGCCCTGCCTGCCACAAGCATGTACACTCAAGGCTCAGTGCCAGGAGGGAGCAAATGAGTGCCCCTTCTGTGTCCCTGTGGTGCCCCGCGAGGCGAGAGAGCAGGACAACTGCTGGCCCAACCCTCGAAGGCCAGGAACAGACGTCTGGACACTGGCTGCTCCCAGGTGCCTGCCACTGAGTGTCATAACCTCTGCAGCCTGACTAATTTCTCCCTAGCTCGCAACCACTGGTCCTGTGTCGCGCAGTTAACACAGCAAAGCCTTGAAAGAGCAAACAGCACACATACCGACTGAACGCGGTCGCGTGCTCCCCAGCGCACCTCTGCAAGAGCGACTCCTAAGAAAACTCCCGAGTCACGCACCCCTCTCTCCCCACTTCCCTGTGGTGGAACCGAGCAGTTTCTTCCCCTTAAACAACACTGAGACTTACCTGGTGCCCCCACTGAGGTGGAAAAATGACGACTCTATTATATCTGATGTCCCAAACCCAACAGTTGTCTTTGGAAACGAGAAAATGTTAGGGCTTATCGAAAAGAGATTAGAAAAACCTGAGAAGTACAGTACTTCAGCCAATCGTTTACTAAGGCAAAAACTCAAGGCTGTGTGCAGCACAGCACCCCCGCCAACATTCTGCAACCCTGTGCCTGCCAGCCTTCCCCGAGGAACCCAGGACAGGGCTGCAGTGCCTTCTGCAAGAAACTCTAAGGCAGTTTACCACACTTCTCCTCTCCCCACCCCTTTATTTAAAATCACAGAACTGACCTCTGTTGAAGTTTTTTATACACAGCTCGGTACAAGAACAGAAAAATAAGAGAAAAAACCTTCGGTCATGCAACATTGCGATTCTGGGAAACTTTTAGGAGGATGGTAATGGTATAAAGGATTTTTAGGGGGTGGGGAAGGCTTGGGGGACCTGGGGGGTAGTTTTAAGTGAAGCAAATCAATCACCCAGAATTCCCGAAGACCACGCCGCTGTGCTAACGCCTACACAAGGTCAGACCTATGGATGACAGCCCGACTTTCTTTCTCAGGTGATCTGACAGGTAACCAGGCTCAACTCACTGCAGGCGCCTGTCACGTGGACAATCCAAGTGGGTTCCAGAAGCACCCCGCTAAGTCGACCACCGGGGTGTCTGAACGCGGTCCTGCTCCGGGCACCCACCTACTGGGCTCCCAGTCACCCCACAACACACCGCCCTTTCTCCCGCCTTAGCCTCCAAGACTCAAGAAGGTGCAGGGCAGCCCAGAGCAGCCGCGCTCCCACGACGCAGGTGCCTTTGCCGCTGATTCCCCGTCGGAAAGGACCCGAATCCCGGGTAACACGGGGCAGCCCCCACCCCTAAGCCAGGAGGGGTCGGGGCTCCACTGGCCGGACCAGGGAGGAAGCGGTTACCCTAGTCGCTAACACGTGGGTGGCGCGCATGGCATCGCCCGCGCCGTGTTCCTGGACCGGGGTCACTCGGGGCCACGTCTCGGTCTCGGTCGCCCCCGCCAGCCGTCGCGGATCGGGGGTCCCGCCGCCCCCGCGCCAAACCTACCTTTCCTGCCGTCTTCTTGGGCTTCGTCTCCACCTTGGCCGGGACGGGTTTCTGAAAGGCAAGGGTGGGTGAGCCCCGGCCCGGCGCTGGCCCCGTGGAGGCGGCGTCGGGGCGCTACTCACCGCGGACAGCCTGGCCGATCTCCTCTTGGGCTGCGGAGAGAAGGACAATGAGGGCGGGCGCGCGGGCCGGCGGGCGGCTCCCCCCGGACCCCCGGGGCCGCCGCGGGCGCTTACCTCCTCCTTGGCCGCCCCTTCGGCCGAGCTGACCTGCGGGAAGAAGCAGAGGGGAGTGGACGCCGCCCGCGCCCGCCGCGCCCGCCCGCGAGAACAATGCCCGGCCGCGTGACGTCACCGGCTTCCCGCCGCCGCGTTCGAATCGCCCACCCGGCTCCCGGGAGGCCGAATGTTCCAGAAC
>NW_004567104.1:76649228-76657239 GCF_000260355.1 Condylura cristata
TTGTTTGAAGGCGAGCCGCAAAGTGCGGTCTGCGCGCCCATTGGCCGCGCCCGCCACGTGGTCGCCCCTGGCCCCGCCCACCCCTCCGGGACTCTCGGGCTGCGGCCAGAGCCCGAGAACCGGCCGCCGAGGCCCCCCTCCTGGGTGGGCGGGGGACACGTCGTTAGTCTCGTGGCCGGGAGGGAAAGGCAGTGGTTCAGCAGGCCCATTCTCCTGCCCCGGCCGGCCAGTCTGGGGTCCGCGGCTCCGCCGGCCTGCGGGAGCGGCCCCAGTGCGCAGGCGCCGGAGGGAGGTCGTGGGAAGAAAAGCCGGCGCGGGCCGCAGCGCGCACGCGCGGGTGTTTGCGACCGCGCTAAAGCCCTGGCCGCGGTGGCCGCTGCCCCGCGGCGCACCCTGAGGGCCGCCCTTTCTGGGCTTCTTCATTTAGGCCGCGGTGCTTGTAGAGACTGGGGACAGGCGGGTGGCTTCAGGCGGTCCTGGCCCTCAGCGCCCCCGGACAGAAAGTGTCCAGTCGCACACTCCAGCTTCTGCGCGTTTTTAAGGGGTGCTCACCTAAGCACCCCTTAAGGGTGGAGAAAGGGCTTCAGGCTGGAGGTTCGTCTGGCAACCCCATGACCACTGACATTGCACATTACTCTGTTTCTACCTTGAACTAGAAACGTAAGCTTAAATGGCCAAATTCAGTTGGGTTTGTCACCGGAGATCATCACCGCTGTGTAGCGATTCAGGGAGAAATTGGTTAAAGATTATTCAGACCAATCTATACCCGCAGAAGGCACTAGACTTCTTAGAGTACTGGTCTCTCTCTTCAGATGTTGTGAAGAGGAACTACGTAGATCCATTGTGCGGGCAAAGGACTCATCTAGTTATATTCTGTTGGAGAAAGGAAGCTTTGTGTCGAATATCCGTAATTGATGCAGTCACAAATGGCTGGTCTCAGATAAGCATTAGCAAGTTTGTCTTTCCCCCTCCTTTGACAAGTCTGTCTTCTGTATGGTCACATTACCATCAGCAACTTTGTCTCTCAGATGACCATTAGCAAGTTTGTCTTATCCTGTTCCTTGCATTTTCTCTTCCCTTTTTTGGACAGGTTTGCGTTCTTGTATTCCAAGGAAAGGGGAGTCAAGCAGCAGATGCAGAAAAAGCAAGTTGGCACCCGGGTCTGTGCTGACCCCAGCTCCTTCTCCTTTGCAGACCCTTGCCCACCTTCCCCTTTTGTTTAGCCTTGTATAGGTAGCCCTGTGGTGTGCGAGGCAGCAGGACAGTGGTCTTTCGGACAAGTCGGCTGCCCTCCTTTTTTGTTGGCAAATTAAACCACTTTTCTTTTCCTCAAACTCTGTTTCCTTTTATTGGCGGAGGGAAACCAAGGCCAGGGTTGGGTAACACAAAGACCTCTCACTCTGCGTGCAGACTCAACCTTCTCTGGGAGTAGCCCAAGGCCGAGGCTTATCGAAATTTCTGACTCTGCCAGAGCTTGCGCCTGTAGTACTGAACGCAGTGTCTGCAGCTTATCTGGGGCTCCTTCCCTGCAATTTGCACCAGGCAAGGGAGAGGGTCGCCTTGGTGTGTTGATTTGGCTGCATGGCACTTCACAGAAAAACAGTTCACTCTTTGTTTTCCTGCATGCTGACTTCAAGCTGCTCACCCTGCAGCATCCCAGAGCAGAGGGATCTGCATGCAGTAGGATTTACTTTCAGTCTACAGGTTACTGTAGAAAAAGTTTGCAATGTGAAAGTTGTTTCCTGGAATTCTTGGAGATGACTCCAAAATATTGAAAACAAGCCACGTGGCCATCTTCCGTGAGGTGGGGATAAACTGGCAGCTGCTGCAGCCCACATGGCTGGACCTCCCTGGAGGAAGTGGGCCTCCTGATCAGTGTTGCCAGGGCCTTCCTTCCTCACTGAAGAAAGTCTGAAGCCCCCAGAGCAACATGCAAAGCCCTGTGGCCTGTTTTCAATAATTTTCATCCCTGCAGCCCTCTTCAACCTTCCTGACCTCAAGCAGGCTGGGCACCTCTGCTTCAGGGCTGCTCTCCGCCTGGAATGTGGCAGAAATGGCTCTCTTCCTCACCTCCTACTAGTCTTGCACAAATGTCACCCTGTCAAGGTTTTCTGACCTTTCAGTTTAAAATTGCAAGTGCCCATCTTCTTTTCTACACGGCATCTGTAACCTAAAACCAGCCATTAAAAGGGTATCCTCCCTGGTGGAGCTTTGGCTTTAAAGTCCAGCACCATAAAGCTAGCTGCAGCTGCTTCTTCAGGAGTTCGAGCCCTGGCCAGGGAGCTGACCCACATAGTGCAGCAGACTTCTGTCTCCCTGCTGCTCCCCTCAGCAGTGTACTTCATCCATCTGCCTGTTCTGCTCCCCACTCTGTCTCTGGTGAATCCTTTCAGTGCCCCTGTTTCTCTGGCCAGTACCCCAGTTCTGTATGAATAAATAAATCTTAAAAAAAAAAAAAAGGGTTATCTCCTCTCCCTAGTCTCAAATAAGAGGCAAAATCTGGACAGGGCCTTGTGATGAAGCTGTGTCCATGTCCATGAAAAGTTGTCTCCTAGCAAGTAGAACTCCCAGTTCCCAAAAGATAAGGCTATAAATTGGGTAAAGTTAACAGTCACTCTCCTTTCCCTCAATGTGTACACAACAGCAAACGGAGACACCGACTGGACATCTGTCTGGATTCTTGAAAATGTTTTCCTGGCAGACCACAAGTTCTTACTGTGAGGCTCAGCACTTCAGCAGCTTGCCCAGCGTGAGCAGGCTTGATTCTTTAAGGTGCTCAGTAAATTAGGGCTCTCCTCCATCTGTTTCAGCCAAGACCTTTATACACATGTCTGCACACATCTCCAACCTGCTTGTCTCACTCCTTACACATCATGGTACCATTGTGTATCTCAGGAAAACCACACAAGGAAGTGTGGTGCCAGAGCTCTGCAGGGGAGAAAAGTAGAGCGCATGGGCAAAGGCACCATGGGTCCTTTTCTCTTGCTTTTCATTTCCTCCCTCCTATTTGCATTTAAAAAATTGACATTAGCCAGCTCTTTTTTTTTTTTTAAAGATTTATGCATATAGAACTGGGGTACAGGTCAAAGGTGTGGGGGCAGTGAGAGGATTCACCAGAGACAGAGTGGGGAGCAGAACAGGCAGATGGATGAAGTACACTGCTGAGGGAAGGAATGGGGAGACAGGAGAGGTCTGCTGCACCCTGTGGGTCACCTCCAGGGCCGGAGATTGAACATGCACTAAAGCAGCTGTGGTCAGCTTGCAGTGTTGTGTCCTGACCTGCCGTGCCACCAGGGAGGAGCCTAGCCAGCTCTTTCTGCCTGCTTGTGTCTCACCGTGTGTCTTACTCTTCTCTCCCTCTATAGTAGCCAGTTCTTTTGAACATATAAAAAATGATGTTAGAGAGTGCCTAAGTTTATGGCACAGACATTATGATGGGCCCTGACTGGGGTGGAAATACAGCAGGCAGGATGGTCTCCTGGAGTCAAGTGGTCATTTAGTGGGGAGAGCACATCCACACCTGTCCTAGCAAGGGAAGATGGGAAGCCACAGGCAGGCAGGGGACAGTGCACCCCAAGGTGTGCAGACTTAGTGGAATGTGTCAGAGTGAGTACATAGAGAACAGACTTGAAGATGAGGGAAAAGACACAGAGAGAAGAGGAAGGGTGGTCTGCGCAAGGCATGTGATGCCCTATTAGAGGTTTGACCATTATCCAAGGTGTGTGAGGCATTGCAAGATCTTAGCCATGGTACTGTGTGCTGAGATCTGGACTCTAGAACTTTCTTGAGTGAGAATTGAAGATGCACTGGGTGCAAGTGACAAACTGGTGGCCTTTAGATGGCTTCTATAGCCCAGATTTATTTTTTTTAAAGATGTATTTATTTGTGCACATAAGAACTGGGGTACAGGCCAGAGGTGCGGGGCGGGGGTGAGAGGATTCACCGAAGACAAAGTGGGGAGCAGAACAGACAAATTAACTGAACTATACTGCTGAGGGGAGCATCTGGGGGACAGGAGAGGTCTGCCGGGCCATGTGGGTTATAACATCCCTGGCGGGGAATCGAACTCGAGCTGCAGTGGCTTCAGAGAACTTCATAGTGCTGGGCTTTAACCCCGGGCGCCACGAGGGAGGTCCGGACTTCACAAGTCATTTTTTGGAACGGAAATTAGTCTAACCACACCTCCTTCATTCACTTTGAGTCAGGGATTACCACGTAGGAGAGGACACTGAAGAGCTTATCTAGTATACAGGAAGGCGACTTGGGTGCTGGAGGTGATTTCCTCAAAGGCTCGTTGCCAATCATGCCTAACACTCATTTTTCAGGTGTGCAGTTTGTGAATCTTTAAGATTCACCATCGCGTTTTTTTTTTTTTAAATTAACCTTTGTGTTTGCTTTCAATATCCTCATTTGTTCACCAGCTTGGATTCGCGCCCCCAGGGGCGACCATCAAAGTTCGCGTTCATTTTTTTTTTTTTAAAGATTTATTTATTTGTACATACAGAACTGGGATACAGGCCAGAGGCTCAGGGGTGGTGAGAGGCTTCCCCAGAGACAGAGCGGGGAGCATAACAGGCAGATGGACGCAGTACACTGCTGAGGGAGCAGCGGACGGGTCAGGAGAGGTCTGCCGCGCCCCGTGGTCACCTCCGGGGCAGGCGGGCATTGAACTCATGCGGAAGTGGCTTTAGCTTCTCAGTGCTGTGCTTTAACCCGCTGCGCCCCCAGGGAGGGCCTCGCGTTCATTTTTGACCTGGAAACTGAAGCCAGTTTACACACGACTGCAAATCACCCTGTTGTGCAGTTTCTGCGATCACCATTACGACCGTCTGCGACCAATGGGAACACTCCTCGTAAACGGGTCACCCAGGCCCGAACGCGAGTCAGTGACGAGGCGTGATGACGTAAGAGGCGGTTTGCTGCGTGGACCCGACGCCGGGGCCCTGGGCCCCGCCAAGCTGGGAAGCGCGATCCCGCGGGAGCAGCGCAGGGCTGGGACGTACGGAAGCCGGGAAGGCGAGGCCCGCCCGGGAGGCTCGCGGCGCAGCCGGCGGCGAGCAGCCCGGCGCGCCTGCGCGACATGCGCAGGCGCGGGAGCGACTCTGGGGGCCGCTGGGCCGCAGTGCGCAGGCGCGAGCGCGACGGCCGGCGTGGTCCCCATGGAGCTGCTGTAGCGGGGCTGGAGCGTCCGCGAGCGTCCGGGATGAGCGCGGCGGAGGCCGACCGCTGGGCGTGGCTGCTGGTGCTCAGCTTCGTGTTTGGGTGCAATGTCCTCCGGATCCTCCTCCCGTCCCTGTCCTCCTTCGTAAGTGCCGGCCTGTCTTCCCGGGGCCTCGGCCCCCCGAGCCCTGCGCGGGTGCGTGTCTCAGGCTTGCTCCGTGGCCTGGCGCTGGGCCGGTCTGGACTTCGAGGCCTTCAGCGTTCCTTGCAGGCTGCTGTGAGGTGCAAAGTGTTGCCCCCAAACCCTGACTTCTGGGTTCCCGGGGAAAAAGCCCACCTGGCAGCCCCGGGCCGCGCCTTCTCGTGGCCTCGGTCCTCGGGCGGCGGGTCCTGTGCTCCGCGCCTGCCGCCCTCGGCTGCTGGGGTGCAGGCCTGGCGCCGCCGGCGGCCTCGGCCTCGTTCGCGGGCGCGGCCGCTGTGCCAGATCCCGGGGAGTCGGGCCTCAGGGTGCAGGAGTCCCCCGTGGTGGAAGGAAGTCAGTGAAGACCGAGCGAGCCCTTGCTGAACCCCGGGGAGTGACGGGCGCTGGGGAGCGCACGCTCTGCTGGGCGTCTTGCACCTGCACGAGCACAGCCGTGTTCAGTTGTGGCCGCGGCGAGGGGCGAAGGTCCCATCTTCTACCAAACTCCCAGAGCCAGAGCAGTGTGACTCGGGGGGTTCAGGGGTCGCACAGAGTCACCCCTCCATTGACTGCCGGGCTGGAGGTGTGATCTGGGATGGCGGTTCTCCTCTTTCTACAGCTTTGTCTGTTCACGAACACACCGCCGCTTAGGGGGTGTGGGGGGAAACGGGGAGGCGCGCCCGTGCAGAGGGTGCCCTCTGTCGCCCACTGTGAGAGTGAACGGCGGACCTCAGACCTTGGATGAGGCGGCTGCGCTCTTGAGCTTTATTCAGCTGCCCCTGACTTTGCTCCGCGCATAGAAATTGGTGGCTGGGGCGTAGGGGCAGGCAGGAGCCGCTTCCTGATGTCTTACCACTGCTCTGTGTGAAGCTTTGTGCTGGGGCCACTACTGAGAGGGACTTCGCTCTGCAACCCAGGCGTTGGGTCTTTCCCGAGGCCGCCTGGTCCTTGGGTAGTGTCACAAGTCCTTCGCAGTGCATAGAAGGGCTGGAAGAGCTGGCCCTTGCCCATCTCATGCCTTTAAAAAACTTCTTGGTAAAATACACTTAAACGCTACCATTTAAACACTTTCAGTGTACAGTGCAGGGGCCTTAAGCCCATCACATTGTTGTCCACTGCCAGAGCTTTCTCATCTTAAACTGAAACTCGGAACCCAGTCAGTCCTGGGCCACACACCCCTCCCCTGGTCACCATCATGAAATCAGACACCATCTGGCCTGTTAAGTCTGGCTCATCTCACTCAGTCTGCTGCTCCAGCTTGGCTTGTGAGGATGAACGCTCTGCGCTTGCATTGCAGCCCACGTGTTGCTTGTCCACTGTTTTCTGATGCGTAGTTGGGCTGTTTCCACCTTCTGACAGTTGTGAACAAGGCTAGAAAGATGATGGACAAATATCCACGTGAGTCTCTGACCTCTGGGCGGTTCTCAGCAGTGGGCTTGCTGGGTCACGTGGTAGACCCTTTGTCTGCTTTCCTGAGAAACCGTGTTCAGCAACGGCGGCACCATTTTACACTCTCACCTGCAGTACGCAGGGTGCTCTTTGCCCTACATTCTCATTCTCAACACTTGTTTTTTTTTTTTTTTTTTGCTCAAAGAAGCTGTGGGGGTTTTGTATTCGTACAATAATTCATCATTTGTTACAGCAGGGAGTGAGGCGTCTGATGGGGCATGGTGGTGACTGTAGCTAATCCACCACCACCTTAGGCTCCTTCATGCCATACCGCCCTGTGCCCGGCACTAGTTTGCTGTTAACAAGGGGCGGCTGCCGCCTGCTGCGTCTGGTGCCCTTTGGAAAACAGGTCACTGGCTTTGTCCTGGGACCGGTGTTCACATACTCTGCTGCCACCCACAGGCCCTTTATATGACCCCTCTCGCCTCTTAGCAGGTCTAAACCAGGTTCCTCTGGGTTGCAGGGTCATTGTCAGGGTTGTCAGGCAGGTTCAAAAGGCTGACATGGGGTCATCTTTGGAGTACAGCCCCATTGCTGGTGGTCGTGGCAGAGAAAGTAATGGGCACCCGTTTCCCCTGGGAACGGGTTTGCGGAGGTAGGGCGGGTAGTGGGAAGCTTGGGGGCCACAGAGCACGCTGGTTGTGTGCAGGGTGAAACCTGCTTCAGCCCCCGTGCTTCCAACTGCAACCTTCCTGAAGCCCTGCCCCCAGCCAGAGGCATGCAGGGGCCATTGCACTGGGTAGGCCACAGGCTGGTCACCGTCCCGAGGCCCTTCGGGAGGCATTGTAAATCCTCAGCCTGGCCAGGTCTTCTGGCCTTGATGCCCCAGCGACTTCAGGGGGGCGGGGTGGGAGCTGCAGGACACTCAGACCTGGTGTAAATATGCCTAGAATTTTCCCCTGGAGTTTTCTTTTTCCCCTTAAAGTTAGCTGGTCAAGGGACTGTGTGTGAAAGCGCCTGGGAGGCTACCAGGACTTTTAACCTGCAGGCAGAAGAGGAGGTGGGGTACACACACCCCTTTCTACGCAGGTGAGGGGGAGGCTCAGGAGGTAGGCGCACTGCGCAGGCGCCACAGGAATGGCAAAGCGGTGGGCGGGGTGTGTGGGGGCCTGTCAGGCTGTGGGAACTGCGCAGGCGCCAGGACTGGCTCGGGGTGGGGGGCCCTGAGGGTCCTGGGCAGCTCCGTGTGCCGTGCAGATGCCCCAAGCCCGCCGTTGGGGG
>NW_004567104.1:76657450-76667580 GCF_000260355.1 Condylura cristata
GGCCCCGCCACTCCGTCTGCCGGGTGGACCTGGGCACCTGCGGGGCGCAGGCTGCCCGTCCTGAGCTTGAGGACTGACAGGCCACTTTCTCGTTGAAATCTGCACTTAAAGTAGCAAGCGCCCTTCCCCAGGGGGTGCCCTGTGGAGTCTTCCCAAGCGCCTCCCCCTTCCCAGGGGCGCTGGAGCCTCACACCAGGTGGAGGACGCCCCTCAAGTGTTAATTTAGATAGTGACCAGGGGGTCGGTGGGAGGTGCAGCAGGGCCTCAAGCAGGTGTGGCCAGGGTGCGTGCAGAACCTAAGGCTCCAGCAGCAGTCCGTGTTTGGGGACGCAGGGGCTGTCCCTGGCTGGCACTGGGCAGTGGTCTGGGCAGTTTCCTGGGCCTGGAGGACCCTCAGACTCGCTCACCCTCCAGCAACACAGCTGGAGAAGCCCGGAGCTAATGGACCCTGGCCAGCAGCAAAGGTGGGTGTAGGGGCCCGTGGGGGCCTTCGCTCCCCGCTGAGAGAACAGACATGATGAGAACAGGCAAACAGTTGACATTTGTTGATTGGGGGGGGGTAGAGGAAAGCGCCCTTTCGGCTCCGGGGTTGAGATGTTAGGGCTTTTGGGGGGGGAGCTGGTGAGAACAAGTACTTTAGCTGTTGGCCGCCAGAACAAGGAAGGTGCCCTTGACCAACGCCGGTGTGTTTGTCGGGCTGCCCCTGCTGCTGATTGTGGGCTCCAGTCGGCCACCGCTTGGCCGTTGGTGGGGGCTGGGGGCCACTCAGGTTGTGGTCCGCCTGTGCCCGCAGCTGCAGTTTGAACCAGCCTCAGGGTCTTTGTAACTCCCTTCTTTTGCAAGGTCTACACTCCTTTACCTTTGCTGCGGCCAGTAGCTGGTGAAGAGCCCACACAGGAGTGGGCAGGCTGGGAAACTGGAACGTGATGAGCACAGTGGCCAAGGAGGCCACGCGATTGCCCAGCCCAGTGGCCTGTGGGGCAGCGAAGCTCTGCCCTGCTTCAGGAGCCTTCCTCACCTCTGTCCCAGCTTGGCACACGCCCAAGCAGGCCCACTGTTCAGGAGGGACGTGCCGAGGCTGCAGGTGTCCCTAGGCACTGGTTTTCAGGAGGGTCTGGGGCTGCAATGCCGGCCAGTGGGGGGTCCCCGTGCACCCGCCTGTCGAGGCCCAGCATTTCGTCTGTTGGCATACGCAGGGTGGAACTCAGACAGGACGAGGCAGCTGCTGGGGGACACAGGCCGGGTCCGGTCCCAGGCTGGTGACAGACCCCCTGCCCCAGTCACCCTGATGCGCTTTCAGAGCTCAGTGGCTGCCTCAGTTCTTCATGGCCCAGTCCGAGGCCCAGAAAGTCCGTGCCTTGCAGAGCTTGCCTGGCCTGGGCAGTGCTTTTGAGTCCACAGGCCCTCAGAAGTTTTTTATTTTGAAGATTCACCTTCAAAATATATTTAAATCCAGATCTCATCAAATCATGCAGTTGAGTTCCTGATCCTAGCACACGTTGTTCATCACTTCATGGAAGACTTGGGCTTATGTTGGCACCTGTTCACGCCTCTGGAAGCATTTTGATGGTACTTCGAAATGTAATGGATTCTTTATTTCTGTGGTTGTCTGCTTCCAGCACAGAACTCCAGTTCCTAAGGTCACTCTCCTGCCTTCACTCACGGAGGCCTCTTCAAGTTTTCAGTTGTTTTGTGTCGTCTCTGATGCTAAACACTTTTGTTTTCTTCTTGAAGTTTAGATTTAAAAGTCAGGTTTATCGATGCGTAATTTGCATTCAGTGGAGTTTACGGCTGTGCCAGGGCAACTGGATGATCTTCATGTTCCGTATCTCCAGCACGTCCGAGAGCCTTTCCCTCACTTACGCCTCTTCATTGTGCTATAGTCTGAGCAACATCTGTAGACTCCTTGCTCTTGAAAGGCGATTCTATGAATTTTAAAGAGAATTGGGTTTGAATTTCCTCCTCAGGGTGGGCTTTCCAGGGTGGGCCCAGCTGAGTGGCTGGCCTTTCCTTGGTGTCAGCAAGTGGTCAGGTCCCCGCGTGGCTGGCAGAGGCAGTGGCGTGGAGGCCCTCCCTCCCAAGGCCCCGGGACCCGTGCCGCTCTCTCTGGCCTCCGCCTGGCTCCCCCAGGTTGCACAGACTCAAGGCTCCAATGACTGCCCCCTTTTGCCTTTTTTATTGCTCCGTTAAACAATTTCTACATGAGCAGAGGAGTTACACTCACAGCCCAGTGTTGGCCACTGGAAGGTGTGCTTCTGCCTGAGTCCCTGGTCACCTGGGCTGGTGCGTCCACAGTGGCCAGTGGCTGCCCAGCACCAGCTCCTCCTATTGGGTTCCATCCTGTGACCATGGCTTCGGGCACCCTGCATCCCCACCTTGCCCTGGCCACTTCATTTAGGACTGAGTTCTTCAGGTGCGAGGTTCTTGGTGCCTGAGTGACAGCTCTGGGGTCTGGTGGGTTTTCGTTTTGCCATTCCAGCTTTACGCTGCTGGGGAAGAGACAGACAGTCGCACCACTGCGCCCACAGGCTCAGAGGGAAGCGCAGCTTGAGCAGTGTGATTCCAGCTGCAGGGCGCTTTTGGTTTGCCGTGGGAACGGAGCAGGACATGGCAGCAGGGCCGCCCTGGGGGCGGGCAGTCGGCCAGTCAGGGGGAGGCTGGTGGGGCGGGGGACATGTGCCGCCGAGGAGGGGCACCGAGCCGCTGACCCCTCCACCAGATGTCCAGGGTGCTGCAGAAGGATGCAGAGCAGGAGTCACAGATGAGAGCCGAGATCCAGGACATGAAGCAAGAGCTGTCTACCGTCAACATGATGGACGAATTCGCCAGATACGCCAGGCTGGAAAGAAAGATCAACAAGATGACAGACAAGCTCAAGACGCACGGTACGGGTTTCAGCGCGGGGCGGCGCGCCAGGCTGGCTAGTGGGTGAGGCTGATGGGAAGTGGGTAGAGCACGGCCATTGAGTCTTCGCTGCCTCAGATGTCGATAGGAGCGTTGAAGTTGGCCGGGGAAACCCAGTACTGATGGTTACTGTCTCCTTGGTGGGACTCTGCTCCCTAAACAGAAGCGTCTGGCATCCTCGGGGGTCCTTCAGAGCGGTGTTAGCACTGCTGGTCGTCATTTTCAAATTCGACGCTCTTCAGAGAGAATCTCGTAGTGGAGTCGGCACTGACCCTAGGGCGTCTCCAGAAGAGGCCAGACCTCACTGCCCCCGCGCCGCGCCTCCGGGCTGGGGCCGCGCCCCTGGGCGTGCTCCCGGGGTGCGTGAGGAGCGGCGCACGCGGCTCCGGGTGATGCGGAGACCGTGGCCCCCTTCGCAAGTGTTCTGTGAAAAGAATCTGAGTGAGGTGAATGGTTTTAAGGTTTTCCAAGCTAAAACTTCAAATCCTGTAATCTCTGTGACTTTATTTTAAATAATGGCATAGAAATTCCATTTTACATTTTCTAAGAACATTGAGCAAATGTCACCGACACAGTCAGGAACTGTCTCAAAAGAGGAAGCGATGTTTCTGGGACTTGCCTGTTTTCCTCAGGGCCGTGGCTGCTATAATCACTCCGTCCTTTCCTTTCAGTGAAAGCCCGGACAGCTCAGTTGGCCAAGATCAAATGGGTGATAAGTGTCACTTTCTACGTGTTGCAAGTAAGTGCTGTGGTGTCCCCTGAGGTCGCGGGCGTCCACTGTGGGCTGCCCTCGGAACCTCGCGCCCGCGGGCTGGGAGGCGGGCTGGCGACGCTGGGGGAGCGGGCTCTGCCGGGCCGGGCCGCGGTCATCGTGAAGGCGGCGGCCCTGGGCCTCTCGCAGTGCTGTTTGGGGAGCCTGGGGCCGAGTGGGAGCAGCCTGTTTGGACGGGTGTCTCCGGGCTCACCGACGGTGGTGGCTGTGGCTCGTCCCCTGTCCGCCCCAGCTGGGGACGCCCTGGTCTCAGGAAGGCCGGCGCCTGAGCCAGGCTTCCTTACCCGGCCGTGTGCACTCGCTGCATTTCCAGGGCTCTCTGCGGGCTCTGCTCCTGGCTGCCCGAAAGCGGGCCGGCTTCAGGAATAGTGTGATCTTATGCGGCGACGCGTTCAGGGTCGGCCGTCGGTTTCCCGAGGGCCAGAGGCCCTCCCTCCCGTCAGCCCGCTTCTTTGGGTATTCCCGTCTGTGAGGGATGCTGCTTGGGAAAGGGGGAGAGAGCTCCCTCCCCGCTCACATCTCGGCGGAGAGGCCGGCTGTGCAGGCCAGTGGCGTCGAGCAGCCCCTCAGGGCCCCTCAGGGCCCGCTTGACGGGCGGCTCGTGTGGTGTCACGGCTGCTCAGCGGCGGCCGCCGTCGCCGTGTGTTCCAGGAGCGCGCAGTGAGCAGTGGCCGCGGTGTGTGCCTGCTGGTGGCAGGGCTGGGGGTCTCGGCCGTGGGCCTGGAGAGGGCCCGGCCCGCTGTCTGGCCAGCGGCTGTGCGGCGGCGCCCACCGACCGGCCGTGTCTCTGCAGGCTGCCCTGATGGTGTCGCTCATCTGGAGGTACTACGCCGTCCCCGTGGCCGTGGTGCCGAGCAAGTGGATGACGCCACTGGACCGTCTGGTGGCATTTCCCACCAGGGTGGCAGGTAAGTTTTCTGGAACACAGTGGAAGAGCGTGGCCTGCTGCTTGGGCCGACGCGGCAGGCGGTGCACTCCCCCGCTCACCCTCTGCTGCTGGCACTCGCGAGCCCAGGACCGGCGCTGAGGAGACCACGTCCAGAGACGTCACCTAGCTTGTCCAGTGTCACGGCACGTCGGTGGCAGAGCTGGCTGTAGCCCTGGTCTGCGTCCGCATTCAAGCCCGGACCTGGAGTCCGAGACCCCGTGTACGGAAACAGCGCTCTGGCCCCGAGTTCCGGGCCCCTCTCCGCCCTCTGACGCCCCGTCTCTGCGGCGCACACGGGCCCTCGGCCGCGCTCTGGTCCCTGAAGGACAGCTGCTCTGGACGCCTGCGATGGCGAGAGACGCCGGAGCAGGCGCCGCCGAGCATCGCGCCGCTCCCAGTCCTGAGTTGATGCTCCCGGGGGGGTCTCGGCGGGTCTCCCGCTTAGGGGAGCCCTTGCTGGGCTTCGAGGAGCTGTGCTTTATGTGCAGTCCCGACCCGCTTGTCCCGACCTGCTCTTCCCCGGGGCAGGGCTGGGCCCTCACCCTGCAGCTGAGGCGCCCGGGCGTGCAGGGCCGAGCTCTGCCGTGCCGCTGGGGCTGACGCGCTGGGCTTTCCAGTCGGACGCCCCCGCCACGTGAGGGCGCCGCTGCTGGGTCTCGGTGCTGCCCTTCTGGCGGCCAGCCGAGGGTGCGGGCTGCCCGGCCTGTGTGCCGTGCTGACGTCAGAAGGGCGGACGCTGCTTCCGTTGCGGTGCCCTGAGAGGCGGAGAGGGCTCACGGGCCCACTCGCCAGTGCCACGTCGGCCGACTCCGCCTCCTGCAGGAGGGCGACCCCAGTCAGGGCCGCTGTTCCGAGTGGTCCTCCGGGACAGGCAGCAGCCTCGAGAGCCCGCGGGCAGTCTGACGTGTACCCCCAGGGCACGGCCGTGCGGCCCGGACCGACTGGGGGCTCACGCTGACTCCCTCCCTTTCTTTTTAGGTGGTGTTGGGATTACCTGTTGGATTTTGGTCTGTAACAAAGTCGTGGCTATTGTGCTCCACCCTTTCAGCTGAGGAGGAAGAGGAAGGCAGCCCGACACTTTAAAGATGGTTTTTGCTTGGTCAAAGCCTCATTTACACTGCTGCTTTCCTCTTTAAGAAACAGAAGGTACAGGTTCGGTTTTTGTTCGTGTTTTCCTAGGACTTGAACTGAGCTTCTTACAAGAAACACGATTGTGGACACTTGTCACTGAGCCGCAAAGGCCCCTGCCGCGCTCGCCAGCCCGGCGCCGGGGGAGCCCAGGGTGTCGCCTGGAGTCACCCAGGGGCACCTGAGATTTGCACGGTTGGCGTAACTTAAAGGTCGCATGGCCAAGGGGAAAGTCAGAATTTTCTAGTAATTTATTTAAAAAAACCTTTGTTATTTGTAATCCATATTAGGAGGGAACTTAATATCACTACTGGAATCTGCAAATTCCTTTTCTGCTCCCACACCGCGTACCAAAGGGCTGACACTAACGGACGCAGCTGCGCTCTGTCCTCACTGAGCCCGTGGGCAGCGCGGTGTGGCGCTGTCTCCTCGCCTGTGGCTGTTGATTTTTCATCACTGTGATTTGTGACTGTATTCATGAGCCCAGACTGCATTGTGTTGTGCTTGAATTGTATGTTCAGTATTGAAGCATTTCATGTGACGTGCATTTTATAAACACTTGATAGTCACGCTCTAAAGAACACAGGTACAGACGCCCCAGGAAGCCTGACCAAGTTAACTAAGTGGATGTGTTCGCTGCGAAGGTGTAATTCTGCTGTTTCTCAGAACACTATCTTCCCCCTAATTAAAATCTCTGCAAGCTCTGTGTGACTTCCTTCTTCCCCTGCCGTCCTCCGCTGTGACCGCCGTAATGGCCAGGGGCATGGTCCCCTAAGAGGCCACCGCGGCGGAAAGCTGAGTGGTCGGCCAGTTTTTGAAAGACTTGGTTTGCATCCTCGTGCTCCCTGGGGGTCTGGTGAGCAGTCGTTTCTGCTGACGGTCCACGGTCAAGGGCAGTGGCACGTGAGTGTGTCGTCACCCTGAAGATCCCAGAGTGGCTCCCGTGGCATCCGGGCTTCCCAGGACAGGTCTGGCGGCAGCCGGCCTTGCCGCCGCTTCCAGCTCTCGCCTCCACACGGGTGCGGGGCCCAGCGATGGGAATCCTCCGAGATGCCTCGCACAGGAGCTGCGGGGTCTCGCGCACGGAAGGCTCCGTGCGGCGCCCATGCGCGGCGCAGTGCGGGCAGGAGCGGCCGGTCACCTGGGAGCCACACGGCCAGGAAGCCTGCCCGGGGCTGGTGGGGGCTCCTCGTCTCCAGGGACGAGCTTTCTGTTGCTACTCGAACCTCTCTGACAGATCTGCTGCCCCGGGAGGGAGAGGGGCGGCTCACAGCTGCTGGCTCTGCCCTGCACATCTGTAGTCTCTGAAGGCCAAGTAGGGGTAACTGAAGCTTCCACCTTTCTCCGCACTACTCTTTCAAGACCTGTCCTTGTTTTTATTTTGTTTATTTATGCACACAAGAACTGGGATGCAGGCCAGAGGTGGGGGGTGTGTGTGAGGATTCCCCAGAGATGGGGGTCAGGGGGCAGAACAGGCAGATGGACTGAAATCCACTGCTGAGGGGGGCAGCGGGGAGACAGGAGCATCTGCCGGGCCGTGTGAGTCCTCCCTGGCCGGGGTCAGACTTGTGGGGCAGCGTCTGCGGCAGAAGTACATAGACACACACCACATACGTTTTTTTGGACAGTTAATAGAATTTTCTAGGGCACTGATCCACAGGTCCTTCAAGTTCCTTTTGTTGCGACAGGAACTTCGTGTCGCTCTGCGGCTGGAACGTGGTGAGGGCCATGGCCGTCGGGGAGCAGGTTTGCAGGGAAGACTGCCTGCGCAGAAATCCCTGTGCTGTTTATTGAAGTCATGCAGGAGAGCAAAAGCCAACCGTGCGGCAGTGGTATGAGGAATAGGACCCAGAGGGTAGGACAGGAATGGGGGACAAAGTTTTACAAGGGGCAGCGACATGGACATCGTGACCGTAGGTATGATACCACCGCGGCGTTATCCCGAGACCGCCCTGGAGGTGCCACGCAGTCGGGTCAGCTGCGGCGGGCGGCCGGGGTCTGCGCGTGGAGCGAGCTCTACGCCGTAGGTAGTCCAGGAATGTTCTGTGGACAGCAGCTAGCGCACAGTTGCCCGTGAGTGGCCCGCTCACAGGGGCCCACGCCCTCTCTGCCCGCATCAGCAGGTGCAAGACTGCACGAGGTCCGATGGCACGTCACGTGGCCCTGGCGCTGGCTCGCCCTCCCTGGCCCAGCCGGTCCCTGTGGCAGGCGAGCTGGCTGGCTGCATGTTTGTCTCTCGAGTGCGCGCCGCCCTCTTCAGTACCGACTGGAATTCAGTGTAATCTTGAGTAATTACTGGGTAGGTGACGCTGCGCCTTTGGTATCACAACTAAGACTCCATTACTGAATCCGAGGTGATAAGATGCCTGTAATTTTTTACAGTTTATTTTGGTTTAAAAAAATTTTTTTTAAAAGACTTGTTTATGCATACCAGAGCTGGGGTGCAGGCCAGAGGTGCGGGGCTCAGAGGACTCCCCAGAGACAGAGTGGGGAGCAGAACAGGTGGATCCACTGAAGGACACTGCTGAGGGGAGCGGCGGGGAAACAGGAAGGGTCCGCTGTGCCTGTGGGCCCTCCCTGGCTGGGGATCGAACTCGTGCTGCAGGGGCTGCGGACAGCTTCATACTGCTGAGACTTAACCCCTGCGCCACTAGGGAGGCCCGGTTTATACCATTTTAACTCTTATATTTAGGTCTTTGATCTGTTATAAGCTAATTTTTGTGTCCAGTGATGTAAGGGTTCAGCTTTATTCCTTTGTATCTAGATACGTCGTTGTCCAAACACCTTTTGTTGAGGAAACTGTCCCCTACTGAGTTGTCCTGGTGACTTTGTCAAAAGCCATTTGACATTCTAGACAATGAGGCCTTATTTCTGGACTCCCCTTCTGTACCATCATCTGTGTCCGCACCAGTACCAGGGTTTTGATTACCGTTACATAGTAGGATTTGAAGTTAGGCATATGACTGTAGGTCATTTTTTAACAAGGTGAGTGGAAAGTTGTACTTAAAAAGATGACGGGAAAGCAGTCGACTTAGATGATCTTTTTATTACGTTGCCTACGGAAGCACTTTTAGATAGCTCTGATTCAGTGCTCTGACTTGCGCTCCTGTCGTCAGTTGGCAACATAAAAAGGCCTCTTGAATTCGTAAAGCAGGGTAGGTGCTGTAACACCGGAATAATGGCGCGTCCAGACGCCACTGCCAGACCTCTGGCGCACCCTTCCCCAGACTTCACGGCCCAGCAGTCACGGCAGCACACGTGTGTTGGGAGCCCCCCGCCCGCCCCAGCCTAGGAGGGTGCCGGCTCTCCCGCTTGGGTTCCTGCTTCTCCGCCATAAAGACCGGAGCCTTTGCCGCCTGTATTTACCTCATCCTTGCTTTTCAATACAGTTCCCACCTGTATTTCGCTCGACTTTAAAAGAAGCGTGTGGGTGTCACCTGGGGAAGTGTGTGCCCCGGGGGGTAGGTAACACCGTGGCCAGGGGTGTGGGGCCCTGTGTCCGGACTCAGGGGTGCAATACTGGGAACATAGCCACGTCTGCCCGAGCAGCTAGCCTGAGGCATGTTTATTACCGCAATGGGCTTTTAATTTCACACTAGCACGAAAAAAGGCAGGGTACAGGTGTGCAGATCGGCAGCTACATGATCCTCTGGGTGAGCATGAGATGAGGGGAGTGTCACCCGCAAAGACGGGCTCCCACGTGCCCGGGTCCGCTGACTGAGAACATTCAGAATCTCGCAAAAACAGGGTTGGTGATTGCTTTTTTTTTTTTTTTTTTAAAAGTCTACTGACTTGTTTCCCTTCGAAGCTGCTGCGCGCTTTAAGTTAAAGGCAATCTGATTGCTGGTCAAGTGCCCGTGAGGCCTGGGTCTTGGCCTGCCCGAGTCCGCCAGCCTTGGAGTCTGAGTGCTGCAGCCCTATAATAAAGTCAGTCTCCCCAAGCGCAGGGGCGGGTTCCGTGTTACAGCCGCGCAGTTGTGATCAATGTCAGTAACCTAGTGTTCTGGAAAAGTCTGATTCATAGTAAAGCACCTTAGTCGCCCACAGTGGCGCTCACAGGGCCACCCTGGGATGAGGACGCGGCCAGTGCTGGCCGGCCGCAGTCAGCCCACGGTTTTCCTCCGCCCCTCGGTGGGCGAGGACGGGTTTACCACGGTGGCTCTCGAGTCCCCGAAGGCGTTGCTGGCCGAGGCCTGGCTCGGGGGCGGGCGCTGCTGCGTTCTCCTCCTCGCAGCCTCCTCCGAGGCTTTGCCAACGTCAGGGCTCGGGGCGTCGCTTTTTAGGACACAGCCGGGCCCGAAGAGCTCCTCCATGAGGCAGCTCTTCTTTTCGGTGAAGGTGGCGGCCCTGGCTGCGGGCCTGGAGGGCGCGGCGAAGGACGGCTCGTAGCCGGCGGGC
>NW_004567104.1:76667984-76688368 GCF_000260355.1 Condylura cristata
AGGGGCTGGTCCTTCTGGCCTCTCCTCGTCCCTCGGGGAATCTGTTTCAGAGAGACACCCGCTCAGCCATCTTTCTGTTAACGGGATCGCTCATTTTTACACTGTTTCGTGCCTTTCCCACCAGTTGTCACCCCGTGGGCTTCTCATCACCAGACCACCCTGTGCCACCACCGCAGTCCCTCCCCCCATTTTTGACCCCATCCCCCCCACCCCGTAAATGTCTGCGGTCATAGCCGCTCATCACCATCGTCCTAGTGATGATTATTACTGCGCCCCTGGTCCTTTGCGCTGCTGCTATGAGTGAAGCTTCGGTATTTTTCGTTTTCGTTCTGGCTCACTTCGCTACCCACTTAGTGGGTTTTACACTTGCACCTCAGGATGGGCCCCTACCCCCAGGCGGCAGGGGTGCGGCCCTCACCCCACCTCCCGACCAGCGGGGGGTAGGAAGAGCAGACGCCGGCAACGGGGGGCGCGTGAGCTTTCCCGGAGCTGGCGGACTCGGGCGCCTGGAGGCCGGCACACGCCGGGTACAGCGCAGAGCCCGGCCTTTGCGTGGCGCGCTGGCGCTCGGCGTCGCCGGGCTGGTGCCTGCTGGGGTGACAGCAGGGTCGTTCTCTCGCCGCACCCCGGATGAGGTGGGGGTCTGGGGAAGCTGGAAAGGGTGCGGCCCCCGGCGGGGTGTCGGGCTGTTCCGGGGCGCCGTGGTGTGCCTATCTGCGTCTGGCTGAGAAAGGCAGCGGGGCAGCCTGTGGGGTCCAGGCAGATGCTGCAGAGAGGTGGCGACGTCTGACCCGGCAGGAGAGGGCGCGCTGTGTGTTGCTAGGAAAAAGCCGTCTGGGGAGACGCGCCCGGTCCGGGCCCAGGAAGCCGGGCGGCCCAGACGGGCCCGGGCCCCAGGACGGGATGCAGCGGGTCGGCAGAGGGCGAGGGGGCCGTGGGGTGTCCTGTGCTTTGGGGAGTTTTCACATAGGAACACATTCTGAAACAAATCGAACACCTAAACTCAGGGAAACAAGGGAATTCTAGCAAGAGAAAGAAAAATGTTTCAAGAAGGAGTAGTGAACCAACCGGCGAAGCTAGGTAGGTTTCTCTGTAGCCCTTTGATCCGGAAGCGGCATGGACACCGCTGGGCTGCCCAGCGCGGCTGCCCCGAGCCGCCAGCCCTCACCCCAGCCCTGGCAGTGGGGAGACGGCTGAGGAGAGTGAGGAGGGCATGGCGGGGGGCCGCAGCCGTGCAGGGAGCCCCCGGCCACCTCACACGGCGGGGGCCACACGTAGGGCGATTGTTTGAACTGCACGTCGGTGACGTGACCTTCCACGCAGACCAGCTCGCGGCTTCACAGCGGCAAGAACGAGGAGACGGGCGAGCTGCCGAGTTACCTGCACACGTCCTCCTAGAGTCTTCTGCGGGGGCTGGCCTACTGGTGCAGGGAGGGGCTGCACGGGCCATCTCACTGGACCTTTCCTTATGGCCCAGGTATCCGGTTGTCTTTTTCCCCTGTAATTCAGAGAAGCAGTGAAAACATATTTTTGGAGGACAGGTCATTTTAACCTGATATTCAGCGAATACAGGCCTTTTTGTGTCTAGAACATGTAATAGAACGAGCACCTGTTTATAGTCTAACTCGTTTTGTAAGGATTTGCTTATCGAGCCTGAGAGATTGCAGACTGCTGTACCTTAGTTGTCAAAGGCGGGACGTCTTCTGATTTTTGGGTTTCCTGGTGTCGCACAATGGTAAATGGAAAGCTTTTCCTGTCCACCTGTATTGATTTTGTTGAAGAAACTGCAGGAGGTGCATGAATATGTGAGCAACCTGTTTGCCACCTGGAAGCATATTGATTTTAAACACGAAATAACACTGAAGTTTGTAGAGTAATAATAAAGCAAAGCACGTGGGGTATTTGCTGACATTTTCCAGAATAGAACACTTGCCAGTTTCATTTCCTTGCTGTTCCCTGATCCTTCTCCTGGAGGGTCGCCTCGGCTCCGGCAGTCTCAGCAGCAGAGAAGCCAGCTGGCCCCGGGGCAAGGGTGAGGGCCCAGCGCCCGTCCCTGCTTCCAGAAGGAGCTGGAGGCTGCGAGCCCTGCCTCCCGCGCCACAGGGGCCGTTCCACTACGTCTAGACCTGCTCCCTTGGGATTATTACCCCACTTAAACGACCCCCCGTTTGCTTTCATCGCTGCTGGCTTACGGGCCAGAAGCAGGCAAACCAGGGAAGAGCAGGCGATGGGAAGCAGGCGATAGGCAGCTGCTCCCGCCCAAACAGGTGCACCCGTCATGCCTCTTCTGAGTGGAATCTCACTCGGGGCTGGGGTGTGGGGGGCTGTAAGTGCACGAAGCCCTAAAAGCGATGACAGCAGCAACGGGTGGATCTCAAAACCACCCTGCTGAACTACGGCAGCCGGCCCCTGAAGAGCCCAGGCTGTGTGATCCCACTCACAGGAAATTCTAGAGCAGGCAGATAAGCCGGACGGCAGGGGGGTCGCGGCGGGGACCCGGAGCTTCGGGAAGAGGTGCATACGATCTTCTCTCAGCTGGGTGGTGGCTCCTGACACCTGTCAAAACCCACTGATGGTGCACTTGATGCAGGTCCCTTGTATTGAGGTAAGTGGTGCCCAGGTGAAACTGAGTAAGTGGTGCCCAGGTGAAACTGAGCAAGCCCACCGCTGGTAACAGGGCCCACTGTTTGCCCGGCATTCTGCTTCCAGCTGAGGAGTGACCTCTGTCCACCTGCAGCGAGGGTGGGCGGGACGGCAGACGAAGGGCGGACGCGCCCCATCGTCCCCGCTGTTCCCACCACGTCCGTCTCATCGTTCATCCGGACTCACAAGCTGAGTCCCGGTGCCCAGTAAAATGTTTTCCTAGAATAACCAGTGTTCTGGTGAGACCCATTAGGAAAACCTGAAAAATAGGCGTGGGCAGAAATAATGAACACGTACCTTTGGGATAATCTTCTTTGTGATGTAAATTTTTCAGTATCCGATTCGTGTAGATGTTTCTGATTTCAAGCTCTCGATCTTTCTCCTAGAGAGAAGCGCAGTGCCGTTTTTCTGTGAATGGTTGCTTTTACTAACTTCGATTTCAAATAAACTCAATATTCTTTAAATACACGCTAGGTTCTAGCAGAATCAGGCCACGACATTACAGATCATGCCCGACTCCGAGGATGCCCGGGCTCGCCCAGGCGGCATTCGCTATGCCTGCTGGGTCTGTGCCAGGTCATCGTTCTGTGCGTCTGGAGCCGCTTGGTGACTTCAACTAATCAAAATGCCAAAATGACAGCTCCGGCCACAGTCACACCACCCGCACGTCAGGAGCTCAGCAGCCACATGGCCGTGCCCAGGTGGGGGCAGTGGAGAGGCTGCTCCATCCCACGGGCCCCAGGGGGCTCGCAGGCCAGGCCTGGGTCAGCGCAGCGCCTCCCCGCACCACGTCCAGCTGACTTTGGCAAAACAAGACGGCTGAAATCCTGGCTAGTGGAGGACAGAGAAAGGACCACACAGTCCTCCTCACGTGGTCCCTGGGAGGCGAGTCCAGGGACGCAGCCAGGCCCATCAGCTCTGGTCACACCTGGCAGAGAGGTGGGCGGGGTGTGGAAGGTGTCTGCCCGGCTGGAGAGCAAAGCCCGGGGGAAGGGAGGGGAGCGCCGAGAGCAGTGAGCGGGAGAGGACCTTCCTCCAGCGCCTGGCGCTGCGTAGGGCGAATCCACGAGCCCAGGGAAGTTGAGGGGCCGGGGGCACTTGGTGACGGCTGGAAAGTGTCGGGCGGCAGGTCTTCTGGGGACTTGACCCCATCCCTCACCCAGAGGGGCAGGCGTGCCAGCGTCCAGCGGCGGTCAGTCGGAAGGGCGAGCTGGCGCGAGGCAGGGGGCCTGTGGCCAGGCGGAGGGTGCATCAGGGTGCAGGAGGCAGCGGGGTGCAGGGTGCCGGCGCCCACGGGGCCTGCACAGCCGCACTCATGGCCCTGGGACTGTCCTTCCGGCCAGCGGCAACAGGCCTCCCGGAGTCTTGTTTCCGTGTCTGTCTCATCTCACTTTCTGGCTCTCTGTTTTTCGGAGATTTTTCAGAGTCCTTCGTCTTCTTTACCTTTTCTATTGAATTTTACATGCTGGCAATCACGTCTCCGTCTGCTGCACCCCCCATTCCCACTGTGTGGGCGCGGGCTCTTCTGTGTGGGCTGTGACTCCGTGGGCGTGGCTGCCACAGGGCTCCTGGTCACGGGGCTCCTCGTCCTGGGGCTGGCTGCCTGGACACAGCTGGCTGGACGCGATTTCGCCCGCCTGCGGCTTTGGGAAACCCCATTTCCTTGGTGGGCCTCCTTCCCGAGGATACGGCAGGTGCTCTGGGTCAGGTGAGCCCGGCCTCACTTTGAGGGAGTCACTCGCGCCCAGATTCCAGCACTGCCTCTTGCGAGGCCTGATCTGGGGGCCACGCTGACAGCAGCTGCCCTGTTCTTTGCAGGCAACACATTCCCCTTCCGGGGAGCCTGGCCTGGGCTCTCCAGCCTGGGCCTGTGCGTGGAGGGTGGGCAGCCGGGTGCATGGCCGGACGTGTGCCACGCGGGACACGCCTCCAGAGCCCCTCTGCGGTGGCCGCCGCACCCCCAAGTCTCTGCGGGCCCAGTTCTGTGTGACTTTTCTTTCACAGCCCATGGCGCCCACGGGGCTTCTGCAGGGAGGGCCCAGGCAGCTGCCACCGTGGAGGAGGAGAAGGACAAGGCCCTGTCACTGGGTGTCGGCTGGTGCACGTGCCTCGGGCACTCACCTCTCCGACTCGGCTCGCGGCTCGCACACAGGGCGCTCCTTGGCTGATTTTATTTCCATACGTTTGTTTATGGATGCACCAAGAACTGGGGTACAGGCCAGAGGTGAGGGGTTGAGCGGACTCCCCAGAGACAGAGTGGGGCGCAGAACAGGCAGATGGGCTGAAACCCACTGCCAGGGGGGCAGCGGGGAGTCGGGAGGGGTCTGCTGTGCCCTGGGGCCTCCCTGGCCCGGGAGGGACTCGCAGTGCCTGCCGCCTGCCGCGCCTCAACACTGCCCCCCAGGGAGGCCTCGCAGACGCGGGGGCCGTGTGGACGCTGGTGACTGTTCAGAAATACACTTGGGTCTTACTTCTGTAGAATGTTGTATCTTTTCATGAAGCATTTCATTATTATTGAGCATTTGTTTTGTCAACATTTTGTTTTGTTTTTTCTTTGCCGCCTTTTTTTTCTTTTTTATGTATCTATTTACATCATTGTTCATTTTATAACAATGTTTATCCCCCCATCACCCCAGCCCCCACATCCCTTCCTCCTTCCGACCCCTCTGTCCCCTCCCCTGTAGGGTCTCCCTGGCTCGTAACTGTCTGTTTTGTATTGTAATAACAATACCCATTTTCCATCTTAATACATTTTCCTGCGATATACCAGGAACTAATTTAATTGTTGCACCCGGTATAGGGGTCTCACATATCTGTTACAAAGATTATCTCAGTGTCGGTCCATTTGTTTGTTTGTTTGTTTGTTTTTTTTGAGCACGTTATAATATCTTAGTGGAAGATCTCATTTTTGTGTATACCATTTTGTAATTTTAAAATTAAACGTGAGACCCATGGGATATACAAGAGTGAACCCTAATAATGGGCCTTGCTGGTGGCACAGGGGTTAAGTCTCAGCACTATGAAGCCGTCCACTGCCACTAGCCACTGTGACGGGAGTCCCAGCCCCGGCCAGGGAGTGACCCTAGGGCGCGGCAGGCCCCTCCCCCCACCCCCTTCCCTCAGCAGTGTGTCCTGCTCCCCCCTCTGTCCCCAGCCTGGTCAGCACTTCTTGACGAGCACATACTGCTCACATGCCCGTGGATACATACAAAAGCACAAAGTTGATTTTAAAATCCCCTCAGCGTGCGTGTGCGTGTGTGTCTGCGGGTGCGTTTGCCTTGGCCAGTAGATCTCGAGGTCTCTTCTCTTCTGTTCTAAGGTGGCTGCCACGGCCATGCCTGTTTTCTGGCACATTCTTCTCCCTGAAGTCTCCTGAGGCTCAGAACTCTTTTCCCCGCCTTTCAAAGAGGGTGTCCGCATCCATCTTCTCCCCTCAGGTCCTTTCAAGCAGCTGGGCGATGCGAATTCCCTTCTTGTTTATAAGTGAAAGTCTCGTCTCAAAGAAACAAGCCGGGATTTACTGGTTGAGGCTTTAAAGGGCTGTATCTCTGAAGTGTCGTAACTCACTTTTCCAACTTGTTGGACATTTTAGAAATGTTCGACTTTGCTTATTAAGGCAAAATGATAGCAAAAGCCCCCCCCAAATTAAATATTTCTAATACCCATTTTTAAAGGATAAAGCATACATTAAAAGGCAACTTTGCAAGCCATATCCAAGGGAAACTAAAAAAAAAAATCTCTGGGCCATTAAAATTACCCCCGATATTTTAATGTCATAAGTTAAATGTAACATTGAAAAGCTTATTTGGGATTACATTAAAATGTTAGCAACATGCACTAATATTACTTCATGTTATGAGCTCAAAAAGCTAATTAGTCTTGTTAGGGGAGAGTTTTAATTTTTCTAATCCTAGCTGGAGTCTACCAGGCTGCTACCTCATTCTAGTAAGTTCTACCAACCTCAGGCCTTCTAGCTACCATATGTTGCAGGTCATTCGAGAAGCCTATTCCTGCAGTGAGATAACTGAAGCGACAGTGGCCTGTCGCTGTGCTCTTGGGGGCGGAGACGCACCTTGAGTCTCAGCTGCAGGCGCGTCACCTCCGTCTGCAGGGTCCGCGTGGCCGTCTGTGCCGCCGCCGTCTTCCGGTTCTCCGCGGCCAGCTGGCGGCTAAAGGCTTTATTGTTCAGCCTCAGCTGTTTCTCCAAGCTCTGAAAACAGTGTACACGTCAGCTGTCTGTTCCCCGTGTCGTGTGAGTGAGAACTTGGATGGTGGCAGCTAACTACATGGAGAAGAGTGGGTTTCCAGGGCGATCTCGTGGCCGGCCGGCAACGGGGAAGGGGACTTAGAAGGGAGTAGGACAATGACAGAGTAGCCATAGCCCAGGCCCAAGTCCAGAGGATAAGCGTCATGTGTTCTGAGCCTGTTCCTTTTTGGGGGACACACGCAGGCAGCTTCACCTGTGCAGGTGTACCAAGGGGAGTGTTCCAGGCACTGCCTTGTGAGGCACCTTCAGAGAGAACACCCTTCCACCCCGGGGTATGGGCTGTCTAGCCGCCTGCAGCGCTGCAGACCCCAGGGGTCCAGACAGGTGCCTGGGCGGCCTCAGGGCGGCCCTGGGCCCGCTCGGCCTCAGGCTGAGGACAGGGGCTCTGTGGGGCTGGCAGGAGGCTTGGCCAGAGGCCGCTTTCTGTCCCTCCTTTCTTTCCTTTTTAACATAAATTCTGGTTTCCTCGCTTAGAGCAGGAAAACTTCCTTATTAAAGTGGAAAATGTGCAAAGTTAGAAGACTACCATAGGCACTAAGAACCCTACTTAAATACTACCATTAAAACGAGCACGGGGGACCCCAGCGCCACCCCCAAGGCTGCACCACCAAATAAGAAACTCCCGCAAGATCAAGTGCTTCTGACAAGAACGTAACTCGTTTTTGATTTCCTTTTGCCTGTAGAGGTAAAACCATGGCTATGGCGACACTGACATGTAAAAATATCTAGAAGAGAGAAAAATACATTTACGTGCAGACGCCCGCTAGGGCGAAGTCGGTCTCCCCTCACAGGTCCAGAGTGGAACTCTGAATATGGTCCCGAGCGAGAAAAGCAAGCTTGCTCATTATTTTGTCGCTCATATTCATTTTAGGTGAGAAAATTCCCTTTGAAAAATAGGGCAGGATGTTACCAACGATGAAATAACTGAGGTAACCAGTGGCTGAAGTGGACGTAGCATTTCTTATTATTTCAAGGTCACAGGAAATGCCTGCCTGGCACCATCATATATCAAGGAATCAAGCGGCAAGTCCAGGTATGGTTCTGCCCATCGCGTCCAAAGACAAAAGTCAGTGAGGCCAAGCTCCTCGACACGAGTGTTTGCCCAAGTCACCCCGACTCTTCTCCAGCACTTTGGTTTCTCCCCTCTGTTTGCAGGAGCACTAGCTGGGAGAAAGGCCTCCTCCCCGGACACTGAAAATGTCTACACGGCCCTGTCACAAAAGGAGGAAGCTGCTCTACCTCCGGAGGGCCGAGGACACGCTCGCTTGGGCTTCAGGGACGAGCCTTTCCATGAGCAGTCTGCAGAGTTTCCAAACAGCACGTAAGCCTTCCTGCAAATGAAGGCTCGCCTGGTACCTGTAATGGCTGTCAGTGGATGTCACTTCCAGAGAAAGGAGTCCAGCCCCAGCGTGAGCCTGGTCACCTCAGGGTGAGCCCAGTCACCTCAGAGTGGGCTCTGTCACCTCACAGTGGGCCTGGTCACCTCATGGTGAGTCTGGTCACCTCAGAGTGAGCTCTGTCACCTCACGGTGTGTCTGGTCACCTCGGAGTGAGCCTGGTCTCCTCAGAGTGACACTGGTCACCATGGAGTGAGCCTGGTCACCTTGGAGTGGGCTCTGTGACCTCAGAGTGAGCCTGGTCTCCACAAAGTGGAGTTTGTCAACTTGGAGTGAGCCTGGTCACCACGGTGTGGGCTCTGTCACCTCAGATGAGCCTGATCACTTCAGAGTGAGCCTGGTCACCTCGGAGTTTGGGCCTGGTCACCTCAGAGTGGATCTAGTCACCATGGAGTGGGCTCTGTTATCTCGGAGTGAGCCTGGTCACCTCAGAGTGAGCTTCTGTCACCTCGGAGTGAGCCCGGTTATCTCAGAGTGGGCTCTGTCACCTCAGAGTGAGCCTGGTCACTTCGGAGTGGGCCTGGTCACCTTGGAGTGAGCCTGGTCACCTTGGAGTTTGGGCCTGGTCACCTCAGAGTGGGCCTGGTCACCACGGAGTGGGCTCTGTCACCTCGGAGTGAGCCTAGTCACCTCGGAGTGGGCTCGGTCACCTCGGATTGAGCCTGGTCACCTCAGAGTGAGTCAGGTTACCTCGGAGTGGGCTCTGGCTCTGGACAACAGCGGCCCGTTTGCAGCCCTGAGCTGTTCATGTCTTCCCTTCTCACCTCCTGCTCCCACCCGTATCGCCATGACAGCATCGTCCATTTGGAAGGCAACAGCCAGCCAAGGGGCCACCTGGTCATGCTCCACTCACCACAGGGGCAGACAGGACCCCGGGCACCATCCCAGTGTTAATTTTGGAACCCTAAAAGTCCTAGGCCTCTGAAATACAGACCTGGATTTTTTTGTCATTTGCCTCCATTTTGGTGGTAAGACTAGACAGCCTTTGCGTGAGCTCCTCCCTCTCTGCCAGGCTCTTGTCCTCAGACAGTCTCTGCAGCGCCTGCAGAGTGTCTCTCGTCCGGAGCAGCTCACTGTCCGTTTCTCGCAGTTTCCTGGATACGGCTCTTTCCTTTGCCTGGGATTTCCTAAGCAGCTGCCTTAAATTTTTCACTTCGTTCTGATGTTTAGCTACAATCTGAGGGAGGTTATTCTGTGAATTCTCGTACTTTCCAATAGCTCTCAGGTGCCTCAGCTGAACTTGTTTCAGAAACTTGTTTTCTATGACTGTGATTTCCAGCTTGCGATGTATGTCAGTGAGTTCATTCTTCAGCTCCTTGATCTTGTGAAGCCTTGCAGAGAGGATGCGGTGAGTCATGGCATCTCTCCTCTGGGTCCCGTGGGCTTGAGAATTGGAAACAGGGGGCTTGCAGTTGTGCCTTTTCTCCATGGAGACTTCTAGGCCTGTGTAAGCAGATAATCCAGTTGGTTAGTAATATGCAGATATGTGAATATACACACAGGCACCCCGCCACATGCCAGCTAGGGCGGGAAAGAACCCCCTTCACCCCAGTCTTTAAGGTCGGTGTAGTCTAGCTTAAAGCGGAGTGGTTTATGGCATCTGTCCACAGTTACATAGCCACAGTGACACTGAGTGGACAGGAGACCAGTCTTGTCTCTACAGTCTGGACTCCTGTTCTAAAAGCTTACTGAAAACACGGCAACAGGTCACCCTGTCTCCACGTTAGGCACTGACCGGCAGGCTGTCTCCAGCCTGGTAACACACACAAGGCAGAGTGAGAACGAGGCGCTGGAGCCAGACGTGTCCGAAGATCTCACAGAAAGGCCCTTCAAAAGGCTTTCCATAGGTTAGCTAGGTGGACAGAGACCCCAGCTGGCGATGGGTCGTGCGTGTCCTCGGTGAGTGGCTGGGTGTGAGGAGCCGGTGGCCTGGCTGGTGCTTAGGCATCTATTTTAAATAAAAAGTGTCTAAACGATATTACATCACGCTTTTAGCACCAACGTGGTGTGCCAGATGTCCGTGCACGGTCATCCCACTCTAAAGATGACTGGGCTGACCCTGCCGCCTCGTCTGTGTGCGCCTGGAGGCGTATGGGTGTGTGCACGTGCACGCAGGGGCCGGCATACATATTCTGAGCGGCGGCTGCGGCCGCACTCTACAGTCTAAAAACCAGCTGGCCCTTCCCTGGCGAGTGCAGGGGTCTTAGTGACCGCAGCCGCTGAGGCCCAGCCTTGGGCCCTGGCGACTCCGAGACACGGCCGGCTGCATTTGGTATTGGTGGTGGAAAGGGGAGTCTGCCTGGGACAGAAAGCGGGCGCCGACGGAAACGGGCAGCTTGGGGTCGGGGGGAAATGACAACACTCAGTGTCAGTGCAAACTGGCTAGTGTGGCCAAATCAGTTTTGTTGCCAAAGATATGAAACATTTTTGGTTTTCAGAGCTCAGTAAGTCTAAACGTGGCCCCGGGACGGCGGATCTGCGGTGTGCAAGCAGAGTGTGCCTTGCGATGGTCTCTTTTGAGAGTCCACCGTGAGACAAGGCACTGGGCTTTTCATCGCTGGCTTTAGGTCTTGCCAGGGGGTGCAGGGGCCTTCATTCTTCTAGAAAAGGGCACTTTAAGCTGCTGAGGATCCGGTGCAAGCCCAAGGGCCTTCTTAGAAAAACCCCCAAAGGCAGGTGGACCAGCAGGCACACGAGCCACGGTGTGCAGACGTGGGTCTTAGTTAGGAATCCCTGTGCTGCGGCAGGACGACGGGGCCTGAGGACTCCAGGGGCAGATGGAGCCCAGAGCGGGGGAACGGCGGGAAGCAGGTAGCCCTGGCAGGGCACGTGGCCCAGGCGGGGCCGGCCCCCACGTTGAGTGCTTTCCAACTCTCGAATGACGGCAGTTGACGGTCAAAGTGGGGACGAGCCCCAGTGACTCCTGCAGGAGTATTTGCCAGCCCCGCACTGCCCGCCTCGGGAGGACGCCACCTGGTCACCAACGCCAGAGGCCGATCCCACGTGCGGTCAGGGGAACGACAGGAACAGCCTGCGGAAGCACCCTGCCAGCATGTCTCACCGGGCTTGGGGGCCATCTTCCTGGGGTGCTGAGACAGGTATTTATGCTGCATCGGCAAGTCAAGCCGTGGCTGTCCAGCTGAGATGAAAGGCAAGAAGACACTGAAATCCAAGCACTGTGGTACTCGGAAACAAGGCCACCTGTTAACTGAAGAGCGAACCGCCTCACTAGCAGGCTCCAGCACGGCCGCCCCGGGAGAGGCCGGCGTCAGAGTTCCGCCGAGCCCTCCGGTCAGCAGACTCTTCTCCCTCTGTTTCCGAATTCCGTCTATGAAAGCACACTAACACACAAACAGTGAAACACACGTCTGCTACAGAGAAACGACAGAACTGAATATGGAGAGCTTCCAGTGAGAGTGCGTTAAGTCGGGGTCACTGGACGTCACTGGACGTCAGGCCTCGGTTGGCATTTCCTTTCTTACCTTTAGGTTGGGAGAGCTTAGAAACATAGTTTTTCTTCTCCTCCTTGCTTTCGCTGACCGCCAGCTTCTCTACGCAGTTTCTGTTAGCTGTTTCTGAACATTCCGAGAGAAACTCTTCTGAATAATCATAGTGAGAATTTAAGCTTCCACAGGAGCACTGTGACCTGCTGTAATCAACACTCTTATCGGAAGTGTTACCGTTCCTGGGAAAATTGCTTGTGTCTGGGCTTCTCTCTGCAGACTGCCCAGCGCTTTCTAGAGTCACACCGGGGAAATGCTCATCTACATTTATCTCTGTTGTATCAGCCAAAGACATAGTAAAGGACCTAACAGGAGAAAAGTATTTTTAGATTTAGAGCTATGGACAATAAAATGAATCTGCTTTATGTAACTATGAGTGGGCAGTTAGGAAAGTGGAGCGAAACATTACTTTGAAATATCTTCTGGAAGAATCTTAGTTTTTACAGTATTCCTCGTAAAAGATAAGAACCTGAGGCCAAACTTCAGTGAGATCATTGTCACAGGCAATGTAAGATAAAGTTCCCTCCCACGAGGTGACGCCGATCAAAGACCGACCTCTTTACACTCTCATGCTCTGAATCTGGCTATTGGTTGAGGTTTTCTGCCTTGATCAGAACTAAAGAAAACGTCAGTATTTGGTAAGTCTGGTGTGAAATGCAACCCTTGGGAAAAGCAGACATATTTGTCAAGATAGATACACTTTACTCACTAAAGCTGAATGACACGTTCGGACACCACACACACACCACACGTCAGTCCACTCTTTTCCAGAGCCAGTGCTTGTTTCACAGTTAAGAGTAATAATCGCTTCCAGTTATGTAAGCTTGAACCGAGAGTATAAGGTTTAATTCAGGAAAGTTGCATTCCTTTAGATGCTTTACTTAGATTACTATAAAATTAATACAATTTCCCTAAGTGACCTTATACTGCACGACTACAGAAGAAGGAATTCAAAGGAAGGAATTGATTTACACAGACAAATCAGGCAGGGATTGCAACTTTTTTGAAGAAAAAAGTTCACCACATGGAAAATATATATATATATATATATATTTGAGATTTATTTATTTATGCATATAGAACTGGGGTATAGAACAGAGGTGCAGGGGTGGTGAGAGGACTCTCCAGAGGCAGAGTGGGGAGTGGAACAGGCCGACTGACGAAGCACACTGCCGAGGGGAGCAGCGGGCGGGCCAGGAGAGGTCTGCCGCACCTCCTGACGGGGATCGAACTCATGCTGCAGTGGCTTTAGCTTCTTAGTGCTGTGCTTTACCCGCTGCGCCACCAGGGAGGGCCCGGCAAATGTACACTTGTTTAATAAAGCACTGACTCTATTTTTATCCACACTCAAACTTTTGCAAATAATGAATTTGGAAAAGCAAAAGTAACTATTACAAAACTTTTCCAAGTGAACATCCAAATGCATTTTTAGAATACTGTCATTCTTCTTCTTCATTGAGGTAACACTGGTTTACTAGGCGCGGTGACTCAGAGCACAGGTCACCACCCACCGCGGAAGGCCGGCACTGGCCCCCGCACCGCCTCCTCTCTCCTAACGCCTCCTCTCTCCTTCGGCCATCAGAGGCCAGGGTCAGCTTTGTTCCTTTGCTTGCTTTCTACTCCATATAACTGAAGCAATCCCACCGCTGTCTCTCTCCTCCTGACTTCTCTTAGCATCACCCTCTCCAGTTTCATCCACATTGTTGCCAGCAGCACGAGCTCTTCTAGAGGTGGTAGAATTCCATTGTGTGTCTAGCCCACAGCTTCTTCCCCACTCACCTGGGCTCGGCACGTCGGCACGTAGCTGCTTCTGCGGCTTGGCTATGGACAGAGGAGCGCAGAGAGCCCCTTGACTTCGTGTTTTTACCCTCCTCAGATAGCTACCTAGGAGTGAAGCTGCTGCATCTGTGGTAGAGCTATTTAAAAAAAAAATTATTTAGGCTCACAAAACTGGAGACTAGGCCAGAGGTGTGGTGGGTGAGAGGCTTCCCCAGAGACAGAGCGGGGCGCAGAACAGGCAGATGGAGGAAGCACACTGCTGAGGGGGCAGCGGGCGGCCAGGAGAGGTCTGCCGCGCCATGGGGTCACCTCCGGGGCAGGCGGGGATCGAATGGAGCTGCAGTGGTTTTGGAGAGCTTCATGATGTGGGGCTCTAACCCCTTGGGCTCCCTGGTAGATCCATTTTTAATGTGAAAATCAACATCTAACTAGGGAACTAAAACAGTAGTAAAAATAGACTTCAAGGAAATATGTTGGAAAGCAAAAAGCAAAACGGAAACTGGAAGGTGTGACTGCCTCTACCCAGGGACACGTGACACCTCCCAGTCGCGCGTCCTCTGCGATGGGGCCGGGGCCTCACGGGCTGCTCTGCTGCCAGGTCCCAGGCAGACTCGGGCGAGCGACTCCGCGCCTGTGTTACATCGCCCAGAGGAGGGAGGGCCGGTCCCAGCCACAGCCGGGCGCTCCCCTGTCCTCAGCCCGCTTCTGTCCGGCGGTTCCCCGCACTTGCAGCGCCCGCCCGCCCGGCATCTCCGGGAAGCCGACGCAGTGCAGAACAGTGCCTTCCTCCCCGGGGGAGTCTGAGTCACGGGAAGCCAAGTCGTGGCAATTCAAACACAGCATCCCTGCTGGCGGGCCAGGATGCTTCACTTCAGCGAATCACTCCTCCGAGCTGGGGCTGGCTTCACACGGGCGCCAGGCCCCCAGGCGCTAAAACTCCTCAGCCTCTCGCCTGGGGAGCCTGTTTGACAGTCAGAGCACAGTGACCCCGTTTTACTTCCGCTGGGTCCTTCAGTCCCTGGGGTGGACTTAAGGTGGTCACCTGAAAGTCCTGACCAAACGGTGGGTGACGGTGCCTCTCCTGGGGGCTTCCTGCACGGCCCCCGGAGGCCCCGTGTCCACCCAGCTTCCTGACCGGCTCCAGGGACGATGGGGGGGGGACGGGAGCCCTCGGTTGAGATCTGGGTCCCCTGAGCCCAGACGTCCGGTGGGAAAGGCCTCTGGGAGCAGCCGGGGCCGCCCCAAGGTGGCTCACCCGCGACCACGGGTGCCTGGCCCCCGACCCGGGCGGGAATCAGCGGTTCCAGTGTGGGCACACGGTGGCCTTCGACAAGCCCCCTCAGCCACGTGACGCGGAGGAACAGGAAGTCAGCGTGACGGCCGGTGGCCACGCCGGGCTGCGTGGCTGTCGCCGGGCCCGCTGCGGCGGCATCTGAGACAAAGGGACACGTCCTCTTGGCCTCTGGAGGGGCTGTGGCTATTTCATCGGACGCTCTCAGTTCTCTTGTTCTCAAGGAAGAGTGGCAGGACCCTCCTGGGGGGCCGCAGACCAGCAGCTGGCCCGTCCTCAACAGGAGCCCGGCACGCTCTGCCTGCTTCTGGTTTTTTCTCCCTCAGCTGTGCAGTCTCTTCGGCCCCCATTAGAAACTAGCCTGAGGCCATCGTTTTCACTTCTATTTGTGGCTCTTTCTGCACTGGCTCGGCCTTCCAGCGCCCCGCCCCTGCCCCAATGAAATGCACTGGGGGGTGGCCCACGGGCGCCCCCCGTTGGAGTCTTGGTGCAAACACCTCCGAGCTCCCCTCGGTGAGGGGTCAGAACACCCTGCCTGTCAGAGCAACGCCGGCAGGCCGGCGGGCGAGACGTCAGGAAGGCGGTGGCCGGGGTGTGGCCTGGGTCGGGGGTGGCCGTGCGATGGGGCTGATGGGGGCAGCCAGGGGACTGTCCCTCCGAGCTGCCAACGGTGCCGGCTTCCCCGCCCGGGAGAGATTCTGGAGGACACCCGGCTGCTCGGTGGTGGGCAGGGCCGTGCACGTGACCAGAGCAGCTGCTGGACGCACCTCCCTGGCCGAGAGCTCCCAGCCCACAGGCCGCCCAGGTTCAGGCCCGCACACAGCCCCGTGAGGGTCCCCATGCCTGCTGCGGGCGCGTGCAGAGGTGGGTGCTGGCCGAGCGCCTCACGGGCGGCGCTAAGCCCGAGGGCTCGGCCAAGTTCCCCCAGCCAGAGCGGCAGGGGCCCAATTTGACCTAAGTCATCTGCCCCTGCCAGTGAGGCTGGGGCCAGCGCTGCCACAGCTGAGGGCATGAGCTCAAAGCCCCGCCCCGGACGGAAGAGGGTCACCAGTTCCCTCTCCCCCTCGGAAGCGGAGACAGGCACGGCAGTGAGCGGAGGTGACAGGGAGAGGGGAGGTGACGGGAAAGAGGTGTCCTCCGGCGGAGATTACACTAGCGAGTTGTGAGTGTGGGCTGCAGGGGTTCAGTCAGGCTTTTTGGTGCCCCCTGCACCACCCCGTGGGCGCCCAGCCCGCTGGCACACCTCCCAGGCTGTGGCACCGGCCGGGGGCGCCGGCGCCTGGGCCCAACGAGCAGGGACAGCGGCGGCCGTGGGGCCCCTGAGAGAGGACCAGAGCACCAGATGGCCCGAGCTGGCATGCAGGAGACTCACGAGGTGGGGGGTGGGAAGAGAGGTTGGGGGAGGTTGGGCGCCCAGTTTCCCCGGGTCACCCTTAAAGGCCTGGAAGCCTCTGGCGAGGGCTGAGTCCTTCCCCGCCCGCCGGGGCCTGCAGCACGCTTGAACCCAGTGAGGTGCAAGCTGGGCCCCACCCACAGCTTTTGAAAAAAGAGTCCCGCCGAGTCACGTGTTCCAGGGCTAAAGCCGCTGACTGCCCAGGTGAGCGGGCCGCGGCCCGCGCCAGTCTCTCACTAACGGCCTGGTCCACCCGGGAGAGCAGGCTCCAGGGGGCCCGCCAGCCACTGAGGCCTGGGGCCTGCAAACCCGCCCCCCGCCGCCCCCAGGTGAGCGACCCGCGAGGCCCCACCCACTGACTGTGGCCAGGGCCGCTGGCGCCGTCCGCCTCCGCGTGGTCTTCGGCCGCCGTCCTCGGCGGCGGTGCTGCTGGTCACTCCGCTCCTGCTGGCTCCTGAGGGTCTGTTTTGTAGGGATCTGCAGCCGGAGGCCCGGGCGCAGCTCCTTCAAGGGCTTGAAAAGTCACAACCGGTTAGAATGGTAGCGAGCACCACCCTCCTGTCTAGTGGGCTCGCCACCTCAGCCACCGGGTGGGTTCCTCACTGACCGGCCAAAGTAGGGTCGGACCACAGACCGCGAGCCAGGGGCGCGTAGAGAACTCTGTCTAATCTGCATCTACATTCACGGCTGTTGTCAGCTTGCGTTCAACAGACCTCTAAAACGCACGGTCCAGGCGCGGGCATTGGTTAGTGTGCGCTCACCCCGGTCGCCCAACAAAAGCGATCAGCAAGTTCCTGGGTCCACGGACCCACCGCTGGCTGAGAATTAAGTAGGCAACGCTCAGAACCAGGAACTGTCATTGCAGCTCATGTTCCGAGGGGCTGGGGAGCTCACTAAACGGGAAAGGTGTCTCGGTGCCTCACACAGCGTTCCTCAAGGCTCGGGGCAGTGGCTGGGGGCGCTGCTGAAGGCAGGCACAGGACGCAGGGACCACACTGCGGAGGGGCCAGCAGACGGAAGGCGCGAGAATGCCAGGGAAAGGGCGCAAGCTTCCGGGGCTGCCTCCTGTCTCCCCCCCAGGGACTCATCAGAACCTTCACGGCGTCCACGTCACTAAAATGGGCTGGTGCGGAAATGGCCGTGCACAGCATGACAACTGTCCTGGTATTCAGGGCGTCGCCTCTGACAAGGGGGTCACCAGCCTCCGGGTAAACCGGGCCAGGTGGTCTCAGGCGAGCAGGCCAGTGAGTGCGGGGTACTGCAGTCACCGCTCAGAGACCGTAGCGGGCTTCCGGCCATAGGGCCCCTGTGGCCAGGCGCGTGACCTGAGGGACAGAGTGAGCAGCGATGCAAGCAGCAAGCGCTCATGGCAGAGCTGGAGAAGCACCCGAGAGCAGAGGGCGTCTGGTGTGGGGACCAAAGCCAGCAGTGACCTTGCAGAAAGTGGAGGAACAGCGAATACCAAATCGCTTCTTTTGGTTCACAGAAGCTTTCTGAATGCCTATTGACTTTGAAAGGAAAACAAAACAAAACAAAACAAACCCCTACACAATGCCATGTTTTCCTGAGTTTCTTGAGTTCATAATCCACTGGTTTTCATACACCATGACTTTTTCACAGCAGTGGGGCCAGCCACACTGTTGTTTTAAACTGAAGTTTTTTAAAGGTTTGTTTACTTATGCATTCAAGAGCCAGGCTGTAGGCCAGAGCTGCAGGGGCCAGAGACCGTGGGGAGCAGAACAGGCAGATCCACCAACGCACACGGCTGAGGGGAGCCGTGGGGAGACAGGAGGGGCCTGCTGCGCCCAGGGGTCCCTCCCTGGCCGGGGATAGGACCTGTGCTGCAGGGGCTGCGGGCAGCTTCCCAGTGCTGAGACTGAACTCCTTTTGCCACCAGGGAGGCCCTTAAACTGTGAAGTTTTGGGGCGATTTGTGACACAGGCCATGTGATCTCAGGTGGATCTCATTAGGAAGAAGCAGCAAAAGAATTACTTGTGGGTAACACAAATGACACCTACCAAAGAGACTGAATATTCGCAGAGTTCTGCCATTTCTAGGTTCCCCAGAACTGTTCTAAAATGTACACCTGCATTACCTACCTGCGTGAGGGTCTGTCCGGGCCCCCGTGTGGGCGGCTATGCTTTCATGCACAAGCCCAGTTAGCCCAAGTCTCGCTTCTGGGGCTCCATGAGGGGCGTGTATGCCCTGGGCTCTCTGTAACAGTCTCCCAAATACCACTTTCCACACTGACCTGCCAGGAACCAACAGGTGGGGCCTCCTTCGTGGCGCAGTGGTGAAGGGTGCTGTTCTCAGGCCGCGCTGTGGCCTGAGTCCATCCCTGGCCAGGGAGTGACCCACAGGGCACAGGGCACTCTCTTGTCTCCCTGCTGCTCCCCTCAGCAGTGTACTTGGTGAGTCCACCTGTTCTGCTCCCCGCTCTCTCTGATGAGTCCTCTCACCCCCACCTCTGGCCTGCACCCCAGCTCTTGTATGCATAAATAGATAAATAAATCTAAAAAACAAAACAAAACAAAAGAGCGAACGCCTACCTGTTGCTTCCCTAAGGTGAATGCAGGTGAACTGTGCCTCTAGGCACAGGGTCCCTCACGCTGGCGTACTTAAGGAGGCTCCCAGGGTAGTGTTTCTGGACATTTTTTTGGGGTCTCTTGGGCTTCTTTCTAAGGGAAAAAATGTATCTCCAAAAACCTAGAATGATATTGCAAAAGGAAAAGGTTACACTCTCACACTAAGCGTGAGAGAAATTCCAAGTGGACAGGCCCTGATTGCCAGTCGTGCGCAGGACCCGTCCCCGGCCCTCAGCGCGGAGTCAGTCAGGGCAGCAGCGAGCAGCGAGCAGACCGACTGCGTGCCACAGCCCGGCGCAGAGCGAGGGAGGGAGGGAAAGTGCGGCACAGCCAAGCAGTGCTGGGGTGGGAAAGCGTGGTGGCCGCGACTCAGAGCGCAGGGTGGGTCGCGGACAGGCAGCGGCGGGGGCCCAGTGAGGACCAGGATGCGGCCTAAACGGAGCCACACTCGGGGTAGACGGCCAGGCCCAGCAGACCCCGGCTTGATGGGTCTGCGGGGTTCACCCCGCCGGGGGCGAGAGGGGCCCTCCCCCGACTGCGGGGGACACGGCCACAGTGGCCTCCTGTCAGGTGGCCTGAGGGTGGAGGGATCAGGGCCTGCCTGGGGCTCGTGACAGCCCACACCGCGCCACACGGCCACCGAGGCGGCCACGAGAGCACAGCTTCGAGCCATCCACTCGTCAGAGGACATGTCGTGTCTTTTTTGCTTCAAGAACTGGGCTGCTCTACCCCGTGGTGCGGGGTCTGTGCCAGGCTCCTGAGACCCAGGCCCTCGCGGGTGCTGCCAGCGACCGCCTGGATTTAATGCGTGAGTGGGCTGCTCTTCCGGGGACTGCAAGTCCAGCCAGCACAGAAGTCATAAACTGCGCCTGCGGACGACCAGGCTGCATCGGAAAACACGGAAACGTGCCGAGCGCCAAGCCCGGCTGTTCAAGGGTAGCTGGGGAAGCTGTGGTCACCGAAAAGCTTTATTTTCACGGGGCTTCAACGAATGAGCAGATGGCGCCCCCCCACCCCCAGGCGGGCAGGGCAGGTCTGGCCAATCTCCCCAGCAGCTGGACCTGGCTCCCGGCAGGGGCAGGGGCAGGGGCCGCCACGTGCTAGCGCCCCCTCCTGGCCACCGGCAGCGCTGCTTCATTTTGGCCATTGATCTGATATTTCAGTCTGTTTAACCAAAACTACTCAACCCCCCTCATGTCAGGATCTTGCTGGAGGACTTTCATTTCATTCAGCGACACGTACTGGGTTGCCCGTGGGCGAGGGGCTGTGGGGATGGGGGCAGCGAAGAAGGCAAACGCAGACAGCTGTTCCGGTGGGGTTCCTGGTGGGTGATCACAGCCCCCCATCTGTGTCAGAGGAGGGGGAGGCCCCGGGAGCAGGCGGCCTGGGCCTCCCTGGGGCCCTGCGGTCCAGTGCAGCTCTGAGGGGCAGCTGGGAGCCAGGCGGCCGGAGAGGAATGAGGGCAGGAAGGCCACCGCAGAGGGCCAAGCCCGAGAGAAGAGCAGAGACTGGAGGGTGCTGGGGGC
>NW_004567104.1:76688828-76689886 GCF_000260355.1 Condylura cristata
GGGGGCTGGGGAGAGGTGCAGACCCCCAGCGCCAGCGCCAGGCGGGCCCCAGTGCCCCTTCGCGCTGAGGCTGAGCCCGAGGGGCGGAGAGCCTGGTCAGCGACTGGCTGGCTGCCGCGGGCTGGGCACGGGCGAGGCATGCCACTGCCTGAGGTGGTTCCTAGAGTTGGCCTGTGATGGGCGACTCGGTGCGTTCAAAAGTCAGGACAGAGAACGGGAGCGGAGGGAGCGGAGGGAGCGGAGGGCAAAACCCTGGGGTTTTGAGGGGCGGCCACGTGGAGCAGGAGGAGGGCATGGAGAGGGGCTGATGCAAGCCTGGTGGGGTCTGGTGGCTGGAGACTGGCAATCCCTTCAGGTGGATTTAAGTTCCTCTGTGACGCCACAGCACCAGGTGGGGGGGTCACATTGAATAAAGTGGGGTTCCCGCATGCAGCCTCCCGCAGGTGTGACCCTCAGGCCTGCAATCCTCCTGCGTCACTTTGGTCAGTCAGGGTCTCACCAGCTGGGAGGCTTGCAGCTGCAAGGGCACAGGGCATGTGGGTGCTCAGGCCCCCCAAGGTAGCACGCGTGCCTGACTGGGGTGTCAGCGCACACGACTCACTGTGGAAGTGGCCTTTCAATTTGCCTTTTTTGGTGCTTTTCTAAAATGAGAAATGTAGGGACCCATAAAGCCAAAGGCTTCGTCTCCTGGCGCTGCCACCGTTCTGTTCCAGGAAAACTGTTGCATTTTCCCGAGAGAGCCAGCGGGCACCTTTCAACTTCCAGCTTGCTGGTAAGAGGAAGGTGTTTATGCAGCTTTTTCTGCTTGGTTTAAGAGGTGCAATTCTCAAGGTAGGCACTAAAAAAAGTGCACTCTCTATGGGCATGCCACTATAATTCAGAAATATATTCTGACATTCCTGGGGCAGTCTGTGCCCAAGGCAGGGAGACCCGTTGAGGGGCTACTGAAAGAATTCTGGCATCAGACGAGGGTGGGGAAGCCAGGTGGTGACAGCGGGTCTGGAAGGCTGTGTCAGCAGAGCGAACGTGGTAGGTGAGAGCCCAGGACCCAAGGAGGG
>NW_004567104.1:76689986-76690539 GCF_000260355.1 Condylura cristata
AGGGCAGGTGAGGGGGCACAGGAACTGCCCCGGAGCTGCTGCGTGGGGGTGCCTTCCCCAGACAGATAAGCAGCGAGGGGGGCAGGTGGCTGAGCACTGGGTGGGGGTGGGGACCAGGGCTGGAGAGACAATCGGGGCTCTGCTCGCGGATGGGTTTGCACCCACGATAAGTTCATCTGTGCACTGAGCAGGAAGAAAAAGGCTGAAGGTGATGTTCGACGGAGACCTCGTTGGAGAACTGGTTGGCACAAGGGGGGCCCCACCCCAAGGGGGACCTGTGGACACAGGGCTGGCTCAGGGTGGGGCAGGGGAGGGGCAGGCAGAGGCGGCAACCCCCTGGCCCTGGGGTTGGCAGGGGCTCGGGCCAGGGAAGGAAACAAAGAAAAGCAAAACCAAACGGGCACAAGCGAGTAACCAACAGAACGAAGGGGAGACCAGGAAAGCGGAAAACCGGACACAGAGCCGCAGTGGAAGGTGGGTGCGGGAGGCCGGGTGAGGGAGCCCGCGGGACGCCCCCGCGCGGAGAGACCCCTGGCCGGGCGTCCGCCCCTCC
>NW_004567104.1:76691004-76706527 GCF_000260355.1 Condylura cristata
CTTCCTGCCCCCGAGGGGGCGCTGCAGCCCGAGGAAGGGGGACCCAGGGCCCGCGCCAACGCCCCGGGAGCCTGAGGGCCCAGGCCGGCGGGTCAGCGGTGCGCAGAAGCCTGGGGGCGGGGTGGGGAGTGGAGGGGGTGGGGGGGTGTGCTTGGCCGGTGGGTGTTGGATGCCAGCTTCTCCCAGAGCAGTGGGGGTCCCTGGCGGGCTGCCCCCCCAAGGTCCTGGGGTCCTGAGTCTCGGCCCGGAAAGAGGGCGCGGTCCTCTTAATCTCTGCACAGATACGGTTTCTGTGGTGAGGGATGGCTGATAGCAAAGCAACGCGTGCTTGCTGTGCCCAGATCGGGTCGCGTGTCAACCCAGAGTAAAGGAGACACGTTGAAACAAAACACGCATTTGTGCCTTGGAATGGCTAGTAATTGTCCGTCATTCATGCATCTAACATGCCTTTGGGCCTGCATTTTTTTTTAAGATTTATTTAAAAAAAAAAAGATTTATTTTGTGATGCATACAGAACTGGGGTACAGGCCAGAGGTGCAGGGGTAGTGAGAGGATTCACCAGAGACAGAGTGGGGAGCAGAACAGGCCGACTGACAAAGTCCACTGCTGAGGGGAGCAGCAGGGAGACAGGAGAGGTCTGCCGGGCCCTCTGGGTCACCCCCCAGCAGGGATCGAACTTGTAAGGAGCAGGCAGCGGCCAGCTGCAGTGCTGCGTCCTTACCTGTTGCGCCACCAGGGCGGCCCCACTGTGTCACTTTCTGACCGACTTCCCTTGGTATGAGCACCTCAGGGCTCATCCACCTTGCTCCATCGAGTACTACTGATCTCTTTAAACAGCTGTTTTCTGTCACCTGCCAATGGACACCTAGATTAGTTCCATGACTTGGCTGTTGTGGAGAACGCTGGTATAAGCAGAGATGTGTATGCAACGTTAGCGTCATTATGTTACAGGGTAGCTCAGAGTGGCCTGGGCCGCCTGTCTGTGGGGCCTCACGGTGCACTCACCCGTGAGCTCACAATTCAGTTACACTGCAGGGACACCCAGAAGGGTCAATAAGGGGTTTATTTACAGAAGGGGAAAGGAATAGAAAACAACTCACGGAAAGAGAGCCGGATACAAAGTAACTGCAATACCTTATGGCTAGGCTGACTGCACATACTAAATCATGGGGACCAGAGAGCTGCTTCCCCAGGGAGAGAGCCAGAGGGAGAGAGAGAGAAGCAATCACACCCTATTTATCCCCCCAAATGTCCCAGAATTCCTGCTAGCTCCACCCTTGGGTCCTCGCAGTTCTCTCCCTGGTGCTGCTGGGAGTTGTAGAATCCCTGGAGTAGGGTGTAGGGTCCAGAAAGCTGGAGAAGGGGGTGGAGTCCATAAGACTGCAGAGTTCCTTTAGGACATCCTTCCCCTTAAAATTATAACCTGTAAAAAGTTAGTTTTCAGAGATACAGTGAGGAGAAACCCGTGGGGATTACAATTGAGATGAAAAAAAAATGTGAAAAATGATGTAAAAATAAACTTTTTAATAAAAAAAAAAGTTAGTTTTCAGATTTACAATGGGCACATTTTCGTTGCTGTTATTAAAAGGATCAATTTCTTTTTTTTTTAAGATTTAAAAAATTTATTTATGCATACAGAAATGGGGTATAAGTCAGAAGTACAGGGGTGGTGAGAGGATTCACCAGAGGCAGAGCGGGGAGCAGAACAGGCAGATGGACGAAGTCCACTGCTGAGGGGAGCAGCAGGCGGGTCAGGAGAGGTCTGCGATGTGGGTCACCTCCAGGGTTGGGGATTGGCTGCTAGCTTGCAGTGCTGTGTTCTTACCCGTTGAGCCACCAGGGAGGGCCCTAAAAGGATCAATTTCTAAAGAGCAATGCATCATATAAAAGGGAGCCCGAGGACCTGGGGCAGCAGCTTGGGAGTGGCCATGGGTGGTGTGCGGAAGGACAGTTTGGCTCACGCTTTGGACACAGCGTTTTGGGTTCCCACTCCAGTTCTAGGAGCAGGGACAGGAGGGGCTGGCTTTAGGGTGGCTGTGCGGGTTACGGGGATGGGTGGCTGTGTCGGGTACTTACGTCTGGCGCATGGCCTCCACCTGCTTGGCAGCCATTTCTTCAAGTTTCTTCAAGTAGGAAATTTACTTCTATCCAGAGCACGCAGACGGAGCCGTGCCATTCTGGAAGGAAGTTTTCCGTGGGCAATTATGAGATGAATATTCTTTAGACTTCCTGTCTATGACTACTTAACACACCAAGAAGTATGTAGCTTAACACACCAAGAAGTATGTAGAGCTTTCTGTTTTATTAAATCATATTTGGAGAAAATAGTGTGCTCATGGCAGTCTCTATGGTGTGAAAAAATAATTTGATAAAAATAATACATACAGTAGAAGTTTTCTAAATACAGAAAAGTAAAACAACCCGATCTTTGTTGGTTTTTAAAAACTCTGTAATTGCTAGTGACTGAAATTTGGGGGCTGTGAATGACCTTCACTAAGAGCGTGATTGCCGGGGTAGTTGTTTGCCTTTCGAGGGACTGATCAGCTCGGGGAGAGTAACTTTAATCATTCCTGCTGATGAAAGTGAATTTGAGCTCCCCCAGGGGCCAAGGCGTCCCCACGCCTAGCAGGCACCCCCACAGGAGGGGACCCCACAGGAGGGGACACCCAGCAGGCACCCCCACAGGAGGGGAGCAGCCCAGGAATTGTGGGGGTGGAGAAAGGGAGGATGGGCTGGTGTTGGAAACTCCCCTGCGATCAGTGTCACCCTCTTCAAGAGTGGCAGGGGATTAAAAAAAAGCTGAAAGGGAGCAGCAGAGGGACCTAAGAGACCAAGTCCCGGGCTGTCTGCTCCTAATGCTCTGGAGCTTGACGGTGCAAGGTGCAAGCAGTCGCAAGAATTCGGTGATTAGCATTTGAACTTACTAGGCTTTGGAATGCTCTGTCTTTGGACACAATCCAATTGTCCGTCTGTACAATAAGCAAGAGCACAGAGCCCTGTGCAAACAGACCATTTGTTTCCCAGCTCTTGATGGCACAAGAGAAAGTGCTCGTTGGGGTCTTGGGTCTCGGGCCTGCCTCAGGGTCTGGGATGTCAGTTGCTGTCTTTAGGGCGACAGGTGGGAGAGGGAGACACCCAACAGAGACCGCCCCTAAAGGAGCCAGAGTATCGAGTGACGCTCACTGGCTTGCTGTTTACAAACCGGCCAGAACATTTTAAAGAAGAGGCCGCTTTCTTATTTATCTAGCCGCCTCGGGACTCCTCCACTGTTTGCCAAAAGCCGCGAGGCCCCCTCCTGGACTGAGCCTCTGGGCTCTTCCAGGTCCCCAGAGTTTAGTTTCGCCCTCCCCCTTTCCTCCGCGCCCCCCTCCCCAGCGGCACCCCCCCAGCGCTCTGATTGGTGCGCGCACAGCCTGGCCTTATAGGGACTGAGCCGGCGTCCGCGGTGCTAAGGGACAGGGTCCAGCGCCGCTTTTATCAACCAATCAAATATTTTCCTGACAGATCCCAAAAACTCCGAGCCAATGGAGGGGAGAGCGGGCGCTCCCCCCTTCGCCCCCTTTCCTCCCGGGGTCACGCTGGGGACTGGTGCTGGACGCTCCCTCGCAGGGGTGTGCAGGGGGGAGTCCTCTTTCCGCCGATCGAAATGGTTATCAAAGTGTTTGTGGCCACATCTTCTGGGTCCATAGCGGTAGGTGTCCGGGGGAGTTGCGGGGCTTGCTTCCTGAGCTATTTTCGGAGGAACGCAGTGGACAGGGCAGGAGCCGCTTGGCCAGCGCTGGCCTTCATTTTCTCTCGGGGCCCTCTGTGAGTCTCTCCCGGCTCTGACATGCCCTTGTTTGCTTTAATGGTGTTGAGGGAAGGTTTTATAAAACGTGTCCTACAGATGGGGATGGCTGGATGGGGAAGGGAGGAGAGGCTCAGGGGGTGCTTGAGACTAAATATTTGAACGCGTGACTTGTACTTTAACAAGTAACCGGTGCTGGCTATATTGTAGAATCGGAGGCGGGTGTGTGCTTTGGCCATTCATTCTGTAAGACTTAGAGTGGCAGAGCGGTGACGCTTTGCGTCGCACTTGCATGGGGACAGCCAGGGCACTGGACGACTCCCGCAGAGTCACCTGCGTGTGCAGTGTGACGGTGCCCAAACTTAGCGCGCGGAATAATGCCATTATTTGAGGAAAATGATGTCACAGTGACAAGAACAAACACGTCTGAGGCCACAGTTTTACATAATCTAGGAATTCAAGCAGATCCGAGCTAGGAGCTAGACAAGCCTGCCCTGGGCCCTGGGAACGGGGCTTTGTCACAGTCCGCAGAGCCCAGAGTCACCACCGCCTGGCGGCTCCTGCCGGCTGCTGTGCGATGCAGACCTCCTGAAGAAACAGGTCACAGTGACTCCCTCCCCCTTGGACAGGGTTCAGGCTGTGATTCTTGCCTGGGGCCGTGTCTGGGATTGGCTGCACCAGCAGAAGTTAGGGAGGCCGTGGACAGAGAGCACTTATGCACCTCAAGAGTGGGAGACCTGCAGTGGGTTGTTTCCTTTTATATTCCGGCCCTCGCCCATCTCGGGTAGCAGCTGGGGTGTCTCCAGTTACTGGTCAGCCTTGGGTACGTTGGGGCCCATCAGGCTGGGGAGCAGTCCCTGTGGCTGACTAAATACTGTGGTCCCAGCTTGCTTGACAGACAGAGCGAGAAGAAATCGGGAGAAAGGAGCCTGGTTGTCTCATCAGAGCCAAGCTAGCTGATCAGCGACTGACTAGACCATCTTCGAACAGGGAAAGACGAAGAGGAATTCCAGAAGTAAAAGTGCAGAGATCTTTTGTGGCTGCTGATGACCTCAGCACCTTTACTTATGTGCATGAGCACACGTTTCTGGATTACTCCGATGACCTGTAACGTGTTGGGGAAAGTTCTTTGCTTCTGGGTACAGCTGTGCTGGTGCGCTCACTGGCTTTGAAAGCCTCATGGCTTCTGTAGCCTCCTGCCCGCTGCGCCTTCCTGAGGCAATGAAGGAACTCGAGGCTTCCTAGGGTTACTTGATATGCTGCATTTTTGAAGGTTGACAGCAGCATCTACTTGGCTGTGCAGGATCTCGGCAAAGCCAAGTTCATTCTGGTTCCCTAAGCAAATGTTTTGGGGCCACTTGGGATTCTGTGACCTTGGGAAAGTCATTCCACTTTTCTTTTTCTTTTTTAAAGATTTATTTATCCATCATACAAGAACTCGGGTACAGGCCAGGGTATAGGGGGGTAGATGGGTGAGAGGATTCTCCAGAGGCAGAGTGGGGAGCAGAGCTGGCAGATTCACTGAAAGACTGCCGAGGGGAGCAGCGGGCGAGAGCGGAGAGGCCTGCTGTGCTGGGGGTCCCTCCCTGGCCGGGGATGGAACTCGTGCTGCAGGGGCTGCCATAGTTTGATAGTGCTGAGACTTAGCCCCTGTCACCATCATTTCACTTCCCTAAGCCTTAGTTTCCTTGCCTGTAAAACGAGGACCCTAACGGTCCCCATCTCATGTCATGAGGACTTCAGAAATCCGGGAGGAAATGGGGTGACCCACGTGACGTCCGTGATTAACCAGGTTCAACTGGCACTGGAAGTATTAGCTAGCGTTACAAGCAAAAGCTGCTTTTAATATAACTAAGTTGAAAACTAATAATTGATATTGTTGTAGTTATAATGATTACTTCATAGGGATAGATGTAGTTTACAAAGATTACATGAACGGAAGAGTTTCTGTCGCATCCTAACAAATCAAAACCGGCCAGCCCGCTGTGTCGTTGCTGGTGATGCTTCCTGGGAGGCGGATTTCACCAGAAGCTTCTCTGCGGAGAACCCAGCGGCCGCAGCCTTGTGCTGCCTGGGCAGCGCTCAGTCCGCAAACCATGCACTTGCTTCTGCAGCCAGATACTTGGGATCGCTCAGCCCAGGAGCTGGCATGACCTCTGTGGGATGCAGGAAGTAGGTGGAAAGGAACAACGAATTGTCACTTCTTTGGGGGCCCCCACGTTCCCAGCAGGGACAGGCGGAGCCCCTGGCGGCTTCTTCAGGACGTTACAGTGACCTCGCAGAAGGCTCCCAGCTGTGCAAGACAACAGCAGGAGGGGCCAGCGAGCTGCCCAGAGGTCAGGGCGCACGCGAGGGAAGCCGGCTGTGGTGCCAGGAGGCTGGACAGAGTGACGCCCAGCAGCAGAGGGACAGCCCCGCAGAGGTCTCAGAGACCCCAAATAAGGCAGCGGACCCCAGGAGCCCAGGTCTTTCAGGGCTGTCCAGAAAGAGGGTACAGCCTGGGCGCCACATTGGCCAAGGCACCCTGGAATGGGGGGGCAGGAGGGCGGAGCTGGGTCCTGTGTTGCCCCGGGGGTGCCCCAAGGGCACCCCTTCCCTGGAGCCATGAAACAAAGTCTGGGGAAGGCTGTGGTCCCTGCAGCTCAGCCCAGGAGGCCCATAGGGAAGGGTCACCGGGCTCCCCTAACAGGGGCCACCAGGGGGAGGCCCCCACCGAGGTGAGCGGCACAGTGGGCGGGGACCAGACCGAGGCTGACCCCCCCTGCAGTGGGGTGGGGAGGGGCCCCCCTCACCCTGCAGTGGGGTGGGGCGGGGCTGGCCCTCAGACCTTCTCCAGCCCAGGCCCCAAACCGGGGAAGCAGCCCATGTGCTACTGTGCATTGATTTCTTTTTACATTTAATTTTTAAAATCGAGGTGACTTTAGTTTATAGTGTTGTATAGTTTCCAGGCTTACGGCCTCTCGCCCCAGCGGCTGTGTCACTGGACTCCCCCAAATTCCATCACCACCCAGCACCCACCACCCCTGTCTACCTCCCCTTCTTCCTCTTGGGCACCGCCACCTGCCGCCAGTATGGCCTAGTCTAAGTCACTGGTTGTCTGGGGGGTGGGGGGGCGCGATTTGATTCCCTGGGGGGCTGGGGGCTGGGGGCAGCCATGGGCACAGAGAGCCACGCAGGCCCCCACACCCCTCTCCTGCAGCTCCCTGCTTCCTTCCAAGAGGACTGCAGGGCCCATCCGCGCTTCCCACGCGCTCAGAGGCTGAGGAGGCCAGGGACGCTGTGGGTCGCGGGAGGGGAGCAGCGCTGGGACCCGCGTGGCCCCCGCGTGGCCGAGCGCTGGACCTGGGCCAGCTTGCTGGGCTGGGGGGCGTGAGAGAAGTGGGGACGGAATGGAGATGTTGCCTTCTGAACACTCAGAGGGGAACCCGCTTGAAATAAAGACGCCCGACCCCTGGAGACAGTGGGCTCTGAAAACGCGAGATGTGTAAATGGCACCGAGCATGGCGGCGGGCTGGGAAGTGACGTGACGCAGAGAACCCGATGAACAAAAAGGGTAATTTGACCCCGGAAGTTTCCAGCCCCCACACTTTTATTTTTTGTCCCTGCTCGCCTAAGACCCGATTAAGCACCACATCGCAGCTGGCAGCGTCTTCAGTAGCTTGATTTAATGCTCTGGTTGCAGTATCTTTGTTATGTTGATGGTACAAGTGTTAAGCAGGTGTATAAGTGCTTTTTATATGTGCATATGTCATGTATATATAGAAAATATTTATGTTTAGATTTTATCTACTATCCATTCATATGTTTATTTTTGAGGTTGTATAGAGAAGTCACAATGGACAGACATTCTACATAAATTCTTGATAAGCATAATTATACACAGACATGTTCATGGTACCGCTATTAATTAAAAACGAAGTGTGTGAGCATCCTCCCTGGTGGTGCAAGAGGTTAAAGTGCAGCACTAAGAAACTAGAAGCTCGCTGCAGCCCCTTCAACAGGAGTTTGATTCCAGTCCCTGAGCTGACCACAGGGCGCGGCAGACCTCTCCTGTCTCCCTGCAGGCCCCTCAGCAGTGTATTTTGTCAGTGGCCTGTTCTGCTCCGCCCTCTGCCTCTGGTGAATCCTCTTATACTCCCCCACCTCTACCCGTACCCTAGTTCTGTATATATATAAAAAAAGAACAATTGTTTACAGAAGAATAAGAATTAAGTGTGTGATTACCACTTATGTGTTTGTACAATTTATAAACAAAAAATATTTTATATTTTCTAAGATTAAATATTTTAGTATTCATTTATATTATAATGCAAATACTATAGACACCACTGAAGGCAATTTCTATGTAATTTACTTTTTTTTGGATATCGTTATTTATGCATACAAGGACTGGGGTACAGGCCAGAGGTTCCGGGGCTGAGAGGACTCCCCAGAGACAGATGGGGAGCAGAACAGGTAGATTGACTGAAACACCTGTTGAGGGGAGCAGCAGGTGGGTCAGGAGAGGTCTGCTGCATCCTGGGGGTCACCCCTTGGCCAGGGCTTGAACTCGGGCTGCAGTGGCTGAGGACAGCTTCATAGTGCTGTGCTTTAATCCCTTGCACCTCCAGGGAGGTCCTCAGATTAAAATTTCAGAATTTAATTCACTCTTTTATCCTTCATAATGAAGCACTTCTTTATAATGGACACATGTGATTTCACTGTGCTCCTTACTGAAAAATTTAAGAAATTATTTGTGTTCCACGAGAGAGCTGGAGAAAAGATTTCATATTGACACAATATTTTTTCAAACAATCTAGTAATGATCTTTCTCTGTTCTTGAACAGATTAGGAAGAAACAGCAAGAGGTTGTGGGCTTTTTAGAAGCTAATAAGATCGACTTTAAGGAGCTAGACATAGCTGGCGATGAAGACAACCGGAGGTGGATGAGAGAGAACGTCCCTGGGGAGAAGAAACCCCAGAATGGAATTCCGTTGCCCCCCCAGATTTTCAATGGAGAGCAGTATTGTGGGGTGAGTATCTGGGTTCGTGGCAGTTTCTGTACGTGTGTGTGTCAGAGACAGTTTGAGGCAGCTTTGAACATGCTTCACAATCTCCACAGTCAGCTGACTGGCCCCCACCTGGCTGGCAGACCGCGGTGAGCACCAGTAGTTGTGGTAAAAGCATAAAGGTTGAACATTTCGATGAGCTGCAGTTTCAGCAGGGGATTACTTTCAGTTCCTTATTTTGTGTTGAACACACTGAGGTCATTCATTAGAACAGAAGCGTTTTCGCTGGGAAGGAATTCTCATCTCGCTCACGGGTTCGGGGTGTGCACTCTGTGTACATAGCAACCGTCGCTCACGGATTCGGGGTGCACACTCTGTGTACATAGCAACCGTCGCTCACGGGTTCGGGGTGCGCACTCTGCGTACATAGCAGCCGGGAAGGCAGACTTTAGCAGCGGGGTCCTGCCATCCGCGCAAGTAAACTATCTCCGTAGTTTAAAAATGGTCACAGTGCCATTTTATTTTATACATTTAATAGTTCAGTTCACCATAAAATCACTTTTTTTTTCAGAGTATATTGGTTCTACTTAGTAAATCCAATTGTTGAAACAGTTAAAAACTCCAAGGAGGCCCTCCCTGGGGCGCAGCGGGTTAGAGCACAGCACTGAGAAGCTTAAACCACTTCAGCAGGAGTTTGATCCCCCCCTGCCCTGGAGGTGACCCACAGGGCGCGGCAGACCCCTCCTGACCCGCCCGCTGCTCCCCCCAGCAGTGTACTCCATCAGTAATCCTGTTCTGCTCCCTGCTCTGTCTCTGGTGAATCCTCTCACCACTCCCCACACCTCTGTACCCCAGTTCTGTATGCTTAAATAAATAAAATATATATTTTTAATAAATAAAATAGTATTAAAAAAAACAACTGAAAGGGGCTTTAGAACACGAGAGCTGGATGTTATCTTAGGGGTCCTCTAGTTGAGCAGCTCACTTTCGGATCCAGTGGGCAGGCTTAGGAAGGCCAAGGGACCATCTCTCTCTCGCAGGGTTGGGGAGCAGGGGGTGGTGAGGGGACCCTAACTCACTTCTCTTCTTGCTACACGGAACCGCTATTCCCGGAAGGTCAGCTTTTCCTCTTTGTTATGGTTCCTGCATAATAAAAAGGCCATGCTCTGCAGCTGCACATTCTATAAATAAAGTTTTATTGAAACACACCCACGCGCTGACAGGGCAGTTCAGTAGTTGCCACAGAGAGCATAAGACCCACAAGCCAACATACTTGCTGCCTGTTCCTTCATAGAAGAGCTTACAGGCCTCATCGGAAACATGGCTGTTTACTTGGCGGGGGCTTGTATGGCTTCCTGGGGTGGCTGAACAACGTACCCTAACCTGGATGACCTAGAGCAACAGATGTTTACTTTCTCAAGCTCTGGAGGCCTCAGGTGAATGCAAGGCGTGGGCAGGCTGGTTCCTTCTAGAGGCTCCGTGGGAATCTGACTGAACTCAGGCCGCAGTGTCTGGCCAGAGCGTGCCAGTGCTGAGACTTCACCCCTGTGCTACCAGGGAGCCCCCGCCCATGTATGTTAAAGCTACATCCATGTTGGATGGACCTAGAGGGAATTATGCTCAGTGATTGGAGTTTGAACATTCATTTGTGGTATGTGATCTAAATTAAACAAAACTAAACCTGTAGACAAGACCAAGACCAATTCGCGGTCACTGGGAGAAAGGGGGGAGCAGGGTCCCTTGTGAGCGTGTACACGCGTGGGTTTTCAGTGATGCACGCCTGAAGCCCAGCCAGCGACATCACCCGAGCTGCTGAGTCAGGGAGCCGTTCGCGCTGCTGGCGGAGACGGGCTTCTTCATTTCTGCGGCTTCAGAAAAGACCCTGGACTGCTAAGTCTGTTTGTGCACCATAACAGAAGACTTCACCTTGGTGCTTGCAAAGAACAGAAACGCTGTGCCTGCAGCCTGGAAGCCCGGGATCAAGGCGTCGTGGGCCTGAAGGTCTGGGCAGGAGCTTCTTCGTGCTTGTGCCAGGCATCTTCTCACGGTGGCCTCGCGAGTGGAAGGATGAGGGAGGAGGGCCAGTCTTTTTTTCTACAGACATCCACCCCCCTGGGGAGCCTCCAGAGGCCTTTCACCTGGGCACCTCCACCTCCTTCTTCCCTCATCTTTGGGGGGAGTTAGGGTTTCAACGTATCCATTTTGGGGAACCAAGTACCCAGACCATAGCACTGCTACCCACAGTGCCTATCAGGCCCGTTGCTGACCAGCAAAGTCCCCTTGGCCCAGAAGCAGGAATGGGGCAGCTGGTCTACCAGCATGCACAGCTGTGATAGAGAATACAAAGTGCTTTGTTTTTTTAAAAAATATTTATTTATTTACACATACAAGAACTGGGATATGGCCAGAGGTGCAGGGGGTGAGAGGATTCCCCAGAGACAGAGCGGGGAGCAGAACAGGCAGGTGGACAAAGTACACTACGGAGGGGAGCAGCAGGGGACTGGAGGGGTCTGCTGTTCCCTGGGAGTCACTCCCTGGCGGGGGATCGAACTCGTGCTGCAGTGACCACTAGAGTTCATAGTGTCCGCTTGAACCCCTGCCCCACCAGGGGGCCCAGATAATACAGTGTTCGACAAACACTCGCAGCCCTGTGGGCAGAGGTGCGGGTGTTCGGCACCTCAGTCCTCAGCTGCCTGGACTGACCTGTGTTTCTGTGACTCCCCCTCCTCTCCCTAAGTCCTTACGCATCTGTTGGGTTTATGGTATTTCATCTGTGGATCTTCATCCCACTCCACAAATTAGACCTTTCTATTTATTGTTTTGACAGTTTCGTGTGTTTACATTTTGATTTACCCACACATCTGTTCGTACTATTGTCGGTAATTCCTTCCTTCTTAGAAAAGTTACCTGGGATCATTGATCTCCTATAAAAGAGTCCTTTTTGAGCATGCTGGAATTATTTTATTTGCAGCCGACTTCTGTGCTGCAGTCGCTGTCAACCTAGTCCCCACTCTGCTCCCAGGAGGCCGCCTTCCTCGGCTCCCCTCTTCCTCCCTCTCCCGTCCCCCCGCCCTGCTTTCTTCACTTTGTCCGTTTTCCCTGACTGCTTTTAATGAAACCTCTCTAGGACACGGTTAGGTGTAGAGTCCTTTTCATTTATTCAGTTTGGCATTATCTGGCTGTCGTGAGTCAGATATCAGTATCTTTCAACAAATCTAAAAATTTTCAGCCATAAATAAGCTGGACTCTGGCTCCCACTCGGTCTCTGTTGTTGCAAAGGAAGGTGTTTGTGAGAACTTTTCTGGTTTCCCTAGACTATTTCTTCCCCCCTTTTCCATCTCTTTGTCCTTCTCTAAGTAATATCTCTGGCTGAATCTTCCAGTCAGCTAATTTTCTCTTCCGATGTGTCTGATTAACAAATCCTCACATTTTAGGCTTTTGAATTTAGTTACGGCATTTCAATTCTTAGGTGGACTTTTTAGTCCTTTTCCAAATTTGCTTGATTTTTTGGGGTCCAGTTTGTTCATGTTTTTCAAGCTTCTCTCTCATTTCTTCAACAATATTTAATGTAGATGCTGCATGTCTCCACGTGGGAATTCCAATGTCTGATTCGGATTTCTGACTCTGCCTTTTGTTACTTCTGCCGGCTTTCACTCAACTGTGCTTTATTTCCTTATTTAGTTTGTGATTTTTGACTCTGAACTGGATATTTTTTAGAGCTGAATGCGTGGGTTTCTTGGATGCCTGGAACTAATTTTTGCTAGTTTCCTGGGAGCTCTGGCGAAGACAGAACCCTTTTAAATCAAGAACCCCTGCGGAGGTTTCCTGGATCACACATGCGGGAATTGGGACTGTGAACTCCCATGAGCTGTGCCTGGTGACTATGAATTCTCAGGGGGAAGGTCTTCCCCTCCCCTGAGCACCCAAGTTGAATCGGGCGTTTCTGCTCTTCATGGCTCGGCTGTTTCCATTTACTCTCCGCTGCAGGCAGAGCGCGCTGGGGTGCTGGAGTGCATGTGAGTGCACGTGTGAGCAAGTGTGTGCACAGGTGTGCTCGCTGCCTTGTGATTGGTGGAAGCGAAAGCTCAGTGGAATCTTTGCTCCTCGGTGTCTTAACAGTGGGGTTAGTCTTCCGACACAAGTTGAGGTGTGTATTCTCTTGTGTCACAGGCTGACTGATGGCCGGATAGGTACCAAGACCAACTTAGGTAACTACACAGGCTCGCAAGTATGCATTAGGTTTAAACGTTCTTTTTCTTTGCTTCAAGGATTTCGATTCTTTCTTCTCTGCAAAAGAAGAGAATATTATTTACTCGTTCCTTGGCTTGGCTCCCCCTCCAGGCTCAAAGGTAAGCTGAAACTCCATGGGGCCAGGAATACTGGTAGTGACAGCCCCGACTGTTAAGACATGATGCTATTTAAGTTAACACGGTTTTAATATATTTATTATTCTGATGAAGCCTTGTGTATTGAGAGAATGCAAGATTTTTACTAAGACATGTTCCAAATTTCTGCTTTCCTTGCACTCCCAAGATTTATTGATTGATTGATTGATTGATTTACTTATTTAGGCATAGAAGAACTGGGGTATAGTGCAGAGGTGTGGGGGAAGAGGGTGGAAGGATTCACCAGAGACAAGATGTGGAGCGAGTGAGACGGGAGAGGTCTGCTGCACCGTATGTGATTCAGCCCCCTGGTCGGGGTTCCAACTCAGGCCACAGCCGAGAACGTGCTGAGACTTAAACCCTATGCCACCAGGGAGGCTCCCCAAACTCTTCATAATTTTGCTACGATAACACCCTAGTACAGTAAGTTTTATAATACCTGAGTATTATAAAAGTACTCAGTAACCTTAAATACATTGACTAAATGTGTGAGAACATAAGTTCCATGGTTGAGCTTATCAAATTATTTTGTCATGAAATTGGCTTTTTTGTGGCTTATGTATATGGTTAATTTTACAGTGAAATATACTTATATCAACTGTATTTAAAATATATATTGTTTTGTCTGATAAAGTGGGAGAGAGTAAGATCTAGATTCAAGAATAAAATAAATTTCTTCAGATTCTTTCCTCTGGTGCCATTTCCTCTTGGGTCATGTGTGTGACTATGTCAGTTCAGTAGAGAATTCTGCCAGTGCAGCAATCGTGAGTGAGCCTCTGGCTGTCACGGAGTCTGTGCGGCGGCTACGTAGCCCGGCCTCTTTGAGAACCTTGTCAGGACTTCACAGGTGCAAGCGCACATTGTTTGATCCAGTTACTTCTTACTTCATTTCCCCCCTGCTTGTGTTCACAGAGACTGAATCTGGATCGAGTTTCACTGTAGGTGTCATTGTCTCCAGGTGGTGCCACCTGAGGTCTCACATGCCAGGTGAGCACCTGAGGTGTGGCCCTGGCTCCTTCTTCAAGTGACAACACTTGGCCCTGGCAGTTAGTTTATAGCTCTCCAGGAGGAAAAACCTACCCCCAGCCTTTTTTTTTTTCTTTGCATTTGCCTTAGTCTTTTTTTTAAAATTATTATTAATAATATAATAGTTTATTTTTACACCATTTTGTGCCTTTTCCCATCTCAGTTGTAATCCCTGTGGGCTTGCCACCACCAAGTCACCCGTGTGCCATCACCTTAGTCCAGTGCATTTCCCTCCCCCCACCGTTTTTTGACAGAAGCTATGCAACTTCTGTCAACTGACAAATTCCGATGGAAGGGAGAAGCTCTGAAAAATCAGAAATCCCATTGCTAACTTATGTTACGACCTCCTTTTTTGGTATAATCATAATATCAAAAATATTCTGAGCAACTGGATTGCCTGAGCTTCATAAATTGGCTACCTGGAGGGGCAAAGTAAGAGCTACCCCAGGGCAGGAAATTCCTCTGTGTCCAGAGACGAAATGTAAGCTCCTGGAGAGATAAGACCCCCAAAGCATCCAGTCTCCTGGGAAGTTTCCTCAGTCTTTTGAAACAAAAAGCAAACCTTTGATAAAACTCCCAGGCATAAAGACTCATGGACAATTTCTTAACATATTGACACAGGTTTTGCTTAATGCATAACTATGTGACTTCCTCTTAATTTACCCTTTTCTTAAACAATCAGTAACTACTCTCTGCTGGTCTAAATTTACCTTAATTAAACAAACACTAGCTACTCTCTGCTAGCCTTAGCTTTTCTTTAGACTATCACTGATACTCTGCTAACACAATTTATTCCTTCCTAGGACCCCTAAATCCTTTGCTGACAGCTCATTCTTTCCCAGACCCCTTATCCCTTTGAAGTCATAGTTAAACATCTGTATATATGAAAGTTATCACAAAGATGTATAGTATAGCGTGCCATAAAGTAGCAGGAGGAGAATGCATTGTTCCCCTCTTCCTTTAGAACTTTTATGCTGATTTCTTATTAACTTACCTGATGCATTATTGTAACTAACTCTTGCTAAACAGTATAAATAAAGACCTGCTAAAAGATGAACAGGAAGACTTGCACCCAACTCCGATTCTCCTGTCTTCCTCACGCCTGCTCCCCTCTCCTCTTGAAATCTCCACTTGCCGAGGCTGCCTTCCCACCTCAAGGCCCTGCCCTCTGACAACCTGTGGTCGGGACCAGTCCCTGACAGTTTTTGATCCCATTCCCCACTCCACCCTTGTAAAATGTCTCTGGTATATAGTTATTCATTATTATTATTATTTTCTCCCTTAGTTCTTTATACTCCTGCTATAAGTGAAACCATCCAGTATTTTTCCTTTTTTTT
>NW_004567104.1:76707682-76715501 GCF_000260355.1 Condylura cristata
GAGGGCCCGCTCCATTTTCCAAAAGTTCTTTGGTTGATTTGGATGGCATACTTGTGTTCAGCAACCACTGAAGCCATGGGCTAAATTCACGAATGCTTCTACAAAACTGACGTGACAGGTTGATGGCGTGAGCTAGGAGCCCAAGTGTCCCAGAGGCAGGCGCTGCAGCGTCACTTTGTCACTCCCAGTCTCGTTTCCTATCATCCTTGTGGGCCACCAGCGTGATCCAAATGTCACAAGCCCGACGTAAAATCAGAGATAAACATGATTTATCTGTATAAGCTGCACATCCTGTTGTTTTATATTTTCAACACCTCATTTTTTGAATGTTCTGCAACTTGGTTTCTTAAAAAAAAACATTGTTTAAAAAAAAAACAAAAAACAAAAAACAAACATTGTTTTGCCATCTGTCCCCACGAATGTGTACGTGAATCTGGTCCCGCCTCTGTGGTGTTGCGACGCTCCCTTTAAAAACAACTTAATCTCTATTCTTAGCATTTGCCGTGATCTGCACTTAGCTGTTGCTGGCTTGCATGAAACTCTCTTTAACTAAGTGGAAGAAGGGGTGGTTATGGGACCCCTGCAGCTAGCCCAGCGCCACCGAAGAGTCTGTCTGGCCGATTCTCCTCTCCCAAGGAGTTTAAGTGGTTTGCACAGACCCTGCATTAATTCGGGGGCAGCAGTGCAAGAGCTTCTGGGGGTGCCCGCTGGGGCTGCAGGGTGTTTATGTGCACACCTGGGGAGGCCTTCAGGAAGCCTTTGGGACGACAGACGCTTGCTGATTTATGGCTTGTCACAATGTCATTTCGTTGTAAACAACATTGTGGAAAAGTGTCAGCAAGGAAATGAATCCTGCTCAGGCTAAAAATAAGCAATCTCAGCATTAAGCAGAGAATGTATGCTCGTGGTGTCAGGCATCACACGCAGCGTTATCGCCCCTAGGAAATTTTTCTTGTGTTAAGCAGGCCAGCCCAAGCCAAATTCCAGGCCAGTTTTCCCCAGCACCGCCTTGGCGAAGTCAGCCCTAGAACTTTTCCCTGCGTGTGCTGTAAGCTTTTGTTATTTTCTGTTTCACGGGGGTAACATTGGCTACGACTTTGTTGATAATTTAGAGGCCTGGGATCTCCCTTCAGGTGCTATCACACCACTCCCACCGCAAAAATGACTTCTATTCCTTCAGCATGGTCCACTGCTCCCTCCGGTTTGGATCCTACCCCTTCCCAATCCCTCTCTGGTGGCCTCAGCCCCACAGTCCGCTTTCAAAGGTTAGTTTTTCAGTTTGTCTTTATCTGAACCTTTGCTTGGTTTCTCCACATTCCACATCTACGTGACACTATTAGGTGTTTGTGAATTACTTTGTATAAGTTCCTCCTGCGCCGTCCACATCGTTGCAAATGGCAACGGGGGGGGGTCACCTTTTTACCAGCCGAGTAGTATTCCGTCGTGCATATAGAATGCATCTTCCCGATCTGCTCCCTGTCAGGGGGCACGTAGGTTGCTCTCATAGCTTGGCTGAGGTAAACTGCTGTGCTGTGTAACAAGCACATTTCATTATTTGTTTCTTTGCCTTTTGCTTCTCTGTTCTTTGCTTTCTTACTTTCTTCCTGGTTAATTGGATGCATTGAAACATATTCATTGATATTCTTAGCTTCTGCCTTATTTTCGCAGTGGTTGCTCTAGAGACATATATTCTAGAGAAAATATTCACAAATATTTACTTCATACTATGTCACCCATGTCAGAGGTGACATGAACATTATTGCCACCTGTGTCTGCCATGTCCCCAACATTTATGCCATGTCCTCAGATGTATTATGTTTATAGATACCATCAACTCCACGATATAATGTATTTGCATTGAATGGTCCTATGTGCATAAAAAAAAAAATAAGAGAAAAACTGTTTTTCTTTATTTACCCAGACATTTTAAAAATTTGTGTTTCATTTTAAAGAATCAAATTTCCAGCAAGAACTGTTTCCCTTTGGGCAAGAACTTGCAGAGGCCTGGCGTCCTCTTGCTGGAAACGAGTGCTCAGCGCTTGCTTCCAGGAGGCTCGAAGTGCCTTTGGGGTAAAAATGACCCAGTTTCTGTCCCCACCGTCAGTGAAATGTATGTAGAGCAACATGGTAACAGGGTCTTGCCTTGGGGTGTTCCGAGACCCCCAGAGATGCGTGCAGACTGCGGAACGCTGAGAACAGCAAGTCTAGTTGAAGCCTTCACCACAGCAAGGGCGACTTCCCACGCCTGAGGAAAAAGAGCCCGTTACTTCAAAGGACTGGAAGCCCGAGGATCCATAAGGCGAAAGAGCATAACGTAGGAGGCATCTCCCCGGCTCGGCCCTGACCTGCTACGTGACACTTTCTGCCCTAATTTTCTCATCTCTACAGTGTGACCGTGGCCCTCCCTGGCGGTGCAACTTGCTGGCCACAGCTGCTTCACCGCAAGTTCGATCCCTGGCCTGGGAGGGACCCCCAGGGCGAGCAGACCTCTCTGTGTCCAGCCCACTCCCCTCAGCAGTGGATTTCAGTGGATCTGCCAGTTTGCTCCCCACTCTGTCTCTAGTGAACCCTCTCACTGCCCCTACAACTCTGGCCTGCACCCCAGTTCTGGAATGCATAAATAAATCTTAAAAAAAAAAAAAGAAGTGACTGGCCTTGACTGTCCCCCTAACTTAGGCTACAGCACTGGGAAGATAAAATGAGGGATGAAGGCGGGCATAAGTCAAGTTGTTAAGAGGTGTTAAATACAAGCTTTTATCTCCCAGAAAATTCTCAAACATTCTCAATTTATACGATGCAGGTGACAAAATCGCAGGAGGAAGCATCTTCCCTTCCCAATGGTGATGTGGTGGGGGAGGCGCAGAGCACCGAGGAGGTAAGAGCAGCGTGTCTGTCCACTTCCTGTCTGTCCACCTCTCCCCTCCCCTCCCCTCCCTTCCTTCCCCCTCCCCTCTTCTCTCCCCCCATCATCTGACGGTAAAGTGTCTCTCTGCACAAGCAAGAGAAAACAAACACTGCCTGAATGTCTAAATATTGAGCCTTGGGCGTTCGCTTCATGAGCCGTAAGTGGGGGAATTGGGACTGCTCACCCGGGGAGCTTCTTAGCCCACCGTACACTGGGTCAGGTTAGTGGACTCACACCAGTAGAGCTGTCTAGCACTTTCCCGTGTTGACCACCTGTGGAAGCCAAGGGCTGCGACAGACAGGAGGCCTTGGCTTCCTGTCGTCACATGTTCTGTGTCTAAATAAGTAAACTACAGCTCCTGTGGTCTGGTTTTTTCTTGGAAACGTATCTTATCTAAGGTTATGATCTTGTGGGTTTCTTTGTGACCAGGGAACAGAGAAGGCTGAGGAAAGTGGAGAGAACGAGGGGCAAAAGGAGGAAGAGGAAGGTGCCGGAAACTCCGCCGAACCCCAAGAGAAGAGAGTGAGTGCTGCGTTTTAAACTGGTTTCATGGGGTTTGGTTCTCTTCAGCAAATGTTTATGGCACTTTGCCAGGTGCCAGGAGCCTTTCAGGGCATACAACAGAGAGACAGAAGTAAGGCATTGAGAGAGCCACGAGGGGGAGGCAGGTGGCTCTGATGTGACTGTTAACTGCTGGGAGTGGGATGCCTGAGGCTAAAGGCAGCAGAGGAGGCCAGCAGAGGAGGCCGGCAGAGGAGGCCGGCAGAGGAGGCCGGCAGAGGAGGCCGGGGACCCAGGCCGGCAGGGACAGGGAGCAAGGCTTGGACGCCGGCTGTGCATGGGGTCAGGTCAGGCTCTTGTTCTTTATACAACAGGGGACCTTCTTCTTCTGTTGGTCATGAGACTCGACAGAGCAGGCCTGAGGGAGGCCAACAGGAACTGAGGTTAGAGAGGGCACTGTGGGGAGGGAAAGAGATAGCAGCTCAAATGCCATCAGGGAATATTGATCCCAGCTGACCCAAGCCCTGTGCTCTAATTGGAAAGGGTTCCTCTTCAGGGTCCACTGAGGTGTGGGGGAGCCTGTGGTTTTAGAAGAGCCAAACTGAGATAATGGGGGACCTTGTGGGCCAATTATTCAAGATATTCTCAACAACATAGGTGGGAAGCCAGGCAGGGAGGCCTGGTGCAGAAGAGCCTGATGGCATGGCGTTGCCAGCGTTTGGCTGAGCTTCTGCTTAGGAGATCTTCAGTGGGCTTCTGCACTGGGCTAGTTGTGGCAAAGATGTCCTACGAGACCTGGAACGTTTGCATTTTTACCTATTTATTGTCTCATGGGCACATGCAGGCATCTTTTAAGATTAGTTGGTGGCTGTGCAGCCATTATGGAAAGTAGCATGGAGATTCCTTATAAAAAAAAATCAGTGTGGATCCAGTTGCCTTCTGGGTGCTTGCTCAAAGAATATAAAACACTGATTCCAAGAGACACAGGCACCTCCATGCTTATTGAAGCACTATTTATAAGAGCCAAGAGTTGTAAATAACCTAAATGCCCATCAACTGATGAATGTTGTATCTATAATACAGTGGAATATTACTCAGCTATGAAAAATGACAAACCCCTGCCATTTGCAATATGGATGGACCTAGAGGGTGTTATACTTAGTGAAATAAGTCAGACAGAGAAAGATAGACACTGTATGAATTTTATCATCTGGTACAAATAAATGGACTAATACAGCATAAACAACCTTTTAGGCTATAAGATCAACTAGTGGTTACTGGAAGAGAAAGGGAAGAGGGGAGTGTGTCAGTAGAGTAAATGGGACCAGTTAATGGCAAAGGGTAGAACTGGACTTTTAGTGATGAACTTAATGTGGTAGTTACATGCTGATTAGTCATGCACACCTGAACATACAATGTTATCATGCTGTGCCACTTAAACAGTAGCTGGGCCCCTGTCCAGCCTGTGAAATGTAGTCAGTAAGGGAGTTAAGACAGACACCCCACTACGGAAAATGGGGCGTGGGGTGGAATTGAGTTGTCTTTATCTTAGGCTTTTAAATTTGGAAGGGATCCCTATTTCAAATTGTTGATCATTTAAAATTCCCTGAATGTTTTTAAAGACAAAATCTTTAATCCTGCCCTGGAAGCCGGGTTTCATGGTCATCTGTCTAATTCAGAATGAATGAATCATCGTCTTCCTGACAGTTTCGTTATCTTGTCATTAAAAAGTTCTGGGTTTCTGAGCCTTTCATGAATTACTTAATGTACTTTTACATTATATTGTTGATTTATACTTGAAAATTCAGTTAGCTTCTTTAAAGTGAGAGACACAGATAAAAAACATTATGCCCCAACCCCTTACTCCCATGAAATCGAGAGGACATCAGCCTTTTTATACTCAGACTCAGCCTGTGGCTACCAGGCCAGGCTCACCCCTCAGCCAGGCCAGCCTCACCCCTAAACTGGTGACTCATTCAGCCTGGAGATTCTCCTTGTCACTGTTCGGAAACATTGTGAGTCCTTACAAAATAAATTATAATCTTGTGAATCCTGATAAGAATTAAAAATAAATTATGCTCGTTAGTTTCACCTGGGTTGTGATGAATAAACAGCTAAATACAAGACATTTAACTTCAGTTGAATATACATGATCAAATTCATTTTCAACTCATAGTATTTTTTAAAAGATTTATTTATGCACACAGAACTGGGGTACAGGACAGAGGCTCAGGGGCGGTGAGAGGCTTCACCGGAGACAGAGTGGGGAGCAGAACAGGCAGACTGATGAGGTACACTGCTGAGGGGAGCAGCGGGGAGACAGGAGCGGTGTGTTGCGCTCTGTGGGTCAGCTCCAGGGCGGGGGATCGAACTCGCACTGAAGTGGCCACAGCTTGGCTTGGCTTTGCAGTGCGGAGCTCCAGCCCACTGTGCTCCAGGGAGAGCCTCTTACAGCATTTAAAAAGGTTATTTATGCATCTGAGAGCTGGGGTACAGGCCAGAGGTGTGGGGGGTGAGAGGGTTCACCAGAGAGCAGAGCGGGGAGCAGAAGAGGCAGATTCATTGAAATCCACCGCTGAGGGGAGCAGCAGGGAGACAGGAGAGGTCTGCCGCGCCCTGTGGGTCCCTCCCTGGCCGGGACCAAACTCATGCTACAGTGGCTGCGGTCAGACGCACCGCGCTGGGACTGAAGCCCTGGCTCCATCAGGGCGGCCCGACTCAGTGTTTACTCTACAGAAAGATCCTGACTTCTCCCCTTAACAAGTGGCACTTGCTCTTTGACATACTTTAATTAAATAAGAGCAAAACCGTGAGTTGTTGATAACCAGATTCCAAATGATGTCACACTATGGCTAGCTTTGAAAAGGAGCAAAGAAATCAGTTGAAGTTTAGCAAGGAGCTGGAAACTGGAGCGTCCGGCTGAGTCATGGCTCAGTCTTCTGACCCTCACACATGCGAAGGCTCACACGGCGCCTTTTCAGCCGAAGAACAGTTACCTCAGGACATCACACTGTTTAGGAGAATCAGAAATGGAGACAGCCATTATTTCCTTTACTCACCTACACCTCATCTGCCCCCTCGCCCCCACCCCGCCGGGGGTCCTTACACCCAAGATGGCAAGATGGCGGGGCCCGTGTCTGAAAAGGCCTCATGCCTACGAGGCTCTGAGCTGTCGCTTCAGCTGCTCCATAGAGGAAATTCACAGCCCTCCTGACAGCCTTGGGGGGCTTGTAGCTGGAAGGGAGCGAGTGGGGTGCAGAAGGCCTCTCTGACAGGAGCCACGTGCTGGGCATCGGAGGCTTCGCGACACAGGGAACTTGTGCATGTTCTGGTTTGCGTTTGGCTTCCCTGAGGAACACGGCTTGGCGGTGTCCTCCGCTGACCACTGGCCCTCCCACCATCTTTTGAGAACTTGACTTGACCAGCTGCATGATGATGGCCGACAAATCAACCCTCTTGCCTTCCTCCAAATCGGTCTTGAGGAAAGTTGCTTTGTGTAGACAGACATGTTGGCTCAGTCCGGGAGCGGCGGGCCAGCCCCGTGAGGGCCCTGGGGGGGCCCTTGCCCTGTGCTGCTCTCTTCAGAACACTGCTGCCGGCCCTCTGCACCCTCCCTCACCAGGCACTTGTCCTGAGCGGCCACCGCCTGACCCTCAGCACCTATCCTGAGTCCTGGCCAGCTGCCACGTCCGTAGTCTGCCCCACTGGAAGGGGCCCAGCCGAAATAGCCGCTGGTTTAAGTTCTCAGCCTCCCTCCATCTGAGACTTGCCCCGAAGATGCGGGTAGCCCCAGTGCTGAGACAGCCCCTTGGCCACCAGGGAGGCCCCAGAGATTCAGACTCTGACCTCGGATCTTGAGCTCACAACTTGGTCCCAGACATGTCCAGCGTGAGGTCCCAGAGACCAGGAGGACCCTGCCGTGCTCTGTGGAGCAGCTGGTGATGGTCGACAGCACAGAGTCCCCAGATGACCTGTGACCCTGAAAGTGCCATTGGAAGTTTGTCCGGAAGGGGCAGCTGACTTGAGAAAGCGGCGTGTGACCCACACGGAGGAGGCCAGGCGCCTGGAGGCCGGCAGTGAGCGGGGCAGGTCCACGCGGCCTTCCAGCCTTCCAGAGCGCTAGGTGTATCTTGAAAAGATGCGAGCTTTTTATTTTCCCTGTTACCCCCTCAACCCAGCCACTCATCTACTGTTTCTATGAGTTTGACCTTTTAGGTAAAGACAGTGTTCACCTTTCTCTGTCACTTAGTATAAAGCCCTCAAGATCTACCCATGTTTTTGCAAATGGCGGCATTTCCTTGTTTCTCAGGGCTAAATAGTATACCATTCTTTTGCCGTTGGTTCTTCCACCCATCCATCCATCCATCCATCCATCCATCCATCCATCCATCCATCCATCCATCCATCCATCCA
>NW_004567104.1:76716234-76726576 GCF_000260355.1 Condylura cristata
ACCCACCCACCCATCCACCTACCCATCCATCTGCTCATCTGTCTACCCACCCACCCATCCATCATCGATATATTATTTATCTGCCATCTATCAGTCTTTCTGTCTGTCCATCCGCCCGTCCATCCCTTTATATCTAACACTGTCTGTCTGTCTGTCTAACATCACACCTTCTTTGTTCTTTGTCTGTTCATGGACACTTAGGATGTTTCATGTCTTGGCGATTGCAAATAAATCTGCCGTGAACACCTGCGTGCAATTTTCTTTGACATCCCGCCCCTTCCCTTTGGTGATAGACTACGGGTAGGCTGCTGGAGCATGTGGAGTTTCACTTTGAACCTTTGAGGAACCTCCACGTGGTTTCCACAGTGGCTGCTCCTCTCACACCCCGCAGGGATTTTCTGCTCAGCGCCCCCGTGCCTCCCTCCCAAGCCCGCGGACCAGGCTGAGCTAGTTCTCACTGTGGTTTGGATTTGCATTACTTGTAGACCATTGACATGTCTTCTTTGGAAGGACGTTTTTTCGGGTCCTCTGTTCATTTTCAGCCAGCTTGTTCAGGATGGAAGTTTGGGGACAAGGGGCAGCCTGCAGCTTTGCTGTCTTTCCCACGGGAACCCTGGCTGCAGGGAGGGCGCGGGAGGGACCGACCTGGGCGGCTGTTTAAGGAGGTCCTGGCCGGCATTTCGGCGCCGCCACTTGGGGTGTCGCGAGTGGCGTGGGTTCGTGCGGAGTCCCGCGGGCCGCTCGGGGTGGCTGAGCGGGGTCAGCTGTGCCACGCCTGCCTGGTCCGTACTTGCCCAACCTCAGAGGCCGGAGCGCGCTGCTCTGGCCGCCGCCGAGCACAGGCGACCCGCCATGAGGCAGCAGGTGGCCCCCCAAACCTGCCTCCCACCCTTTCGGGGGGCCGTGTGGGCAGGAGGCAGTGGGTCAGCAGGACACTCGAGTGAGCCCCCTGTGGCCAGCTTGTCCTTGCCCTCCGCGGTCCACTCACGTGCGGTCCCAGAGGCCTCCTGGGTCGCGAGGAGGCAGTGGGCCTCGTCTTGCAGAGGGGTGAGGGGGCGCTGCCTCCCTCCCCGGGCTCAGGCGGACCAGCCTCCCCTTAAAGCCGCTGAGGCGCTGCGGCCCCAGAGGGCCCCAGAGCGTCTCTAGGGCCCTGGGAGGGGACGCAGGCCAGACAGACGCAGGCACTCTTAACTCCTCCCATTTGGGGAGTCCTGGCCTGGCCCTGCAACCTCACTCCAGGGGAGCGGACACCCCCGTGGCTTGGCGGAGCAGCTTCGGGGCAGAGCCTGGTACCCCTCTTACCTTGCCGGTTTCTCTGTTGAAGCAAAAGCTGGTGTTAAAAACGTACCCGGTTCAGTGTCTCCCTGGTGGCACAAGGGGTTGAGCACAGCACTGTGACGTGCCCAGCCCTGCAGCGAGCTCCATCCTGGCCGGAGAGTGACCCCAGGGCACAGCAGGCCCCTCCTGTCTCCCCGCTGCTCCCTTCAGAAGTGGATTTCAGTGGATCCACCTGTTCTGCTCCCTGCTGTCTCAGGGGAATCCTCGCACCCCCCCATCTCTGGCATGTACCCCAGTTCTTGTATGCATAAATAAATCTCTAAAGAAAAAACAAACTGCTTCCAGCACGGCCTTCGCTGTTGCTTAGGTGGCCCCAGTGCTCTCTGATGTGCTTTGGGGACAGAGAATTAAGCATATCGGGGAGCATATTGCTAGTTATATTTTCTCAGCAGTGTGAGTGATGGAGACTGCCTTTAATGTCATTATATGCTAAGCTGAAGTCTGTAGCCATCACGCAGCTGTCACAGCCAAGCTATTTGTAGATATTATCCTTAAATTAATGTCTTTCATTTTGACAAGAATGCGCTTTATCAGAGTTGGCGTAACTTTTAGATCCAACTGTTAAAACTTATGTGCATTTGTGTTTTTTCTTCTCTGTCTACTTACGGACCCAAGGAAGAGCAGGGAGAGACGGCCACAGAGGAGGTAGGCGGCAGGTTTAGCAGCTCTGCCCCGTGAAGCATCACGTCGGTGTATTCGTCCCTGGTGCACGGTTTGGCCATCCGCGCCCCGTCCTGCCCTGGGCCTCCAGGCCGCAGGCTGGCCCAGACAGGCTGTGCGGTGTCTGTGTGGCTCGGGGGCTGCGTGTTTGTCCGGGGCGTGTGGCAGGTGCACGGATGTTGTAAGAACGCCACAGCGTGCCCAGTATGCGTCGCCGGGGAGTGTGTGTGGCGGATGCTGGGGGTCTCGCAGGAGTGTGCTGCGCCCGGTGGCAGTGGGGTGTGCGCGCTAGCCCGAGATTCCGCGCCGTGACTTCTGATCCTGCCCTTTCTGTTAAATCAGGCAGAAGGCGTCCCGGAGGGGGGAGCCGAAGGGGAGGCCGCGGCCGAGGCGGAGGCTGAGGATGCTGAGCCTGGCGCGGAGGAGGAGCCGTAACGCCCGCAGCCCGCCTTCGCAGGTAGCCTGGGGTGAAGAGCGGGCTGTGGGTGGCGCTGCGCGGGTCTGCGCCTTTTCTCCTGGGTTTTCATAAAAAGCAAAACCGCCCAGTGCTGCCTGTTAAAGCATGAACCTGTAATGCAGGCGCCTGGCCCAGGACTCTCCAACAGACGCCCGTCTGATATTTTCCTTTTCTCTTAGAAACCCGAGACTCGCAGCCACATTTCAAGGTCTCCCCACAAAACACGCTCCATCAGAGGTGCCGCCCTAGGCTCTCGGTGCTCCAGGGCTCCCGCGCTCCCTGCCCGCCGTCGGCCTCCCTCGGCAACTGGATGGTCCACAGCAGACGGCGGCCTTCCGGCCTCAACGCCTGGCTTCTGCTTTGTGGTTACTGTTTGCTCTCTCGGATAGCTATCACTAATGCCGTGCAAAAGTTTTCCACACGTAGGCTCTCTCTGTGATAGAAAAATGCTTCCCTGTACGTGCCTCATGCTACTTTATTCGTTGTTGACTTTGACTTCACAAACAGGAGCTTAGCAGAGTGAGCAGGAAATAAAGGAATCGCCAACACCTGGTCTCTTCCCGGAGTCTCCTTGTGCCCAGCCTGTCTGCTCCGGGGTGGATGTTTGTTGCTATTCTGGTTATTTGGACCATGTTTCAAAGGACCGGGTGGGCTTGGGACATGCACACTATCCTGGAAGTGTTATCTGTTCATGTCTAATTCTTACTGAAGTGCCATCAGTTGACATCACCGCTTGAGCATTGCAAGCACAGGATCTCCCCTCAGGTGTTTGACGCCTAAGCCACCATCACGTGTCCTGTCCTCCAGCACAGCCCACTCTCCCTCCCCACCTGGCCCTCTCTGCTCGCACATCCTCCTCGCTTCTGGTAGTCTCAGTGCTAACTAAGGTCAGCATTCTGAGGTTAGTTTGTCATTTGCCTTCATCTGACCCAATTTCTCTCCATTCCACATATTGGAGACAGCACCTCGTACTTATCTTTCTCCTTTTGACTTATCTTGCATAGCATCACCCCCTTCCCCTCTGCTCCATATTTCTGCAAATGGCAAGCATTTCTCTTTTTGACGGCCGAGTAATATTCCGCCACATAACACAACCACATCTTTCCTATCCACTCATCTGTTGCTGGGCCTTTAGGTGGTTCCAGGGTGTGGCTGTTGTAAGTTGTGCCAGTGTGCACAGGAGTGAGTCCCCCTCAAATCAGCGTTAGCAGGCTTGTTTAAATGTGGCATTGTCCTGGGGGCTGTCTGCTCCCCAAGAGCTGCTCCAAACCCTGAACTTGCTCACTAGGCAGTGCAGTCGCGTTTCTGACCCACCAGCTTCAGCTGTTTGCAGGGATATTTTTCCTTTCTTGTAAGATTTTGCTCCCCTCCTCCCCACCCCACATACGCAGCAAACATTGCTTGTCTGATGCCTGAAGAGCTGATCTCCTCGCTGCTTTCCTATTCAGTGCGGGTTTGGTCACTCAGTGGGAGTGGCCATGAGCGTCTCCTCCCCCCAGTCCCACCTGTGTCCTCGGGGAACACGCTGGGTGGCTGCAGTGTGAACGTGGGGTATGTGAAAATAGCTCCTCACCCTAGGAATAAAAAGAGGCATTTGGAGAGAATTAAGATGGTTTTGTTCCCAATCACTGAAGTAGATGATTTTTTTTGTATTTTATAACAGTTTATTTTTACATCATTTTGTACATTTTTTTTTTCCATCTCAATTGTAATTCCCGCAGGTTTCCCATCACCAAGTCACCCATGTGCCACCACCATAGTCCCGTGCATTTCCCTCCCCGCCCCCCCGTTTTTGATCCCATTCCCCCTCCACCCCTGCAAAATGTCTCTGGTCTATGGTTGTTCATTATTCTTGTTATTTTCTCGCCTGGTCCATTATACTCCTGCTATGAGTGAAACCATCCGGTATTTTTCTTTCTCTTTCTGGCTTATCTCACTCAGCATGATCTTCTCCAGCTCCATCCAAGTTGCTGCAAAAGACACGTGTTTCTCTTTTTTGGTTGCTGAGTCATATTCCATTGTATATATGTACCACATCTTTTTAATCCAGTCATCTATGAAGTAGATGATTTTAAAAACATTTTTGCTCAAAAAGAAGGTGAAAGACCATTGCGAAAGGGAAATTTGTAGAATTACAAATTAATTTGTACTATGTACTTTACTGCATTAACTTACGGCCTAGCTAACGAGGCGCCACTTTATGACAGCATTGCACAGGTCGGCGTCAGCTTCTTGCTGGTGCTTAGGACTGTGCTGAGCTCTTTCGTGGTCAGGTGTGGTGGCACAGGTGAATTTCCTTCGTGCTAATGCCCCCACTTCTCATCTAGTTATTCTATTTTTAAAAAAGATTTACTTATTTACACATACAGGAACTGGGAAGCAGGCCAGAGGTATGGGGGCGTGTGAGAGGCCTCCCCAGAGACAGAGTGGGATCAGAACAGGCAGATGGACCGGGATACACTGCTGAGGGGAGCAGCGGGGAGACAGGAGGGGTTTGCTGCGCCCTGCGGGTCACTCGCTGGCCTGGAATCACACTCAGGCCACAGTGGCTGGTGCCAGCTTCACAGTGCTGCGCGTTAACCCCTTGTGCCACCAGGAGGGCCCTCCTCATATTTTTTAAAGAAACACACTTTATCAACATTGGACACTGGATGTTTCTAGAAACTAAACATGAATGTCCAAGAGTAATCCAGATGAAAAACCCTAGTGAACAAGCAAATCATTCTGCCAAAAAGGGACAAGACCGGAGAAATGAAACATTTCTCTGGTGACCCGGGGCTGAGGGATGTTCAGAGACGATGTGTCTTGGGGGCCCAACCCTTCTTTTGCCTTTTCTGTCTTAGCAAAGAAGCCGCACAGAATTCAAGTGCACTGTTCTGAGCCACCGAGCAAATAGTGCTACTTTAGACCACCCCATCGTCCTCCAGCTTGGGCCGAAATCTTCCTTGTACCTGGCACAAGGACCTGAGGCAATCGCTCTGGTTGATGGCTCTCACTGGGAGCTTGGCTTTTGAGCTACACTGTGATTGGTATAGAAATACAATAAGGTGGGCCCTCCCCGGTTGTGTGATGGGTTAAAGCACAGATCTATGAAGCTATCAGCAGCCACTGCAGCATGAGTCGGATCCCCAGCCAGGGAGTGACCCACAGGGCTCAGCAGACCGTTTCTGATCTGCCCGCTGCTCCCCTCAGCAGTGTTCTTTGTCAGTCGGCCTGTTCTGCTCCCCGCTCTGTCTCTGGGGAATCCTCTCACCACCTCTGCACCTCTGGCCTGTACCCGTTCTGGCATGCATAAAGAAATAAATATCTTTATAAAAGAAATACAATTAGACGTATTGTCTACAAAGGTCCTTGAGAAATATTTAAAAATATTTTCTTGCAAAGACAGGTTCAGCTTGAACCCAAGCCAGCAGGTGTGAAGGGAGGCCAGGACTTGTAGTAGCAGAGAGTGACCACGAGGGGGCGGTAAAGGAAAGCGTCCCTTGCTTGCAGCGCCCAGAAGTCCCTGCAGTCAGGGGTGTCCCGAAAGGAAGGGGGAGGCGTGGGCGCACGTGGAAAGAGGGGACAATGATGTGCGCAGGTTCGAGTTGACCTTGACGGAGCAGGGCCACATGCTGGGTCTCGAGGATGAACGCCTGGAACTTGCATAACGGGCTGCTGCCCGCGGTGGGAAGGCGGTGTGAGGCGGAGGGTGACTGGCAAGTCAATTAAAGTGTGTTTATCATGCTTTCGTGCGAGATAATTTCTTGTGGGTACACGTTATGCGTCCTGAGAAGCCATCAAGCCCGTAATGGGGTGTTTGCTTTTCACACCCGCATCCCCACCAAGGCGCCGCCTGACTCATCCCCAGGGACACGGCAGCTCTCCGCCGCTCTCGCTGCCCCAGAAGCCAGAGGACGGGCCAGCCCAGGCCACCGCGTCGCGCGGGGGCTCGGGCCTTCCAGCCGAATAGAGCGGACTGCAGCTGTCCGGGTGCGCCCTGCCCGGCCTCCTGGCGTCGGTGCGGGCGCGCCCGGCTTTCCCAGCGTCCTGCGGCGGGCGAGGGGCCCGGCCTGCTGGCGCGTGCGTGGGGCGCTCCGGCGCACCCTTTGGCTGTGTCCAGCCGGGCCCAGGGCAGGGCCACAGGCATCTGTGTGAGAGGCCAGGTGCACCCGCGTGGTCACTACGAGGGCCACGACCACGAGTCCACAGGAGAGGGAGAGGAGACCAGAGAGCGTTTGCCCCCCAGCCTGGCCCTGCCCGCCTGCCCACCCCCCTCACCCCTGCCTGCAGTCGGGGGGGAGCGCAGCCTGCCAGAGCCGCCCACCGCGGCGTGGACTCGGCCTGAGTGGACAGTGAGCGCCCGTGGGGGCAGGAGGTGCCACCCCTGGCCTTTGGCTCTCGGGAGGGACTGCTCCTGATCAGGGAAGCGAGCAAAGGCAGCTTGAAGACGTCTCGGTGGCCGGTCGCCTTCGCGAAGGAGAGATGCAGGTTGTTCAAGGAGACAGAGGCTTTGGGGCTGGGCTGGTGGGTGTGGGGTTCTGGGGGACAGGGAGTGAGCGTGGATCCTCAGGTCCTGCTGGGGGGTCTTCTCAGCACAGAGCTGAGGTCTTCTCATGAGGCAAACCAAACCCACAGTTCAGGATAAAATTCATTATTAAAATGATTCAGTGTCAGTGTTTTTATTTGCTAATGAAACTGGAGATGCCCCTCCCCACGTGGGACGCCAGCACCTGCCCCCCCCCCCGCTGTGCATGGCATTGCTGTGCAGGTGGTGGGCACTTTCCTGTCCACCCGCAGTGGCCCCACGGGGGTTCAGGCTGCAGCTGAGGGCAGCTGGTGATGGTTTCTGCTATGCCACGTCCCCCCAGGTCAGCACCTCTGGGTCAGGGCTGCAGGGAGGAGGGAGGTCCACTGGCCAGCTCCAGGGCCAGGGCTCCCCCAGCTGCAGGCTGTGGAGATGCTGATGGAGCAGGGAGGGGCCCTCACGTGTGGGCCATGAGCGGTGGTCAGCGGTCCAGTCAGGCTTGGGGGGCCCTGATGGAGAAGATGAGGCAGGAGGGAAGCCAGGTTGGGGCTGCTATACTGCAGTGCTCTCTGTGACTCACTGGACTTGTTACAGGGCAGGGAGGGGCACCCCTGGACCCCCAAACCTGCCTGCTCTAAATAGTTCTGCCGCCCGCGCATCAAGGCAAAACTTCTAAAACCTTCGTGGAAAGGAGCTTTAATGCGGTCGGTGAGCGACACACGAGGCAGAACAGACAGAGCCAGATCAGACACCCACGTGCCCGTCCCCTCGTGGGTGAAGTCCAGCCAGACGGGACTGGCCCAGAGCAGGGCCTGAAAGCCGCCCCCGTCTAAAGCCCCTTCCGGCGGGAACCGTCAAGAGGGAAACAGCCGGGCAAGTCTGGAGAAGAAGAGACCCAAGATGGACGCCGCCTCGTCCCTCCCACGGCCCTGCAGCCCGGCCCGGAGTGGGCGCAGCTCCCCCGTGAGTCTCTGCTGCCTGGGGACCTCGGCCCCTCCCGCCGCCCTCCCCGAGCTCCTCTCCAGCTTCTCCCTGCTCAGCGCCCCGCTCGCTTGGGTGGGTGGGGAGCCTGGGCCCGCCCCTCTCCTGCAGCCCCTGCAGCGGACTCCTGGGCTGGGCTGACTGGGGTGCAGCCAGCAGGTGGCTCCGCAGGCTCCCGCGGAGGAAGCGGGCAGAGCGGTTTGAGCGTGGAGGCCTGGGCCGCACCTGCCTCTGGGCCGCACCTGCCTCTGGGCCGCACCTGCCTTCCCCGCGGCCCTCTGTGGGCAGCTCAGTGTGGTGTGGAGCAGCGACTCACAAAGCCGTAGTGCAGGTGACGGCCCATGACTGGCCCCACTGGCCCGTGCTGCACCGTGGTCGCGTGACTGGCACCGTGTCCGGGTCAGCCCTGGCGGCTGTCAGTCCCCTGGCACCGCCTCGCCCATGGTGGCCTCCGCGGCCGGCCCAGCCTCCAGCGCTGTCCAGCCGGACCTCAGACCAGGGCTGTGGCTGGGGCGGATCTCAGCGGCCCCGGTGGGCGGTGGGGAGTGCCCGGCCCTCGGTGGGACGGCGCTGGGGCTAGGGGCCTTCTGCTGGGGCCCCCTGACGCTGTGGGCCTTATTGATGAGGCGCGGTTGTGGCCTTGGGAGCGTTTCCCAGCTTGCCAGATGCCCCGGGTCCCCTGAGCCTGAGTGGCCTTCCAGTTGTGCGTGTGGGCGAGGAGGCCACAGCTGCCCGCCCTGGCACAGCTCCCGCACGGCTTCCGCTGGCCTGTCCGCGCGAGTCACTTTGCGGCGTGGATTTGTGGCGAGGTCCGGGGCGCCCTCGCCTCCTGCCCGGCTCTCGAGTTTGGAGTTTTAAAACCACGGGAGTGTCAGTTCAGAAGATGCCAGGGCGGGCGTCCCCCTGGCCGAGTCCCCGCGGGCCCCCTCAGAGTGTGGGGACCCCGCAGCCGGTGGCAGCTGTAAGCCAGCTCCTGAGGGGGACTGCCCAGCAGGGACTGCGCCGTCTTCCCAGTTCCCATGCAAGTCCCAGATCCTGCAGGTAGAGGGGGCCCCAGCTTTCTGCCTCTCTGACCGTGGGCTAGACTGCAGGTTCCTGGGCTCCCTCCCCCACTCCAGGTTCAGCAATTTGCTAGAACAACTCCCAGGCCCAGGGAAGTGCCTCACCCACGGTCACAGTCTAAAGTGAGCTCCAGGTGAGCATCCAGGTAAACAGGGGTGTCCCGGGGTGCCTCCGAGGTCCCGGCATCGGGGTGTACCTGGCACATGCACCAGGAAGTTCCCGCAGCTCACCTGCAAGCATTTCTAGCTTTTCCCTGTGTAGGCCAGGCCGGGCAGAGCCAGGCGGAGGCGCGTGGGGCGGGAAGTGTTTGGCTCTAGTCCTGGGTGGTTTTCCTGGCCACTGGCTCCCCTCTTGAGGCCCTCCACCCAGGGTGCCCCCTAGAGGCATCTCATGCCCCAAGGGGTTGTTATAAAAGGCAGAAGACACCCATGAATTGCGAGGGCCGGGGTGCTGCAGGGGGAGCTCAGCCCTGCTGAGCCTCTGGTGAGCCCGGCCCATGTCCCCCGGATGTGCGTTCAGCCGCCAGCACCCGTCCCTGGAGTGGCGGGTCCTGCGTCCACCCATCTCCCGTGCCCACCGGCCGTTTTCTGACAGTTTCTGTTTTCTGGAATTTCAGTCAGTCTTTCTAGAACCATCAGCTAGATTTTCAGGACCATCTCCTCTTTCCCGTGGGCGTTAGGCGCTCAGTATTTGGTGGCTCACCACGTGGTGTCTGTGGTTTGCACCTTTTCTTGCTGATGGCGGGAGTCTCTGCTGGGCTGTTCAGACATCTGCAGATGGACATTTGAGTCACTTTCAGTTCCTGCCCTTTGCAAGGAAGCCGCCGCCCACACATGAGGACTCATTTTGCACACAAGCGTGTTTATCTCTTCTGAGTTCAGAGGGCAGGACGCCACTCACCTCTGGGCCTGGGGCCAGGTGTTCTGTAGAGACTCCCCGTCTTGCCTCCTCTAACCCTTCCTGTGACTTCCAGTCAGACCTAAGTGTTAGTTTTACAGAATTTTATTTCTAGCTGGGGAACCAGAGGCTCCTAGGAGGTAGCTGGCCTGTCCAGGAGCACAAACAGGTGGTCAGCTCTAGGACCAGGAGCCAAGCCCTGATTTGTGAAACATTATTTCTGACTGCCTACTCAAACAGCCAGCCAGCGCGGTTATGTGTGGGCGACTCCTTAAATTCTCCGGGGAGGGTTTGTGGGACCAGCAGATGCTTTCTGGTCACCAAACTAGGTCAGTTCGTGCTAAGTGATGTCCAAGAACGAGCCCATGGCTCTGAGACTCTGGCTGTTTTTTAAAAGATTTATTTATTTGCGCATACAGAACTGGGGTACAGGCCAGAGG
>NW_004567104.1:76727934-76728523 GCF_000260355.1 Condylura cristata
GCTGGGGAGAGTGGGCTTCCGGAAGTGGGGGGTGGGGGTGGGCTACCGGAAGCCCAGGGTGGGCCCTCTGTGGGCATCTCATTAAAAGTTGATTTGGTTGGTCTTGGGGAAGACCAAAGAAACTAGAAAGAAACCTAAAATATGAACGAATTTTCCCAAGTGCCACAGTGCAAGTGTCCTGCGGACGCAGTGGCAGACAAGCCTGTCCAGGGAGAGGGGTCACCTAACAGAGGTCCTCCTTGGCCCGCAGAAGCTCAGTGTCCAGTGACTCAGCGCCTTTCACTTTCACGTAAACTTAACTCAGACTCCTGATTCCTCCCCAGAACTAAGTCCATTGCCCAAAGGAATGTTCCACGGAAACAGAGAGTCTTGGTGAAATGTAATGTCAGTGAGAAATCACGGCAGCGGTCGAGTGCCTGTGTTGGCACCTAGCGTGCGTGCACGTGTGTGGGGTACAGTTCTTTCCTCAGGGGTGGCCTAGTTACTTCCATTTCATTGAGACACTTTCCTTTATGAAAGTTGGTTAAATGTGGCTTATGCGTGTCGGGCTTCAGGTGTAAGCTGCCAGGCCACGCCAGCCACCAGTGAA
>NW_004567104.1:76728749-76729811 GCF_000260355.1 Condylura cristata
CTTGGTGACGGGAAGCCCACGGGGATGACAACTGAGATGGGAAAAGGCACAAAATGATGCAAAAATAAACTGTTATATTATTTAAAAAAAAAGAACAAAAGGGCAGAAAGGTAACCAAACACTTTTTTTAAAAGATTTATTTACTTATGTACACAGAACTGGGGTACAGGCCAGAGGTGCAGGGGCGGTGAGAGAATCCACCAGAGACAGAGCGGGGAGCAGAACAGGCAGATGGACGAAGTCCACTGCTGAGGGGAGCCCCGGGCGGTCAGGAGGGGTCTGCTGCGCCCTGGGCGTCACCTCCGGGGTGGGAGTCGAAGTCGCATGGAAGCGGCCTGGCAAGCTGCCCAGTGCAGCGCTCCAACTGCTGCACCACCAGGGAGGGCCACCGGACACTTTTTGACACGTGTCACTTTCAAAGTCACGCTGGCCTTTGTGCGGCTGGCCGTGACGGTTGGCCCTTGTGGCCTTCAGCGCTGTCTGTGGAGCTGGGCTCCGGCCTGGCGATCACGCGGCCAGAGACCGCCTGTCACAGGGTCCCAGAGTGGACCGGGCCGCCTGTCTGTGGGGCCTCACGTGCAGCTCAGTTACACTGCAGGGACACACAGAAGGGTCAGTAACCGGTTTATTTGCAAAAGGGGAAAGGAGCAGAAAACAGCCCAGGGAAAGCGAGTGGGACACACAGTCACTGGAGCACCTTAGGGCTCGGCTGACTGAACACACCGAGTCACGGTCCGGAGAGCCGTTTCCCCAGCCAGAGAGCGAGATGCAATCGTGCCCTGTTTATCCCCCAAATATCCCAGAATTCCTGCTAGCTCCGCCCCTGGGTCCTGCAGTTCTCTCCCGGGTGCTGCTGGGAGTTGTAGTTTCCAGTCACTGGAGTAGGGTTTAGGGTCCAGAAAGCTGGAGTAGGGGGTGGGGTCCCCAAGACTCTGCAGAGTTCCTTTAGGACATCCTGCCCCTTAACAAGCCCACTCAATGGTCCGGGCTGCTCCCCGCAGTGCGCTGAGCTGCCCGAACGCTGCCCCAGTCTTGCTACGCTGGTCCACTGCCACCAGCCCA
>NW_004567104.1:76730337-76731797 GCF_000260355.1 Condylura cristata
GTTCTCCGTGTCCACTCTGTGTCTCCTCTCCCCAGGCCACCCTGGGACAATGCAGAGATGGCCATGTCGGTCAGGGCCTCGGGGAGAGGACTGGCGGCCCAGCCTGCTCACTCTAGTTCTCGCACTCGCCTAGTGCAGGGAGAAGGCCACCGGAGGCCGCAGGGCCGTTTCACCGCCTCTCAGCCGGTCTCAGGCCACGCAGCTCTCCCCACGTGACCGCAGGTGCCTCTGGGGGTGTGTGTGGGGGTGGGCCAGAAGTGGCGGGGCTGCGGGGGCGTGGAGGTGGGCTCCGCCCTTCCCTGCAGGGCACCAGCACACCCCACGGCCCCTGGAGGTAGACACCTCTCTCCAGGTTGGTCTTCGCTGTGGAACCAGGCGGCAGCAGAGGCGCCAGGCAGCGTCGTCTGGAACCTCACCAGAGACAAAGGTTAGCGGCTTCCAGGCCTGGGTGTGAAGGCAGTGGGGAGTGACTGCTAGTGGGTATATTTCTGGGGGGACTGGATGGGTGTGGAATGTTCTGGAAGCAGACAATGGTGATTGCACAGATACACGGGAAACCACAGGGTTGGATAGTTGAAAGCCTGGTTCTTTGGTATCTGAATCTCGATGAGGTCGTGATGAGGGCGTTGAACGGCTTGTCCTCTGGCGTTCCTCGCCTGTCTCCTGTTTTTCTAGCCCCAACTGTGTGCCATGTATTTGTTTGTTGTCTGATTTATTAAAAAAATGATTTATTTATTTATGCATACAAGAACTGGGGTACAGGCCAGAGGTGCAGGGTGAGAGGACTCCCCAGAGACAGAGTGGGGCGCAGAATAGGCCGACTGATGAAGTCCACTGCTGAGGGGAGCAGCGGGCAGGTCAGGAGAGGTCTGCCGTGCCATGTAGGTCTGCCGCGCCCTGTGGTCACCTCCGGGGCGGGGAACAAAGTCGTGTTGAAGTGGCTTTAGCTTCTCAGTGCAGTGCTCTAACCCGCTGCGCCCCAGGGAGGGCCCAGTTGTCTGTTTTACCCCCCTGGATTATAAGCTCCATGTGACCAGAGGCTGTTGTCTCGGTTGTTCGCTGCGGCCTTAGAGCACAAGGTAGGTGCTCAATAAATCCGTCGGATAATTGATTAAGTGTGATTATACATACAGTAGCAGCACAAGGGTGTACTTCCAAAATATAGAACGATGGTTGCTCAATAAGGAATTGAGATTAAACATGGAGAGCCCCTGGGCTAGATGGCTGCAAGAACGGGTGGAACTGAGTCGAGAGTGAACACGCCAGCACGTCTCGTGGTCGCTGGAGCGGGTTCCCATGCGCAGGGCTGCTCCCGCTGCTGCTTCTCTCGTCGAGCCCTGCGGTCGGCTTGTTGTCCTGCTGTGGGGGGTGGGGGGTGGCCTCTCAGAACCCCACGGGGCAGCAGGGGGGTGGCCTCTGAGAGCCTCATGGGGTGGCCTCTCAGAACCCCACGGGGCAGC
>NW_004567104.1:76731897-76739276 GCF_000260355.1 Condylura cristata
GGGGGGGGGTGGCCTCTCAGAGCCTCATGGGGTGGCCTCTCAGAACCCCACAGGGCAGCGGGGGGGGTGGCCTCTCAGAGCCTCATGGGGTGGCCACTCAGAAGCCCTCGGAACCGCCGATGTGGCCCGGGTGGCCCGGGGTGGACTTGACCCTGTGTCCCTGATCTCAAGGCCGATGCTGAGCCCCACAGCCCTGGCCCCTGGACCCCACTTGCCTTTAAGCCCTCACTGTCCCGAGGAGAGCAGAAGAGCACTTCGCCCCGCCTGGCTCCGAGGTGTGGCTTCGCTGGTGGAAGACCCCAGGTGGACACTGGCTGCCGCGGTGTGTTCTAGGCCTGGCGGGTGACCTGACCTTGGTCCGTTCCTTGCTGACGCGTCACGCTCACCCCAGGGTGGGTGCAGGTGTGCTAACCCGAGAGACAGGCTCCTGGGTCAGCCGCGAGCCCAGAGCGAGAGCGACAGAAGCTGCTCAGGGAGCAGCCCGCACCCGCTCTCGCGTGGCAGCGGTGCCCGGGAGGTGACTGGGAGGTGCCGGTCCCCCGACATCTCTCTCCGAGATGCTGCTTTTCAATCCAAGCGCTTCGCCCAGCCCGGCGGGGCTCCGCTCTCCTGCTTCACATTTCTTCCCTTCCCAGGAGTCTGCTCTTGCTTGCATCAGCAGCTGGTCACACGGGCTCGCTTGCTGGCCTTCCTGGAGGACCTGGCTTGCAGCTTGCACTTTTTCCTGGGGAAGGCCGTGGGGGGCTGGTAACCAGGCAACGGCTGGCTGAGTGGCCTCACAGCCCAGGACCGCAGGCCAGCAGGCGGGTGCCTGGAACAAAGCCTTCTTGTCCAGCTCCCCAGGGAGGGCCGGGGTGTCCGGCCACAGCAAGCCGTGAGCTCAACCACAGGAGAAGGGCATCTGGCATCACGTGGTCCATGTTCATGGGCAGAGTTCGCACAGAGTTCGCACGCCTGGCGCCGGGCCCCATGCGGCTGGGCTCCCCTCCTAGGAGAAGGCACCTCCTAGGGCGTTGACTCTGGCCTGGGGTCTGGCCCTGTGCCTGGGGGGTTTCTCAGTTGCATGCAAAGGGCAACATCCATGCAGCTGTCTGTTTCGGGGCTCAGTGCTTCCTGCAGAGCTTGTTTTAAAATAGCTGCACAGTCAGGGTGTTACTTCCATGGGGGCAGGGTGGGCCCACACCAGCGGCTGCACCTCCCTGGGTGACGCTCAGTGAAACCGGGCAGAGGAAACACACATACCAGAGGGTTTCGTGTGGAGTGCGGAGAAACCACAGCAAGGGCGGGGAAAAGGCAGACCTGCAGACCTGGAGCCTTCAGGGGTGCCGGGGGGTGGCCGCAGTCAAGACAGGTGGGAAGAGCCGACGTGAACGGCGCCTCAGAAGATGCTGCGGAGCAGCGCCTGCCCCAGCGGGACTCCGGGGGCTGCCGGGCCCCGCAGCGAGGCACTTTATAGCCACCCGACAGCCAGCGTGTGCTGAGTTCCAGAGAAAGTAGATCCCAAGTTCAGGAGGTGTTTTGGGATTGGAAACATTGAGCCCGCAAAGAGGATCAGCTTTGAATTCCAGAGAAAGAGCCGGCCTGAGTCTGGGAGGCTTAGTGCAGTCGGCATGTCTGAATCGTTCCAGTTCATTCTGCTCTATGACAGACTGTCGGCGAGTACCGGGGGAAATCTGAGGCTTGGTGGGCTCGTCTCGTTTTCTTCTTATTTTCTAGGAAGAAAAGGTTTTTCCTTGTGATGAGAATCTTTAGGCTCTGCTCTGTGTAACCAGTTTCAACGATACCAATGCTAACTGCAGTCATCATACACATCACCTTTGCAAGTGGAAGTTTGTCCTTTTTTGATGACCTTCAGTCACTTTCTCCCCACCCTAACCCCTACCTCTGATCTCCCCAAATAGGATGGCTCTTCCCATTAATTTAAATTTTTTAAAAAGCTTCTACATATGAGTTCACACAGTGTTTTGTCTTTCTTTGACTATCACTTAGCAGAATGACCTCAAGGTCCAGCAGTGTTCTCATAAATGGCAGGGTCTCCTTTTCATGGCCGAGTAATATTCCACGGCGTGCGTGGAATAACTTATGCTTCCTTACTGCTCATTCACGCATGGCCCCTTAGTTGTCTCCACGTATTGGCCACTGGAAACAGTGCTGCTTTGATTCTGGGACTGCAGGGGTCTATCCTACACGGTGCTTTAGTTTCCCTTGGATCAGTTCCTAGAAGTGGAATTGCTAGCGCCTATGGAAGTTCTGGTTTAAACTCCCCCCGTTTCCACAGGGCTGACCCCCGACATTCCCACCAGGGGTGCTGACTGCCTCCCGTCCCTTGCTACTTTGCCAGCATTTATCTTTTTCAACAACATTTTCCCCTCCCAAAGTAATACCATGAATTCAGTAAAGATGTTGATAAGAGATTCTTGATGATTTCCCGCAGGGAGGCACAGGGAGATTTGGTGAGTGCCTCAGCGTTCCTGTAAAATAGGATGACAATGTGTCGTACCTGCTGGGTTGTGTGGACTCGGTGAGGGGTGGGGGGTGTTTGGGGCGGCACTTGGAACCAGGGACAGCTTTCGAGTTCTTCAGAACTGAGAAGAATCTCCAGCATAGCATCTACAATGAAAGAATTGTGGGTGTAGATGTTTCTTACGCGTGAGTCTTAAAGTCAGCCGAGATGGGGCCCTGGCACAGAACTGCGACAGCGGGTCTAGCTGTGCTGCTGACTCCAGGGTCGGGTGCAGCACACCTCCGGGTAGGGGCGCTCAGGGGGGCCCCGAAAGTGCCAGGAGGTGTTGCTGAGCCTCGCAGGGCAGCAGTCGTGGGAGCTGCAGGACTAAGTAAAAAATGACTCAAAATCCAGGTAGTGAGAGAGACACCCAGGGGCCACGTGTCTGGAGATGTGACTGCTTTTCCCACGGCAGCACTTTTATTTGGGGGTCAGATTCAGGGAAGGCAGGCAAGTCCCCAGGAATGCCTGAGAAGGTGCTGGCGGGGTGTGGGTTGGGGGTACAGAATAGGCTGGCTCAAGCTAGGGGGAGCGAGTGGCTGTTACTTGCGGGGGACGGGGGGGGGGTCCATGCTGCTGCTGACAGAAACCCCTGATCTCTATGGCCTGTTGACACCCAACTTCCTGTCAAGGTGGCCTAGCTGGCTATGCTGGTCGGGCCCCAACTCTGCCTGCTGTTCCCAGCAGAAATCCTCAAATCAAGACTTTCGTCCTGGCGGAGGTTCCCTGCCTTAATAATCAGCAGTAAGTTCTGGACCCCGAGCAATATCTGGAGTCCAAGGGGCGACCCCACAGATGGCAGGTTTGGGAAGCTGTCCGGCGTAGTCAGGGACACGAGGTGTCACTACCTGGGGCTCAGGGATGAGAAAGTGGGATGGCCAGAAGAGCCCAGATGGACAGTCGGTGTCAGGATGATAAACTCGCCTCCACGGGTGCAGAGCCAGCACTGTCCTGCGGGGGCAGTCCCGGGGACAGGGCCCCAGGTAGAGTTCTTTCTCCTTCCAATCTGCTATTTACCGGTTGAGCTCGAAGCCAGTGATGGAGGGTCCCGGGATCCCGCCGCTGTCCAGGTGCCCGGCATCAGGGCCCGGCACCAGCCAAACACAGGTGCAGGGAAGGAGCCGGCCCTCCCGCAGAAGCAGAATTGGGGAGCGATCACCTCACGACTTGCCTGGCACCCGGTTAACGCGGCCCAGGCAGAAAAGTAAGTTCCAGCTCCTTGTCAAAATGTCCCACCCGGACTTTCTCCCCCCACCTAGGCCTGTGAAACCCCTCCTACCCTTCCTTAGGTGACTTCTCTGACCTCGGCTCTCTCCGGGGTCAGTGAACCTCGCCCGGGAGTGCAGAAATAAACCTGCTACAAGGCAGGGGGAGGGACACCCCTGAACCCCAAACTTGCCTTCTCTAAATAGGTTCTGTCATCTGCTGCATCAAGACAAAACATGTAAGACCTTCGTGGAAAGGAGCTTTAATGAGGTGTGCGATACAGACGAGGCAGAAGAGTCTGCAAATCAGACACCCAGGTGACCTGTCCCCTCATGGGTGAAGTCCAGCCAGACAGGACTGGCCCAGAGCCAGGCCTGAGCCCGCCATGGACGAAAGCCCCTTCCGCGGGGCCCACAGAGGAGGTCAGCAGTGGCCAGGCAGGCCTGGGAGGAAAAGCAGCATCAGAATCAGGAGAAACAAGGCCGCAGTCACCTCCGGCGGGTCTCCCCGCACCCGCGCCCCCAGTCCAGGGCCCAGACACAGCGCAGCTTCTCCTTGGCCCCCCCAGGCCTCCTCCTGGCTCCGTCCTGCCTCCCCTCCTCAGTCTCCACCTCAGTCTCCTCCCTGCTCAGCTCCACCCTCCCCTGGGTGGGGGGCACCTGAGGCCTCCCCTTTTCCGGGGACCCCGTTACAAACCTTCTTGGTTTACTGGCCTTGCTGTCTCCTGGCGTCCTCCCTACTGCGCCAGCCTGGATCACGGGGTGGTTCTGACCCCCAAGAAGTGAGCTGGCTGCGCAGAGAACAGGCAGAGAGGGCAGGAGTGGACTTGGGGGCACATGGGTCCCTTCACAATGTCATCTGGGTTCTTGGTCATGATGTGGTTTTTTGGAGTTAGTGGCTTTGGAGTTAGTGCGGGGCTCTGGGGTCCACCCTGGGAAAGGTCCCCAGAACCCCCTCTGGGCAGCAACGGAGAGTTCCCAGTTCCCATGAGACAGAGACTCGGTTATACTTAAAGAGCAGGGTCACCGGGGAAAGGACAGGAGTGCTGGACAGGCACGGGGCAGGGCGAGCTGCCCAGGGGGACAAGGGCTGCGTGGGCCAGGTGGGCGGCCTCCGCCGAGGGGTCAGTGTCGAGAGGCCCCGGCAGGTGCAGGTCAGGGGTGGGCTGGAGGCTGATGCCCCTCAGAGGGAGAGGGGGTGGGCGGGTCACCTGGGTGGACCCAGGGGGGCAGCAGGCTGCAGGGCGAGGCAGAGACTGCCGGACACAGGCCCCCCTCTGGGAGGGGCTCGCTCCTGGGCCGGGGCCAGCTGATTCTGACTAGAATCCGGAAGGGACAGGAGCCCCCCAGGTCCCCACCCCCACCTCCTTGCCTTTTACCTGGGGCCTGGGGCCTGGAAAACACGCTGCTCCTTCCCTAAGAGTGTCCCATTGTTACATAGTCATACAAGGCCACGCTGATACGTAACATGTAACATAATCTACCGGACCCCCCTCTCATGCTGAACCCCCTAACAGAATTTCATAGGCCCGTATGGTCTTGGGGTCCTAATGTGTCAGCCTTCTCACTAACCACGGACGTGTGGAATAAGCCCGCACTCTTTGAAAGAGTGAAGCGATGGTCCCTTTCAGGGAAAGCAGAGAGGTTTACCTGGCTAGCTGCCTGCCTCAGGCAGCTGAGCAGAGGGACACTGCTGCCCACAGACCCCCACGCCCTTGGGAAAAGGAGGCAGCAGTGACCAGTCCACCGACTGCCCGCATCCGGTCAGAACCTCTCGTGAGACCATTTGTAAAAACGGGCCCACCTGGTCCGGTAGAGCGTGGCCAGGCTGTGGGTCCAGTAGACCCAGCTGGCCAGGCTGGGGGTGCTGCAGGCTGCTGGGCCTACCAGCAAGCCCGAGAGCGGGCCGCTGTGGGCCGGGAGCTCTCACAGTCTCCGGGGCTTGCTCCTTTCTCTTATTCCTCACTCTGGAAATTTGCACTTACCTGTCTTCACGTTCACAGCCTCTTTCTTCTGTCTCTAATCTGTTGCGCGGCTCTCTGGTGGAAGTTTCATTTCAGTGGCTGCTTCATCTCCAGAGTTTGTTTCGTTTTTTTAATTTATGACTTCTGTCTCCTTACCGAAGAGATGGATGCCATGCACGGCTGTCACCCTCAGCTTTACATCGTATTGCATGGTTTTCTTTCGTCTTTGTATCTGTGGTAGCTGCTTTGATGTCTCTGTCAGCTGAATTGAGCACGTGGACACTCCGTGACAGGGCTGTTGAGTAATTCGCTTCCCAGTGTGGCTTACTTCCTTTGCACGGCTTGTGACTGTTCATTAAAAACCTGCTAGCTTAGATTGCCTATTATATCAATTCCAGACTCTGGTTCTCCACAAATGGCTTGTTGGTTCCCCCCGCCCTTTGCTTTGTTTAGTGACTTACTCGGGCAAATCTGTGAAATCTGATTTTTGTGCCCCTGTGGTATCCAGCTGCTGTTAAATATGCTTTTTACATTTCAAACTTCTCTTTTAAAACTGGCTTTCTAGGGCTCTCCTCTCTGTCCGTGCAGCTTGGTGGACATGAGGCCGCACAAACAAGGAACACTGATATGTTCAGCGGGCCTTGCCTCAGCACAAGTCTCCTCTGTGAACCTGACTGTTGGAATTTGAGGTGGCGGGAAAGTATGTCAGTGGGGCCAGAACAGGAAGTGGACAAACAGCAAACATTTCAAAAATGACTGGAGTGTAACACACGTCCCAAAAGGTAACGCATTTCCTTGTTCCTCATGCTTGTTCTCTGAGTTCCTGGCCATCTCTATCTGGCTCATTTCGGGGAGTTCTAAATAGTCTCATTTTATTTTGTAAAAATGACAAAGTGGGGCCCTCCCTGGTGGTGCAGAGGGTTAAAGCACTGCTCTAAGAAGCTAAAGCCACTTCCACATGAGTTTGATTCCCACCTGCCCTGGAGATGACCACATGGCGCGGCACCTCTCCTGATCTGCCCGCTGCTCCCCTCAGCAGTGTGCTTCGTCCATCTGCCTGTTGTGCTCCCCACTCTGTCTCTGGTAAGCCTCTCGCCGCCCCTGAGCCTCTGGCCTGTACCCCAGTTCTGTATGCACAAATAAATAAATCTTTAAAAAAAAATATGACAAAGTGTGTCAACAACATTGTTTTTTTTTTTTTTAAAAGTATTTTCTCTGGCAGAAGTAGAAGAGGCATGTTGTTGAGCTCAGGAAGTCAGAGGCTGAATGAGCTCTCTACAGAAAGCAGCTGACGCTCTAGTCAGGGGTCCAGAGACCAACCACGGCTACTCCGCTGTGACATGAGTCACGAAGGCCTGAACCCACTGAGCGTTCTCAAACGCTCCAAGCCCAGCCACCTTGTGTCCACGGCAGCCGCGGCTGCGTGGGGTCAATGCGCTCCCCCACCGGGCTGGCTTCTGAGGACAGAACACACCACTGGCACGCCGGTTCAGTCCCCCAGGGACGTCTGTCTGCGTACCGACAGGGCTTTGCACACACGGCAGAAGAGGGGATCGTAACTGCTTGAGAAGTGATGGCTGAGAAAAAGGCCCTTTCTGGGAGACAAGAGAGAGAGCCAGCCCCGGGAATCCCGGCTAAGAGCCCAGAGTCGGTCCTGGGCATCTGTAAGAGGGATTGAAGAGGTCTTTTTTTTTTCCCTTTTTTTTT
>NW_004567104.1:76746396-76767642 GCF_000260355.1 Condylura cristata
AGGTATAAGACAAATGACTGACGGGCCACATGTAGGGACCCTCACTTGAGGGACTCTCGGAGCAAAAGCAAGCCTGAGTTCAAAGCATCAGCCCTAGATTTTCACTATCGTAGTGAGTCTCCTTCTTTGCCCATCACTCTTCACATTTTTTTTTCCTTTTGGAAGACAGTTTTTATGAGGCTAAAATGAGGCCATGTGGGCTGCCCTCACCCACGAACAGGAGCTCCTGTGCGAGGGAAGTTGGGGAGGTGGTAGGCTAAACGAGCTTCCGGGCTTCCTCTGCCCGCCGCCATTGGCCTCCCTGCGCCCTGAGGTTTGCAGGCGCACCTGGACCATGGCCGCCGGGGCCCAGGTGAGGGATGCCAGGGCGCGTCACCCCAAGAAGGGACCACAGGCCAGAGACACAGCAGAGGCACTCGGCCCAGCATCCAGGCCTGTCCAGTGTCTGCCACGAGCTTTGGTCTTCGGCACCGATGATGAACCTTCCTGGCCTGGGCTGGTTGCAAAGCAGGTGCACGGGGGAGAAGGTGCCGACATCGGGGAGCTGTCTGAGCAGCCTGGCGGGATCCTCACAGCTTCGGAGACCCTCGCCCCTGCACCCCTGCATGCCTGGCCCTCAACCCTGCACGCCTGGTCCTTACCTCTGCATGCCTGGCCCTCACCCCTGCACGCCTGACCCTCACCCCTGCACACTTGGTCCTCACCCCTGCAGGCCTGGCCCTCACCCCTGCAGGCCTGGCCCTCACCCCTGCACACTTGGCCCTCACCCCTGCACGCCTGGCCCTCACCCCTGCACGCCTGGCCCTCGCCCCTGCACGCCTGGCCCTCGCCCCTGAATGCCTGGCCCTCGCCCCTGAATGCCTGACCCTCACCCCTGCACGCCTGTCCCTCACCCCTGCATGCCTGGCCCTCGCCCCTGCACGCCTGCCCCTCGCCCCTGCATGCCTGGCCTCGCCCCTGAATGCCTGACCCTCACCCCTGCACACTTGGCTCTCACCCCTGCATGCCTAGCCCTCACCCCTGCATGCCTGGCCCTCACCCCTGCACACTTGGCCCTTGTCCCTGCACGCCTGGCCCTCACCCCTGCATGCCCGGGCCTCGCCCCTGCACACCTGGCCCTCATCCCTGCACGCCTGGCCCTCACCCCTGCACGCCCGGCCCTTGCTCCTGCATGCCCGGCCCTCACCCCTGCATGCCTGGCCCTCACCCCTGCATGCCTGGCCCTCACCCCTGCATGTCTGGCCCTCACCCCTGAATGCCTGGCCCTCGCCCCTGCACCCCTGTATGCTCAGGGACCTGCGGTCAGGAAACCGCTGGTGGGATTCGTGTCCATACACCTCGTTTACACACATGGGAGGTGGGCGTACCCCCAGTCTCCGTCCTTGTGGAGGGCGGCTTTCTCAGACTTCAGGCTTCACCTTGGGTAGCGCCCTGACGCGAACAGCTTATTTAGAACCGACGTTGCCATTTCTGGTGTGGAAAATCCTGCTGGCCTGATGTTACCGAGCTGCACGTCTCTGGCCCTGGCTGTGAAGCCGCTGCAGAATGTTCTAGCTGGTGCAGGTGGGAGCCTCTGGGGCAGGGGCGGGCTGCATCTTCACGCTCTGCGGGGCCAGGGCAGGGGGGCTCTCAGGGCCAGGCGGGGCTCAGGCCTTTCTCTGCTCTCAATCTCTGCACAATGGAAGTGCCTGCCTGCTTTATGTGCTCTCACATTAGGAGGGACGAGCCCTCCCTGGGGCTCAGGGCTCACTCTCAGCACTTCCTCTGTTCGCAGCCGCTGCACTGGTCCTGGGCCAGGGAGGGACCCAGGGTGCAGTGACCCCTCCTGTCTCCCCGCTGGCCCCTCAGCGGAGGGTCTCAGTGGATCCACCTAATGCTTCCCGCTCTGTCTCTGGGGCGTTCTCTCACCCCTCCATCTCTGGCCTGTACCCCAGTTCTTGTGTGCACAAATAAACAAGAAAAAAAGCAGAGATGAACATGATCTCGTTTCACTGGCCACAAATTACTCAGATTATTTTTTGGGGTCCCCTGACTCAGGGTCTTTTTCTGCATTTCTCGGTCCTCTTAATTTTTACAAAGGCCGTGGAAGCCTCTGCTCTGACTGGACTCCGAAGTGGGATTTCAGCCCAGCCGGCTCAGGACCTATTCGTCCTCTGTGGGAGACAATGAAATGATGGTTGAAAACCCACCAGCAGCACTCGCAGGCAGGCTCCTCAAGACAGGCAGCGCGGGGAGTCTTTGGGTGCAGCTTGGAGGCATCAGGAGAGGGGGGACCCTGGGGCTCTAGCTGGGGGGAGACTTCTGACCCGCAGCTGTAAGAGGGCCGAGAGGCCCCGGGCTCCTGAGGCAACGGAAAGTGGAGCCCTTCAGTCTTGGTCCGCCACAGAGGGCCTCCTGGTTGGCAGACAGGGAGGACCCCAGGGCAGGGGACTGTCGGGGAGGTGCCGGGTGCGGCACAGGCAGCTCCGGCCGGCACTCTCAGTGCTGCTCAGAGGTCCTGCCGGGGCCGGAGGAGTCTGCAGTGGGGAAGGGCCCCGACGGGACGGACCGGTGCCAGGACCGGTGCCAGGACCGGTGCCAATTCCCTCGAGACTCTCTGGGCTGGTGAGCTTAACATCAGGGCCTGGTAGCTTCTGGAACAGAGGGTTCCTGAGCGTTTGTAACAGGAAATGAAGAATCCTGGATGCCAGCTTAGTCTCCTGTGACTAAAACCATAACCAATTAGCCTCATTTTCCTTCTTGTTTTTAATTAGGGAATTTAAGAGTATTCTAAGTATTTCATTTCCTTCCAAAGCTTGATGAGATTTCTCGCAGACATAGTCATAGATCGGGTGGGCAGATGGGGTAGCAGCCTGGAGGCCAGAAGGCGGGTTCTTACCTGGTGACTGTCGGTCCTCAGACAGTGCTGATGAAGTAGCAGGTAGAGTTGGCATGCTATGGGCAAAGAGCTGGAGCCCTGGCCCCTGACTCTGCCCTGGGCTGGTTTTGTTTTGCTAGTGCAGATAGAGGCACAGCAGATTGTTTATGAGAATCCAGTGTTCTGAAGCGGTTACTGTGTCTTGGAAAAAGTCCGCATCCCACAAGAGGACTTAGCAAAAGAGGGAGGTATCCGGGCCCTCCCTGGTGGCGCAGCGGGTTAGAGCGCAGCACTGAGAAGCTAACGCCACTGCAGCATGAGTTTGATCCCCGCCTGCCCCGGAGGTGACTACAGGGCGCGGCAGACCTCTCCTGACCCGCCCGCTGCTCCCCTCAGCAGTGGACTTCATCCATCTGCCTGTTCTGCTCCCCACTCTGTCTCTGGTGAAGCCTCTCACCGTCCCTGCACCTCTGCTGTACCCCAGTTCTGTATGTACAAATAAATAAATCTTTAAAAAAAAAAAAGATGGAGGTATCCATTAAGGAAGAAACAGAACACAGGTGAGCTACTTTGTTTTAAAGATTTATTTGTATTTGCTTATGCACAGAAGAACTGGGGTACAGGCCAAAGGTAAGGGGAGGGATGAGAGGACGCCCCAGAGACAAAGTGGGGAGCAGAACAGGCAGATTCACTGAAACCCACTGCTGAGGGGAGCAGCGGGGAGGCAGGAGGGGCCTGCTGCGCCCTGGGGGCCACCCCCAGCCCGGGATCAAACTGGGGCTGCAGTGGCTGGTGACAGCTTGATAGCTGAGACGACTTAACCCTTGTACCACCAGGGAGCCCCTACATGTGAAACAAAGTTGAAAATCACAGAAAGCCAAGTAGAAATTTCCTTGAAATACTCAGATTTTGAAAACTTTTCTAACTATTGGAACATTCGCCGAGAATCAAGGCAGATTTACAAAGAGCAAGCATGGCGTCTGCCCCCCGCTCTGGCCACCCCTCCTAGCTGTGCGTGCAGAGCGGAGATCTGAGAAGGAGCCGGTCGCCAGCGAACAGCGAGCCAAGCTCAGCTCCCCTCACCGGAGGTCTCCAGGCGGAGCTGGGCTTCCCGAAATGTTATTAAACAAGGATTCTGCTTTGGAAGGGAAGTTAATTTAGAAAATTTGAAGATTCTTTCATTTATTTAGCAAATATTTATTGAGCACGCACTACAGGGGTAAGGCTGAATCAGGGCCAGTCCTGGCCTCTCAGAGCATCCTGAGGCTCGGTCATTTTAACAAAACCATGAAAACATGCCACGGCCGGGGAAACACTTCCATCTAGCTCAGAGAGTTGTATTCCTGGTTTTTTTTCCCATCAAAGAGTTAAATCGAAAGGAAATAAATAGGGAAAATGATTTTAAGTATGAATTTAGGCAAAACGCTGGCAGATGTGTGTGGTGTTACCAAGTGTTCCGAGAGGGCTACAGAGCGTTGGCATGTCGAAGGGCATGAAACCATGGCGCTCAGTTGGCCACAGATCAAAGGCACCGGCAGGCTGGTGGGTGGGTGACCCAGAAGAGGCCCGCAAGGGAAACGCGTGGGTGTCTCTCGGGTGGGAAGGCGAACTCAGGCTGACTGATGCCCCCACACCAGAGGGTGCCCGGGCTGACAGGCGTGGGGGGGGGCACAGGCCTGATTGTGGACACCTGGGCCCAGAGGTGGCGTGGGTGATCCCGAGGCCAGCGGTAAAAGGTTGTCCTCACTCTGAGGGGGGCCGGGGATGACTCCTGGCAAGACCCTCTGCCTCCCCTGAGGCCCCCCAGCCTGCTCACCCCCAGCCTGGCACCACAGTGTCTTTTCTGCTCTTCCTCAGTGGCCTTGATAACAGGTGTCTTCAGGGAGCTACGTGCTGGCTCAGTAAGGTTTGAGAGCTTCCTCTGAGCGTCAGCCAGAGGAAGCAGAGTCAAATATTCCGCCGCCTTCAATGACCTGGATTACCACGAGGATGATATTACGTTCAGTGTATTTGAATGATGTAACTGGAACAAGCAGTTTAGGGATTAAAGGATTCATCAGTACTAGGCTCGAATTTAATGTTCAATTTAAAAAGCTTTAACGACGTACAGTCAGGACTTCGAGTTCTCTCAGTGGTGTGACTCCCATATGAAGAAAACCCTCCTGCTATAAAATAAACCCAAACCTGGAAATGCTGGTGACCCAGAGGGCCACGAAGACGCTCAGGCCTCTGTGCCGTGACCTCTGCGCCGTGGCCTCTGTGGCCCTCACCAGTGGCCTCGAGTGCGGTGGGCCTGGTGGTGGACCTGGGCGTGGTGTGGGTGAGTGTGCATGGGCGCGGGGCCTGGGGGCCGCGGCTCTGAGGATGGCGTCACAGACGGCGGGGAGCGGCAGGGGAGTGCGGCAGAGGATGGTGGAGGAAGCCCAGAGAGCAAAGGAGGCCCTGCCTGCCCCCCGCTCCGCCCTGCCTCGTTGCTGCAGTTCAAACACTGCAGACAGATCAAAGGCTAAAACAGCTTCGAGGGCTCCAGGACGCCCTTCCGCTGTCTGCCTCATCCAGAGAGAACCCGCCCTGTGCCTCCTTCCGCTACAAACCACAACACGAGGACCCGCGCTCGCCAGACCGCAGGTGAGGGCCTGGGGCGTAAGCACCATTCACCAGCTTTGTGGGAGCAAGTTTGTATTTGAACAGCCAGTCTGGGGACGGAGTGAGGTCCCGGCCTGCTCAGAGGAGAAAGCTGGACCTGGAGACTTCGTGTCACTAGGGACCCAGAGGGCTCCCTCGAGAGGGAGGATCGGCCAAGTACTCTGCCCAGGGGCACGTGGTGCCTGGGCCGGCTTAGCCGGGGCCTCCCCGGCGAGTGGCGGCCGCTCCTCTGCCCTCTGGTGGGGCCGGGGCTCATGCTGGCCTCCCCCGGAGTCTTATAGCCAGCACCCCTGGCTGGACAGCCACCCAGGGGCGCCCAGGAAACCAGCCACATGGGGCCGCCTCCCCGGGGCGATCCTGTGGCACGTGGTGGGCGCTGGGACTCAGTTTACCTGGTGCGGGGAGGGGCCCCATCACACAGGGCCAGAGCTCCGGGGCCACACAAGCCATCAGGAAAGGGAGACGACACTGAGAAAGCACGGAAAGATCTGGAAGAAATCAGACAGCTCTTCTGTAAACGAAAAGTGAGTTATTGAAATGAAAATACAAACGGAGTAAAAAAGGAAATAAACAACATACCAGTTAGAGCTGAAGAACATTCCACACACACACACATGCACACGCACACGCGCACGCAGGTGAGGGCCGCGGGAAGGAGAACAAAAAGGCAGGCTCGGCACGTAGCGTACCTGAGCACAGCACCTGTCTAGATGTCCCGGGAGATTAGAGGCCGAGAGCAGCGGCCGAAGAAATGGCTGAAGTTAAAGCTGCGGCTGGTGGTGGAGTGAGGACCTGGGCTTCACCTCCACATGGCTCCATCACAGCAGAACAAGGCCAGAGTCTCCTGGAAGGAGAAGCAGATGATCCAGCATGTGTTAGGGTGACACCCAGAAGAGGGGTGTCGGTGAGCAGGCTGGGCCAGTGGGACCCTGCCCGGCAGCGGGGTGCTTCCCGGAGGCAGCAGGCCCTGCTAACAGCGTGGTGGCACTGCCATCCCCCTGCACGGCAGACCTTCACGCGTTTAAGGGTGCTTCATGATGGGGTCCGGACTGAGACCACCCCAGCCATCAGAGATGCTTGGGGAAGTTCCCTGAAGGGCCCCGAAGGCGAACCTGCGACAGCAGGCTGCACAGGCCTCAGCACAGCCTCTGTGAGCACCAGGAAGGCCTGACGATGGCCAAAGGCTCATGAAAACTTAATCGCTCATGATCACCAGGGAAATGCAAGTGAAACCAAGTGAGAGCTCACCTCTCACCTGTGAGACTGGCCCACATGGAAAAGGCCAGAAACAGTAGGCGCTGGTGCAGATGTGAAAAAAAAGGAGCCCGTGCAGTGCTGGTGCAAAGGCAGACGGCCCCACGCCTTTGGAAGGCAGCGTAGAAGTTGCTCAAAAGATTAAGAATGGAGCTTCCATATGGCCCATTAATTTCCCTCTCAGGTGTCCACTTGAGAACACAGGGCACTGGTTCAGAAGGAAACCCACACTCCTGTGTTCACTGCAGCATGAGTCACAATAGCCAAGACATGGAACTATGTGACACTCGAAGGCAGATGAGTGGGTCACAAGGCAGTCCCGCCACATAAGCCATCAAAAGGGAAAAACGCTTGCCACAGACGACAGTGTGGCTGGAGCCGGAAGGAAAGATGCTAAATGAAATAGTCAGAAGGGGAAAGACAAGCACCAATGATGTCACTTATATGGGTGCTAGAGAGAAGCAAACCGATCAGAGCAAATCATCAGAATCAAGCCCCAGAAATCTGAGGCATCCGGTGGGGGAGGAATAGAGGCAAAACAAAACGGAGAGAGAGCTCGTGCACTGTGACGGTGGACTCCGCGTGTCTGGTGATGGGTCTAGCTCAGCGCCACCACGGGAGAGGGAGATCCCACACTTCCAAATACAGATGTTGTAAACCAACATGACATCAATAAAGTGACTTGTGATACCCTGAGGGTGAAAATGCCACATTTCAATTCCACGTGGGAGAAGCCACATAACCGTTAACACTATTCATCAGCCTTCAGGAAGAACCCGTATGGCTCCCTGCAAAGTGACCCAAGACATCTACCTGTGGAGGTGGCCAGAGTGGGGGCGCTTTGCTCCTGCAAGGTTACAGTGAAATGGGAGGCGGCACACAGCTAGTGAGGAGGGGAAGCAGAGCTGCAGGGGAGACACGTCCAGGAGGAAGCAGAGGCCCCCGTTGGGGAGTGTGCCGGGCGTTTTGTCTGTTGTTTCCCAGGGCTGTGGGGGTGGGGGGTGTCCGCGATAAGGACTGATGTCGTGAGTGCAGACAGCAAAGCGTGAAGAGACACCGCACGTTTCTGTGGGAGCGCTGGGAAGGGGTCCCTGCTGACCTGACAGGCGGGGCGAACCGTCACCTGCCCCCTGGACAGTGCTCTCTGCCGTGTCCTGGGCAGGTCTCCCGAGGGCAGCACTGGCAGCTGGGGCCCCAGAGAAACCCCATCTTCCTGGCACACGCGAGTAACTGGAGACGCTCTCTGCGCCCCAAAGGGCCGCTTCTCTCCTTCCCTCCCGCTCTGCCCTGAGTGCACACCCCCAATTCGCAGACCTGGTGGCAGCGATGGGAGCTACTGAAACTTGGCAGAGTGTGTTTGCCTGGACAGAAGTCGAGGGCGACGGGGCCCTGGGAGCAGGGGGTGCAGACTCTGAAAACGGAGCTGCAGTCAGACCGCTGCTGTGGAAGGTGAAACCGAGCGTGGTCTGGACACCCTCCAGCTGGCTGCGAACAGGACGGCAGACACCGGACGTGACCCGGGGGCCTCACGACAGCCTCCAGACTGGCTGGGTAGCACGCACTGGACTCAGTCTACAAAGAGCCAGAAGACGTGACCGGCGCTCAAGAGAAAACGGTCAACACGGGCAACCCCAAGGTGACCCCATAGCAGAGACATGAAGCAGCTGCTGCACTCTGTGAGGCAGATACTCAGTCTTCAAGTGGGGAGGGAGTTAGAGATGCTCAGCAGAGAAGTAGAAGGTACAGAAGGTGACCGGGCGTGTTTACAGCCCAAAGATATGACTGTCGAAATGGAAAGTAACAGAACGAGGTGACCCTGGGAAGAGCTACGCAGCAGGGGGTGGAAAGTGACTGAGAAATCGCGGACTGAGCATGCGACTGGACACTCAGATGCTGGACCTGGGCTGAACCAAGCTAACGCCATCTTGTGCCAGCGGCCTCTCCTGCTCCTGTATCCTGCTTGCTGCTCGGAGCCATAGGAAATTCTCCAAACAACTTTGCTGTGAGAGGAAGGAAACTTGTAAAAACTGACTAAATTGATTACCATCTGCATCAGGACCAGTTTATGGGTCATATGATTGGATCATAAGATGCGAGGGCCCACGGCAAGAATGTTATCTCTGTCACAACTAAGTTTCGTTTCCTTGCCTGTAGCAGATAAAACTGGGTTCTGTAACTGCTCGGGGCCACACTCTCTAGAGGGTGTGGGTCCCGGCTGGCCGGTGTGGGTCCCGGCTGGCCGATATTCTGAAGCCCGAATTAAATCTTGAATCTCTGTCTCCACGTTGCCTGACTGCTTTCTTCCGCGGCTCCAACGAGGGTGCTCAGAAAACCCCAGACAGGAGAAGCCAGAGTAACACGTCCAGGCACGAAGCCACTGAGAACCAAAGGAACAGAGGACTCTCGAAGGCAGCTCCTGAAGGCAAGCTTTCCGCGGGGAGCAGCGATGTGGCCGGCGGCAGGAGCCGTGGCGCACAGAAAGCTCGTTGGCCACGTGCCGCTGGCCTCTGCCGTGTCTCTGTGGAGCGTGTCTGTCCGCCCGGCTTTGCCTTAGGTGCTTCGCCCTCTTTTTACTGAGTCCTAGGAATTCTTTGTTGATCTTGATCACTGCCAATAGTGTGAATGTACTGTGCGAACACACTTTCTTCCCTTTGACAGGGGGTCTCTCTGCCTTAGTGACAGCTTCTTTTCAGCATGGTAGAGGTTTAGCATGAGGCATCCCACTTGCTTTTTCTTGCCTTTGTCTCCCTTGCCGCTAAAGTGGAGTCCCCAAAGACTCTGAAGTCAATGCTGTGGAAAGTCTGGCCTAGGTTTCGGAGGGGGCGTCACACATTGATCACATGGTCAATTTGCCAAGAAGAATAGCAACCTATGAATACACCCAAAGTGGAAAATGCATGAATATAAAATAAAATTGAAAGTAGAAAATTTCATAATTATACACAGGTGTCAACACTTAAGTAGCTGATAGAAGAACAGATCAGCAAGGATATAAGGGAGGTGAATAACTAGGACCCAGACTGACATTTTGGGAGATTTCCACTCCAGCCTGGTGAGCTCTGCATTGTTTTCAAGAGCACATGCTGGGTCATGGGCCAACTGTGCCACATTTGAAAGAACTGAGATCATGAGAAGCGTGTTCTCGGATCACGATAGAACTAAACTAGAAATAAACAATAGAAAGATACCTGGAAAATTCTCCAGTCATCTATAGGCCAAAGAGAAAGTGACAAGGGAAATTAGAACATATTTTGAAAGAGTGAACAGGGAAATACTGCCTATCCAAATTTGTGGAACTTGCTTAAGTTGGGCTAGAGGGAATTCTACAGAATTCAACACTTTATTAGGAAGGAAGAAGGATCTCACACCAATCTTAGTTTCTATCTTAAGAACTAAATGACAGGGCCCTCCCTTTTATTTACGGGTTAAAGCGCAGCACTACAAAGCTAGCTTAGCTGCATCTGCTTCAGCATGAGTTTGACCCCCGGCCAGGGAGTGACCCCCAGGGCACGGCAGGCTTCTCCTATCTCCCTGCTGCTCCCCCCAGCAGTGGATTTCAGTATATCGACCTGTTCTGCTCCCCACTCTGCCTCTGGGGAATCCTTTCACCCATCCACCCCTAGCCTGTACCCTTGTTCTGTATGCATAAATAAATAAATCTTAAAAATAAGAAAGTAGGCCCTCCCTGGTGGCGCAGCGGGTTAAAGCACAGCACTGAGAATCTGAGGCCACTTCCGCATGAGTTCGATTCCCGCCTGCCGCCTGCCCGGGAGGAGACCACATGGCGAGCCAGACCTCTCCTGACCCACCCGCTGCTCCCCTCAGCAGTGTACTTCGTCGATCTGCCTGTTCTGCTCCCCACTCTGTCTCTGGTGAAGCCTCTCACCGCCCCTGAGCCTCTGGCCTGTACCCCAGTTCTGTATGAATAAATAAATAAATCTTTAAAAAAAATAAGAAATTAAATAACAAAAATAAAAATGTATATAATGTAGAAAAACAGAAGTTATTCTTTTTTTTTTAAAAAAAGATTTATTTATTTATTCATACAGAACTGGGGTACATCCAGAGGTGCAGGGGTAATAAGAGGCTTCACCAGAGACAGAGTGGGGAGCAGAACAGGCCGACTGATGAAGGACACTGCTGAGGGGAGCAGCAGGCGGTCAGGAGAGGTCTGCCGCGCCGTGTGGCTCAGCTCCCTGGCCGGGGATCTAAATCAGGCCCCAGTGGCTACAAATACTGCACTTTAACCCATTGTGCCACCAAGCAGGGCTCTGAAAATTATTATTAATTTTTTTTTTTAAAGATTTATTTATTTGTGCATACATAACTGGGGTACAGGCCAGAGGCTCAGGGGCGGCGAGAGGCTTCACCAGAGACAGAGTGGGGAGCAGAACAGGCAGATCTACGAAGTACACTGCTGAGGGGAGCAGCGGGCAGGCCAGGAGAGGTCTGGCTCGCCATGTGGTCTCCTCCGGGGCAGGCGGCAGGCGGGAATCGAACTCATGCGGAAGTGGCTTCAGATTCTCAGTGCTGTGCTTTAACCCGCTGCGCCACCAGGGAGGGCCCTATTATTAATTTTTTAAAGATTTACTTATTTATGCTTACAGAACTGGGGTACAGGCCAGAGGTGCAGGGCGGTGAGAGGCTTCCCCAGAGACAGAGTGGGGAGCAGAGCAGGCAGATGGATGAAGTCCACTGCTGAGGGGAGCAGCGGGCGGTCAGGAGAGGTCTGCCGCGTCCTGTGGTCACCTCCGGGGCAGGTGGGGATCGAACTCGTGTGGAGGCGGCTGTGGCCAGCTCGCAGCACTGTGCTTTAAGCCGGGAGGGCCCATGGCTCTCACCCCAGAGCCCGCCCCCTGCGCCCCCCTCCTGGTAGCCACTCATTTGGTTTTATAGCCCAAAAGTTTTTGTTCTATTTAGCCCTTTTTTAAAGTGCCTTGGAGGAATCTCACGGCTTTTGTCTTGCTCTGCCTGACTCGCACCACGCCCCAGGTCCTCCTGCTGGATTTCGCAGAGGTGGCTGCTTAATCAGAGGCCTCCTGCGGAATGTGGGGACGCCTCCCTCTGAGTTAACAGGCGCCGGCTCCCGCCCCCTTCACTCCCCACCGTGGTGTCTGTTCTCCTGGAAGACCCTGGCAGTGTAGCAGACGGGTCTGCCAGCAGGCGGAGTCAGAGGGCAGCCGCTGCCGGGAAGGGGCAGTGGCAGGAAGCGAGTCGGAGAGCAGTTGAGGCCCCGTGACGAGTGTTATTTACCCACGGCAGGCACGCTTGCTGCCTCCGCGGCCATCTACGAGCCCTGCTGTTTAAGTGGCACCGATGGCTCGCTGACCGAGGGCGGGGCCCCACCGAGGGCCAGGGCGGGGCCCCGGCAGTCCTGGGATCCCTGGGCTCCGGGGTGAAGTGGCCAGGAGGCCTGCCCATGCATCTCTGTGTGTGGCTGGACCTGGGCGTGAGCCGGGCTTTTTGAACCTGGGCATTCTGTAGACAGCAGGGAGCGCACTGGCTAGACGCAGGCTCAGTCAGACGGATAGACGGCCCCAGGCCCCACTGCTGAGCCTGAGCAACACGCTCTGTCGAGTCTGGGGGGAAGGGACCCCGGACACTGGTAGTGGGATCGTGGCTAGTCCAGCCTCCGTGGAAAACAGAAAGGATGGTGCTTCTCAACACATTGACAATATGTTCACGGCAGGACAGACGCAGCGGTCCCACTCCAGGATGTGCAAGGACGGTATAAAAGCTGCAACGATGGCCCTCCCTGGGGGCACAGCGGGTTACAGCACAGCACTGAGAAGCTAAAGCCGCTTCCGCGTGAGTTCGATCCCCGCCTGCCCCGGAGGTGACCACATGGCGCGGCAGACCTCTCCTGGCCGCCCGCTGCTCCCCTCGTCCCTCTGCCTGTTCTGCTCCCCACTCTGTCTCTGGTGAAGCCTCTCACCGCCCCTGAGCCTCTGGCCTGTACCCCAGTTCTCTATGCACAAATAAATAAATCTTTACGAGGAAGGGACGGACGAGCTGCCCGGCTCCTGGCGGCACTACTCACTGGCGGCTGGTGTCGAGGACAGAGGAGTGGGTGGGGGAGGCGGCCGAGCCACAGAATGGAATATTACTCAGCCACAAAAGGGGGGAGGTCTTGTCAGGTGTCATGACACAGGGCGGCTGGAGGGCCGAGTGGGCTAAGGCAGAAGAGAAAGCCAAGGCCGGATGGCTTCCCCACACGTGATGCGGAGACCCAGAAAGGAACAGACAAACGCGGCCACGCAAACCCTGGAATCTGACTGTGGACGGGTGGTCACAGAGGAGGAGGACGGGGCCACGGACCGTGGCAGGGGGCGCGGGTATGTGGGCCTTGGTGGTGGGTGTGTGGGCAGCACATCCGAAGGGGTGTGAACCTGCACCCTACATCATGCCCAGTGCTGCTCACCGTGCGCTCAACAAAAAAAGAGTTGTCATAATTAAAAACAGGCAAATGAGCAGAGCTGAACCTTGTGGGGAAGCTCTTCTACTTGTGTTTTCTTAGACAAGGCAGAAAAGCTGACGAGTCACGCTCTAGCTCCAAGGAGAGAGGAACCTAATATCTGGAAACTTTCCCCAAAACTCGGCTTTTCTTGAAGCCTCCGGCGTGTCCCCGGGCGGCGACCAGCCTGCAGAGCCCAGGAGTCAGGGCCGCCCCCATGTCGACCCGCTTCCTCGCCCGCCCCGGCTCAGGCGTCTCGCTGCTGTCAGATAAGAGCAGGACAGCCGACGGCCGCCCGGTCACCGCCGTGTGATTTAATCGCTTCAGAGTGTCGCTTCCTGGAGGGAGGTCTGGCGCGCTGCTTGTGAGAGTGAGCACAGCAAGAGCAGCTGCTTGTGAGAGTGAGCACAGCAAGAGCAGCTGCTTGTGAGAGTGAGCACAGCAAGAGCAGCTCGGAAGGGGCTGCTTTCACGCCGCGTGGGAGCACTCGCCCACAGGAGCCGCGCTCACACGTCCTGCAATCAGACGCTGTCATCTCTGGCGGTGCAGCGGGTTAAAGCACAGCGCTGTGAAGTTGGATCCCCTGGCCAGGGGGGATCAGGGAGGGACCCCGAGGCTGCAGCAGACCTCTCCTGTCTCCCGCTGCCCCCTTGGCAGTAGGTATCAGTGGATCCGCCTGCTCTGCTCCCCCGTCTGTCTCTGGGGAGTCCTCTCATCCCTGCACCTCTGGGCTGCACCCCAGCTCTTGTATTCATAAATAAATAATTTTTTAAAAGATTTATTTTTTATTTATTTATTCGTACAGAACTGGAGTACAGGCCAGAGATGCAGAGGGTGAGGGTGAGAGGCTTCACCAGAGACAGAGCGGGGAGCAGAACAGGCAGATCGAGGAAGTCCACTGCTGAGGGGAGCAGCGGGCGGGTCAGGAGAGGTCTGCCACATCCTGTGGTCACCTCCCGGGCAGGCGGGGATCGAACTCATGCGGAAGTGGCTTCAGCTTCTCAGTGCTGTGCTCTAACCCGCTGCGCCCCCAGGGAGGGCCCATACATAAATCTTTAAAAAAAAAAATGTTGTCATCGATGACATGACTCCGGTGCCAGCAACACAGTTTTGTATATTTGAAAGTTGCTAATCGATTTATTTTGTATCGAAGTGATGACTACGACATTGTTCACGATTCAGGGCACAGGTGCTTGTGTGTCACCACAGCCACTGTCAAACCAAAATTCCCCTCCCCCTTACTCCCTATCTCCACTTCCCCCTGGGAGTCTCAGTTCTGCAGTCAGACTTCCTGGGTCGTTTTAGGCCCGACTGTCACTTTGTTTTATTTTCTCTATATTCTCCCTGAGTGGAATCATCTGTTGTTTTTCTCCCTGTTTCTTTCACTCAACATTATCTCCTCCATCTCCCTGGATGTGATGGCAAATGGCACGTGCTCATCTTTTTGTTGCCAAGTAGTATTCCCTTGTTTCTAGACCACACCTTCTTCATTGCCGAGTAGTATTCCCTTGTGGTTCTACGCCAATCTTCTTCATCGCTGAGTAGTATTCCCTGTGTTTCTATACTACATCCTCTTCATCGCCAAGTAGTATTCCCTGGTGTTTCTATACTACATCTTCTTCATTCCCACAGCTGTCATCAAGCTGGGAGTTCGTCTCAGAGTCTGGAGCGCTGACTTACTCCAGAGGGTCCGCTCACCAGATATAGCTCAATAAAGCTGGGGAAAAGCTGTGCAGATAGGGTGTCCCAAGTCGTCAGTGCAAGCTTTGCTCCTGCTGGCTTCAGTCCATTTATCTTAAAGACTTATTTTGTTTATTAACACCTACGAGAGCTGGGGTCATCCTGGCCGGCAGTGCAGGGTGAGAAGCTTCACCAGAGAAAAGTGGGGAACAGAAGAGGCAGATCCACTGAAATCACTGCTGAGGGGCGCAGTGGGGGACACAAGGGTGTGTGCTGTGCCCTGTGGGTCACTTGGGCTGCAGATGGCTTCCTGGTGCTGTGACCTAACCCCCGTGCTCAGGGAAGCCCCTGGCTTGAGTCCTTGTCAACGCCAGCTTCTGTGGACAGGGCTTGAACACACAGCTTTGACAGTCACTAAGTCCAATAAAAGAGGTCGTTGAAGGAAACCCAGGGATGTTTCCAGAACTGGGGAGGGTCCTGTTCTCTGTACTGAGTTTCCTTTTCTGTCTGTAATTGATTTTCTCATCGCTCTCAACAAGGTTCCTGCAGGTTTTGCCTCAGCAGAAAGTAGGGTAATAGGTTGCTTATCGCTTTAATGGTCTCTCCTCTCTCTAGCCTGGGGGGCTAATGACTCTTTGTGGGTCCCTCCTCTGAGACCTGTCTCTGCTGTGGCTCTGCTCCTGGTGTGAGGCTGGAGCGGCAAGTGTGTGACCTGAATTCTCCCTGCCGCCAATTCACAACATGTATGGTGACAGCCGGGAGCTGGGTGGGCAGACAAAACAGCACACGACAGCTTCAGGCTGTCTCCTGCTGGTCCCATTTCCCTCAAGGGGGACTGGTCTGCCTCGAGGCTGTTTTCTGACCTGCTGGCTCATGTGTGCTCTGTCCCTCACAGAGCCATGGTGGCAAATAACGGTCTGCTTATAAAACACTGGCGGCCAGGCAAACACTGGCGGCCACGTCCGCCTGGCGCTGTCGTGATAATTAAGAATTCTGTCCCAGGAATGATACTCCTGTGGATTTTCCTACATTGACTAAGGTTCATTGCTTCTCCAGGCTTCTCTCAATAAAGCCCATCGTGAAATTTGGCTCCATAAAAATCAGCACATCCTCATTATAATTTTGCTTTATTTTTAGTTTTCACTATTACTGACACCTTTTACCTTATTTTAGAGGCAGGTTGTACCTGTGGCAAGCACGCAGCCACACTGAGGACCCAATACTCTTCTGGAGGGGCCCGGGGGGTCCCCACTTCCCAGAGATGTGCTGCTGGGTCGTTTCCCTAGTGAGGGTCGGCGTCCAGCCCAGGAGCAGGGCGGCCAGGTCAGGGCGCAGCAGAGCGGCCTGCGAGTGGCTTCGGGTGTGTGGCAGCTTCCTGGGAGACACCTGAGGCCTCGGGCTTATCAGCCAGGGACTGGACCAGCCCTGGTGCAAGGGGCAGGGAGCTGCTGGGTCATATGTGCGTGTCCCGGAACCCGCAGGGCCCAGTGGCAGCAAACGGTTGCGGAGCTGAGCCCAGGGCCAGCAAGGCCCAAGACCGAGCGGGAAACTGCCTGCTGCCTCCTATTTTGGCTTTGTGGCTGTGGTCTCGGGTTGTGTCCCAAACACTTCCCCAGAGCGCTGCACCCCCTCCCCTGTGCTTCCCCCACCCCGTTCTCCACCTATGGGGGGCAAGTAGCCTGGCCTGGCAGGGAGGAGGGGGGTGGGGTCTCTGGTAGGGTAGGTAGTGTCGTAACAAGGGGTCCCCAGGGAAAGGGGAGGTTCCAGGTTCCTGGACCCCCCCAAAGGAGGGTGGAGCTGAGCAGAGAAAAAGAATCCGGAGAGGAGACTGAGGAGGAGGGAAGCAGGACCAGGCTTGTGAGAAGGGGCCCCGAGGGGGCCCAGGAAGCTGAGTTTGGAGAAGTGGCTCTTGTTTCTGGGCCCTGGGGCAGGGGTGGGGGTGGGGAGACCTGTGGGCAGGTGACAGTGGCAGCGTTTATCTTGGGCTTTGCTCTTCCCTCTCTTGCCTGGCTGTTTCTGACCCTTTTCTGGCCTCCACGGAGAGGGCTTTCAGGCCTTGCTCTGGGCCAGTCCCTTTGGGTGGACTTTTTCCTGCGAGGGGACTGGTCACTTTGGGGTTTGACTTGGAAACTCTATTCGTTGTCTTTTCTGCACCGCACTCCGATTGTCTAAAGCTCCTTTCCGTGAAAGGTCTTGCATGTTTTGTCTTGACGTGGCGGATGGTGAGCCTATTTAGAGAGGGCAGGTTTGGGGGTTCAGGGGTGTCTTGGGTGATGGCTGGCTGGGGCCGGGGTCCTGAGTTGCCTTTCCATGTCCTCCCTCGCCCCTGCAGAGGACTGTCAGTCAAGCCGGTGGCCTGGGGTGTGCACACTTGGACAGGGGTCCACTCCGCACAGCGCCCAGGCCCCGCCTCTGCTCAGTGTCCAGGCTGGGAGCTTCTGGCAGCGCTCCAGTTCGGTCAGGGAAGTCTGGGCGTGAAGTGGCCGCAGGCTCGTGGCCGCCTGCGGCCTGAGGGTGGGCTCCGGGGGCTCCAGGGCGGACGGCGAGGATCCCACGGTCGCTGTGAGGTGCTGGCTTCGCGCTCCCAGCTGAATAGAATCAAACTGTTAAGGGCAGCCCGTGAGGTAGGCTGGCGAGGGTCCTCACCCGTGCGCTCAAGACTCAACTGCAGACACACACAGAGGTCAATAAGGGTTTATTTACAAGGAAAAAGGGAAGTGAACAACTCAGGGAAAGAGAGCGCTCGGTTCATTAACGCGTCCTACCGGGCCCCTGACCGGACCCTAACAGCCCGCTGAGAGCCGGTGAAGAGCCAGGAGACAGCCGCCAGCCACGACGCCAAGAGCCCCCCGAAGCCCATGACTCTGGTTGTATATCCCAACCGGGGTGTTCGGCTCCAACCCAGGTCCTAGGTGCTTCCCCTGGTATTGATGGGATTTGTGGCTCCAGTATCTGGGGTGGGGGTGGAGAGCACGAAACCTGTGTCTGCAGAGTTCGTTCAGGACACTCTTTCGCCCTTACAAAACCAGTTCCACCAAACGCCACGCGGGCGGGTCACGCCACCACCACAGCGCCAGTGCCCTTGGGTGCGCGGGCTGGGTCGGCCCTGTGGGGGTTGGGGTGGGGGTGCCGGGCGAGCAGCGGGGTGCCACGGCCAGGTCCAGGCTCGTCACGCCTGGGTCTCCCGGGCGCCTTCTCGCGAAGATGACGCTTCTAGCCTTGCGCTTCAAGACGAGCCTCTGTTCTGAGTGACTCTGGCTCTGGGGAGGGGTTGATGCCCCCTGAGGCAGGGAGGACAGCGTCATGGCCTGGGGACCCGTGGGCCTCCGGCCAGGAATTTAGACTGCCCCAGGAATTTAGGCCGGGTGAGTGTAGGGGTCCCTGGGATTTGCACGTGCCCTACAACTGCTTTATTCTGGAATTACCCCGAGAGAAAGCTACGGAAGGCCCCCACGGAGGTCCCGGGCCTGTTCCCCAGGTCACCTCCTGCTCCTGCCGCCAGAGCTGAAGGCTGGCAGGGGTTGTCTTGGTTTGACGGCCTTTGTGCGCAGGTGGAAGGCTGCAGGAGCGGCTCTGGGGAGGTGCCCTCCCCTCTACTTACAGGGAGGCGGGGTGCCCCTGCCACAACTTATGGGGTAGGACAACAGGACGCCCTGGTTCAGGCCTGTTTCCTGGGGGTTACCTCTGTGGTCCCAGGGCGATGGTTGGGGGTGAGGTGCCAGCTTCTCTGTGGGCGGGGTTGCCCAGGTGGGTCCCTTGGCAGGGTGCTTCCCTGCTGGGCACCACGGGACTCCCTGGGTTGACAGCCATACAGCAGGCAAGCCCGCCAGCAATGCTGGGTGCAGGGTAGCCCCCCAGCCCGCGCCCTGCACACAGAGCCTGATCACTTCGCCTTCTCGTCGCAGCGGCTGCCCAGGGGACGTCGGGTTCCAGGCCTCCCGAACCTCTGGTGAGTGTGCAGATTTGCAGGTGGGGCGTGGGACTGTCTCAGCTGATGGAACTGTTTGTACCCCGTTACTTCATTAGCAGCGAAGCGCTTCCCAAGAGATGGGTGGGAGGCAGGGAGACAGACGGTCCCCTCTCGGGCCCTCTTCTCTCACTTGCCCATCACCCGCCGCACAAGAGGGAAAGTACGGGCTGGCCAGGTCCTCCCCCGCTGCTGGACCCACCCAGTAGCAAGAAAGAGCCCCTGCCATGTCCCCCTGGCACCCCACGCTGCCACTCCGTCACCCCGACTTATACATTGTTCTAGTCTGCACTCTCTGCTGGTCCAGCTCACTGCTGGGTGCCCACACCCCGTCTGGAAGGGGGGAGATGGAAGTGTGTACTGGCCACTTCAGGTAGCAAAACAGGACCACATGGGACAGGGGTCCCACTGCCGGGAGTGGGGGAACCTGCAGAGGAGCGTTCCAGACAGAAGAGAACCCAGCCCTGGGACAACTCGGGACCACTCAGGGAGGTTCAGGCCACCAGAGCTAGGATGCAGGACGCCGGCAGCAGTGCAGAGTGACCTTCCTTTGAGGAACGGCCTGTTCCCTCGGCCTGCGGTAGGCGTCTCCTGGGCCCCTGGACGGTCCACTCCGTTTCTCTTAAGAGTAGCGGCTCTCAGTGGGGGCAGGAAGTCGCTCCCTTGGGGACCGTGTCTGAAGACACTACTCAAACGTGTGCCTGGGTGGGTGCTCCCCGGGTGAGATTTGGGGCTAGCGGCCGGAGGCCGGCAAGCAGCCTACAGAGCCCTGGACACCACCCCACCAAAGAGCGTCTGGCCCCAGTCTCAGCTGTACCAAAGCAGAGAAGCCTGGTTCTGGGCCCCTGAAAGGTGGGACCAGGGTCCCCTGCTCTGAAGTGGCTGAGGCTGAGGAGGCACAGGGAAGCGGTCTGCCCACTGGGGTGAGTGTTAGAGCAGCACCTCGCTTGCTTTCATTTTGCAGAGATAGGTCCGAGGTTAGGCTGTGGTGGGCGTGGTCTTTCTGGAGGCCCCGCCCCACCAGCCCCCTCCACCTGGTGACCCTGAGCCTGGGCAGGTGAGTCCCCTCTCAGAGTCTCCCTGTGGTCTTTTCACGGTTCCAGGTGCGCACAGGGCCGCTGGGCCACTTGCCGCTTCCCACTGAGCGCGCTATGCTCACCAAATTCTTTTCTCTGGGTCTCGCCCCTTCCTTTCTCCCTCCCTGGATTAATGCGCCCTCCCCTGCCCTGCAGACTCGGCACGCCAGGCCCTGCGCCTCAGTTTCACCTGTGTGGTAGGGCCCCCCCCGCCCCCCGCTGTGCCGGCTGGGGCGCTGGCACCTGGCACAGCGCGGGGGAGGGTCAGCGCGGCTGGGAGGGGCCTCTGGGAGGAAGGGCTAGGTTCCCCCTCTGGGCTGGGCCAGCCCCATGATTCGATGCATCCTGACTGGCTCTGCTCTGAGTGTGGGCTCCGCTGGTTACCCCAGGAGACCGACTGCAGAGGAGCGGCGGGCGGGAGCGCGCAGCGCGCAGCGGCGCGGAGGCGCGGTGAGTCGGCCAGGCCGGGGCCAGGCCGGGGCTGCGGCTACCGCGGCTCGGCGCGCTTTCCACGCACAGCTGCCCCCGCCCTGCCTCCTCCTTCTCGGAAACTCTTTAGTTTCCTCTGGCTCTCAGGCGTGGGCAGCACATCTCCCTGGATAACGGCCGGCTTGCCAGCCCCCCACTGGCTCACTTCACTCTGGGCGGTGCGTGCAGACCGAGGACAGGCTGGCCTCTTCCACAGCCAGTGCAGACGGAGCTGTGGAGGGGCCGAGTCTCGGGTCCTCTTACAGCGCAGCCAGGACGGCCGCGAGCCTCATAGTCAGCAAGGCCTGATTCTTTCAATGCGCGCGCACGGCGCTGCCCGCGAAGGCACACACGTTCATTCCCGTGTCCCTGCTGGCCAGAGCTGGGGGCCCGTTGGCACCGACTCATCCACCTCACTTCCCAGCCCCCTCAGGGCTCAAGGCCTTAACGGCAGTGTGCCTCCGTCTCCTCCTCTGTAAAGCGGGGGCCCAAACAGTACCCGCTGGCTCCCTGGCCCTGAGGACTGACCAGTCCCAGCTGCCCATCCCGTTACTTGCTTGACTCACTGTTCTGAACCAAACGGGCCGCGGAGACTCTTTACTGACCTGTGTGTGGGGGGGGGGCGCGGGCGGGGGTGTTGTTCTTTCTGGAAGCATCTGGGGTTTGAGAGGCCAAGACCTCCGCCTTCTCGGAACTGCACGAGAGGGTTTGCAAAGTTAACTTTGGGACGGTCCTCAGGGAGAGCTGGAGGGCAGCCGCAGCGGCCGCCTGAGGGGGTGGGAGGAGACTCCGGCGCGGAGCCTGGCCGCCGGCGAGCGGCGCTCTGGCCCTCGGGGCTCGGGGC
>NW_004567104.1:76768430-76775687 GCF_000260355.1 Condylura cristata
GGCCCATCCTTTTTTCCCTTTACATTAGAAGAAAGAAAATAGCTGCCATTTGCGTGAAACTTGGGTAACGGCGTATTTATTTAGGAAATACAGTTACTTTTTGTCGGCCAGACCCTTAAAATGTGCTGCTTTTGCGAATTTCAGTTCCAGTCGGTGCCGCACCCGCAGCGCGCGCTTCCCTCGGATCCTCGCCCTTCCCCAGCCTGGCGGAAAGTCCGTGCCAGCCGGCCCCATTCCCCCAGCCCAGGCCCCAACGACCCTTTTTTCCCTGTTTCCAAGAGTTCCACCCCCACCCCACCCCCATGTTTATCGCGCTCTCCATCGGTGTTGCTGCGGGACTGTCTTGCGTCTGCAGGACCCTCGGGAGACCCTCGGGGCTGTGCTCCGCCTGGGCTCCGCCTGGTGCCCGCGTTTGGACCCTCCCCGAACACCGGGGTTCCCTTTCCGCCCGTCCTCGCTCGCCTGTGTCACCTCGTCGTTCTGTGGGGCCCTCCTGACAGGTGTGGGGCCTCTCCTGGCGGTTTGGGTTTGCCTTTCCCGAGGTGGGTGATGTGGGCACCCCGCCCCGCCTTCTGTCTTCTTTGTAAAGACACCTGTTCAAGTCCTCTGCCCATTTTTAATTCAACAGTTTAATTTAATTTGGCTGCTGTAACACTGCGTCTATTTAGGGGGCGGTTTTACTACTTTCTGGCTCGAACCGAGTGGCCACCTGCAGACTCGGGGTCAGGAGTCAGGAGCGGATGCAACATCTCTCAGTGAAAATGAGAGGCGGAGCTGAGAAAACCCGTTAGCTCCCCGGGGGCCCAGACGTCCTTGTACTGAGAGGAGGGGCCTGGGGCCCCCCTTGGTGGAGAGGAGAGAAGCTGGGATACCCCGGACTTCACATCTGACCTCTCAGCGTGTCCAGTATGGCTCATAGCACGCCTGCTGTCCGCCGCAGCTGCCTTTCCCTGGATCTGGGACGTTTTTATTGCGGTAACGTTGGTTTGCGAGATGCGTGATAGCGAGGTACAGCTCGCACCTGTGCGGTGCGTTATCACAGCCTGTCTTAGAGCTCCAGCTGTCTGCTTGGGCTTCTGAGCTTTGGCGCACTGCTGGAATGAGCTGCCGTGGCCTGCCAGGAGGCCCGCGGGGCTGGGGACCACAGCACAGGCCGGGCCGAGTGTGCGGGGCTGCGGGGCTCCCGCTCTCCCTTCCTGTCACGGCGGACCTGTACCCCTGGTGGGGGCTGCCTTTCGCAGGTGTCCTCGCCAGCCTCCCGCCGCCTCCCCCTCCCTGGTGGTACCCTGGCTGCTTGTCGGGAGTAGAGTTTACTGAAGGCCCGATGGTGGCTGCCGTGTTCCAGGGAGCGGTGGCAGGGGACTGCTGGCTCCTTAGAGTATTTTATAGACAGGAAGTTCCTGGGGCTACAGATGGGGTAAATGCGGGCAGATCTGCCGTCTTTCCATGTAAAAAGGCCACTTCAGGTCAGGCTGATCGCCTTGGGCATGCCCATGCCCATCTTTTTTTAATGAATAATAGTTTACTTTGACATCATTTTGTGCCCTTTCCCATCTCAGTTGCAATCCCCGTGGGCTCCCCATCACCAGATCCCCCATGTGCCATCACCACAGCCCCGTGCACTTCCCTCCCACCCCACCCCGTAAAATGTCTCTGGTCAATGCGGTTCATTCCCATTATTAATTCCTCGCCTGGTCCCTTATGCTCCTGTTATGAGTGAGGCCGTCGGTGTTTTTCCTTTTCTTTCTGGCTGATGTCACTGAGCATGACCCCTTCCAGCTCTGTCCATGCTGCTGCAGAAGGCAGGCGTTTCTTTTTTTTTGGTTGCTGAGTAATGGTGTACATGGGCCACATCGTTTTACTCCGGTCATCCACTTTTGGGCAGTAAGTGCCCATCTTTTGTGGTGTCCCTTCCAACAGGCGCACCTCAGTGCACCTGTTCGTCTCCTCTGAGGCAGAGAGAGCCTATCCTGCCCGCCTTTTTGGGGGTGGCCCCAGAGCTAGTGATGCTTTTGCGGTTTTGACCCTTTCTCTGTCCCTCTTTGTCCATGGCCGCCGGTCTTCTCTGGCCCCGCTGCTCGGGCAGCTCCCTGACTCCAGTGAGAGGACTCAGCTGGCGAGCTGTTAGCTGGGCTGTCACCTCAGACTCTGGCCCGTGTGGGCCCTCTGTGCTGAGGCTCCTTTGGGGTACTTTGAATGAGGTCAGTGTCTGATTTTATGGGTTGGTCATTTGTCCCCAAGCCTGACGCTGTGCACCTTCCCCCCCTCGCCTGTGGATGCTGACCCCTCTGCCCCTGCACCGCCCCCGCCTCCTGCTTCCTCCGCTCACAGTTATCTTCCAGGAGTTGTTGTTGCTGTGCTTCGTCTGTATGTTCTTCTTCTTCTTTTTTTTAAAGATTTATTTATTTGCGCATACAGAACTGGGGCACAGGCCAGAGGCATGTGAGAGGCTTCCCCAGAGACAGAGCGGGGAGCAGAACAGGCTGATGGATGAAGCACACTGCTGAGGGGAGCAGCGGGCGGGTCAGGAGAGGTCTGCCGAGCCCTGGGGGTCACCTCCGGGGCAGGCGGGGATAGAACTTATGCAAAAGAGGCTTTTAGTGCTGTGCTTTAACCCGTGCAGCGTATGTTTTAAAATTAAGTGAGGCCCTCCTTGGTGGTAGGATGCAGCACTGGAAGCCAGTTGCAGCTGCTTCAGTCAAGTTCGATCCCCACCCTGGAGGTGACCCTCAGGGCGCAGCAGACCTCTCCTGTCTCCCCGCTGCTCCCCTCAACAGTGGACTTCATCTGCCTGTTCTGCTCCCCACTCTGTCTCTGGTGAATCCTCTCACCCCCTGCACCTCTGACCTGTACCCCAGTTCTATGTGCATAAACAAATAAATCTTTAAAAAAAAGAAGCGAAACCACCCAAAACCTGCCTTTCTTTCTTGTTATGTCATCGCCTCCTCTCCTTGAGGTCCAGCCTCTGTCCCCAAAGACTTCATCTGCTTTGGTAGCTGGGCGCTGCTCCGTGGGGGTCACCAGGTCAGGGCCGTGGTCTGCGCGGCCCGAGGCTGGCTTCACGGGGGCCTCAGCGCCTTTGGGCAAACGGCAGCAGAGGGATTGCCGCAGCACACGGGGTCTCTGGTGTGAGGTGGAGAAAAAGGAACTCGCCCCCACCGCTGCTGGGATGCAGAGCGGCGTCCGCAGTAGGAGAGGCCCCAAGGGGCCTGGGCGCCGTGGTCCACACGCCTTGCTGCACCTGGCGTCGGGGCCACCCGCAGCCCGCCCCGACCTGGGGCGCGGCCAGCTGGGGCGATCCCCAGGGGCTTCGGGGGCATGAGGCTGGCGTTGGGCTGTAGCAGACCCTGGTTCCCAGGGTCCCTTCCCCCGTCCACAGGCCAGACCTCTGACCAGTGTCTCCCTGGCTTTCTGTTGGCCCCAGCAACTTGGTGCCAGTGGGGGGAACCGCTTGGTCCCTATTAGCTTCTCTCCCCAGGGCCCCGGGCTCCTGACGAGGACAGCTTCCCTCCCGGGGGTATTGAAATGCCTCATTCCTGTCCCCCCAACATCGCTGTCGAAGCCAGGAGCTGGCAGCCTCCTTTCTGCTCCCTTCCGTTGGCGCCCTTGGGTGACCCTTGTCTGTGGCCTCCTGACACCTCCCTGCCCCTAGCAAATCCCCTGGCCTGGAGGGGTCTCCTGCCAGCCCCTGGTTCCAGGCCCTTCGCGGGATGGGGGAGCTGAGGCGTCTGGCCAGCCTTTTCTCTTGCTGGGAAGGGGCGGGTGAGATGGTCTGTGGGCCTCCCAGGGGCTGAGCGAGGTGGCCCAGGACTCACCTGGAGAGCCAAGCAAGGCCATTCTGAGCGTGTCCTCAACGGAAGGAAAAGGCCCAGATTCTTCTGGGACCGACTTGGACCAGTAGGAGAGCTGGCCGCTCTGCGGAGGGAAGGCGCCGGGGCCAGCTGCCGGGCCACATCCCAGCTCCCTCGGGCTCTTGTTCTGCCACCTTGCGCTGGCCAATTACTTTCTCTAGGCCTCAGTTTCCCCAATTGCAATGAAGTGGTCATTGTGGTGTTTCATGGGGCATGGGTATGAGAACCACATGGTTCCTTATGGAGTAAAGTCCAGACCGCTCTTTCCCACGCTGGGCAATGTTGTTTTGGATCAACAGAGAGCGTTGGGGGGGCCTCCCTGGTGGTGCAACAGGTTAAAGCGCAGCACTATGAAGCTGTGCACAGCCGCAGCAGCGCGAGCTTGATCCCCTGCCAGGGAGGGACCCCCAGGGCGTGGCAGACCTCTCCCCACCGCTCCCCTCAGCAGTGGGTTTCAGCCATTCTGCCTGTTCTGCTCCCCATTCTGTCTCTGGGGAGTCTTCTCACCCCCTGCACCTCTGGCCTGCACCCAGTTCTTGTATGCATAAATTAATAAATCTTAAAAAAATAAAAAGAACGAGGTGTGGAAATAGCTGCTTTCTTTTCTTGGATTAGGAAAAAACCCCAGCACCCTGTCTGGGGTAGGAATCACCCAAAACTGGGCGCCGGCTGTTTTGGGAAGAGCAGAATGCCGGGATGAAGCCACCTGCCTCCGGCGGCGTCTGCGATCTGCGAGTAGGAACTGTGGTCGGCCCGCTCCCCCCACTCTGCTTATCTGCAGCCCGCCCGGGGCGCCTTCGGTGCCCAGCCCTCTCCTGGGCCCTCTCCTGGACGCCTGCCCGTTCTGGTTTCGCGATTCTCCGGAGCAGGAGCCGCTGCGAGCGGCCGGCCCTGCTCCCGGGGCTCGTGTTCTGGTGCCGCTTTTCGGCCCACTCTGGCCCCAGGAGCTCGAGCTGTTTGCTCACGGGACAGAAGTGAGCCCTGCCGCCTCTGCCGCCTGCCGTTTGCCTCTCCCAGGGCCACTTGGTTCAGCCTGTCGTGTTACCTGTGGACAGGAGAGGTGCCAGAAGCCGGACTGGGGTGGTGGTGGGCTGGATCTGCTCGTAGTCATCTGCTCCTGTCATTTTTTTTTAAAAATAATATAATAGTTTATTATTTACTTATTGGTATAGGCCAGAGGTGCAGGGCGTGAGAGGATTCACCAGAGTGGGGAGCAGAACAGGCAGATGGACGAAGTACACTGCTGAGGGGAGCAGCGGGCGGGTCAGGAGAGGTCTGCTGCGCCCTGTGGTCCCCTCCGGGGCAAGCGGGGATTGAACTCATGCTGAAGGGGCTTCAGCTTCCCAGTGCTGCGCTTTAACCCGCTGCGCCACCAGGGAGGGCCCCTATAACACTTTATTTTGACATCATTTTGTGCCCTTTCCCATCTCAGTTGTAATCCCGGTGGGCTTCCCATTGTAGAGGACTGCGAGGCCAGGAGGCCAGTGGAATTTGACTGGAAGGCCAGTCAAAGATAAGTTTCGATCCCCCCCAGAGTGAAGTTTGCAGGAACTGACTGCTCTCTGTACCAGGGACTTGTGACCGTCCAGCCCCTTCAAGATGCCTTCATAAACCCATGACTTTACGAAGCCGGGTCCTCCTCTCAAGGAGTGTCCGCTGCGTCGCATGGCTCTGGGTCGGACCCTAGCTCGAGCTCGCTAATAAAGGTTCACTTTGCTTTTACGTCAGACTTGGGTCTCGGTCGTTACTGGACTTTCACACTTTAACACCATCACCAAATCACCCGTGTGCCACCACCATAGTCCTGTGCACTCCCCCCGTTTTGATCCCACTCCCCCTGCACCCCCGTAAAATGCCTCTGTATATAGCTGTTCATCTTTGTTACTGTTACTTCCCCGTCCTTTATGCTCCCGCTATGAGTACTTTCCCTTCCTTTCTGGCTGACTTCACTGAGCATGACCCCTTCCGGCTGTGTCCATGTCGCTCCTGTCATTTTATGAAAAGCTGCTTTCGGGCTGCACTCAGGCTCTGCGATGCCCTATGCTCGGGGTGCAGCCTGGAGACGGTCCTTTTTTTCTGTTATAATTACAGTTTTTTAACATCAGAGCTCAAACAGAAGTTAAAGAGTAACAGAAGAGCCTTGCGGATGCGCAGCTGCTCGTGGGGCGCACAGGCTTGTTTGTGATTTAAAAGACAAGGCAGCGTTAGCGCTCCCCCTCCCTCAGGTCACCCTGAGCGGCAGCCTCCCGCCCCTGCACACACCGATATGGAAGTGCGTATTTTATATATATTGTACCCCCAGAAATACAAAAATGAAAATACGTCGTCACATATATAAAGCACATATAGAATAATAGGGAACGACTTACTATTGCATGTAAACACGTCAGCTCTTTACATACATAACTTATATAAAACAAATGGATATTTTTATATTCATACATGCAAAGTAACATTAGATATAACTTGTTTATAATGCCTGCAATGTATATTAATAAGGTATAAATGTAGTGCATAGATATACATAAAATCAGTCTGTGAGCGGCTTTATCTGGCTCATTTTTTATTTAGGGGGATCTTTTTTTAATAATATATAATAGTTTATTTTTTGTGCTTATACGGTTTTATTTTTTTAATAATATAACAGTTTATTTTTACATCGTTTTGTACACTTTTTTTTTCCATCTTAGCTGTAATCCCCGCGGGTTTCCCATCACCGAGTCACCCGTGTGCCATCACCACAGTCCCGTCCACTTCCCTCCCCCCCCCCCATTTTTGATCCCATTCCTTAGGGGGATCTTTTTTCCTTTTGACTTCCAGGCTTCGTTGGGACTGACTTGATCCTTCATTTCGGTATTGTACATCACAAATATCCACTACTGTGCATTGTCCTCCACACAGCTTTCCATAGCGGCTGGAACATTTTGTGTTCCCACTGGGAACTGATCACTGGATAATTAATCCAAGAGATGCTCTGACTCTTTCTAAGTTGTCTTAAGTACACAATAGATTCTAAGTCAGCACCTGAATAGGCACGTGAGGTTCACGCTGGAGTCCAGTGGCTCCTTCCCCAGGGTGGACACCTACCCACAGAGGCCTCTCTATCACCTCAAGTGCTGAGCTTGGTTTCCCTTTAACTTGGAATCTTCTTCTTTTTTAAATTAATGACGTGGGCCCTCCCTGGTGGCACAGCAGGTGAGAGCACAGCACTGAGAAGCTAAAGCCACTTCCTCATGAGTTTGATCCCCGCCTGCCCCGGAGGTGACCCACAGGGCGCGGCAGACCTCTCCTGACCGCCCGCTGCTCCCCTCAACAGTGTGCTTCATCCATCAGCCTGTTCTGCTCCCCATCTGTCTCTGGTGAAGCCTCTCACCGCCCCTGAGCCTCTGGCCTGTACCCCAGTTCT
>NW_004567104.1:76776622-76777917 GCF_000260355.1 Condylura cristata
GGGGCGCGCAGAGCCCGGAGGCCTGAGGTAGCCCCGCGTGGGCCAGGCGAGCCTGGGACTCGGCGACTCGCGTCAGCCGTGCCCACCGCCCCTCGCTCCCGGTCGCCTCTGCAGCAAAGGTGCACACCCAGGGCAGGGCTTGGCTTCGGCACGCTGGCCGGCGGCATGCGAAGTCAGCCTGGCGCATGGTCAGCACATTTGGGCATTCTGCAGAAGACGGCCCTTTAGGGACTGTTTTCATTAGAATTACTGAAAGTTACCGATGTGGGAACAGCTCACAGCAAAATGCTCAAATCTCAGCTGTAGGCCTGGTGGACTTAGACAGCATCTGTGCCCATGAGACCACTGCCCAGATCCCTGGGCCTCCCGCCCCCGGCTCCTCCCCCCCGCAGAAGATGGACACAGGTGGGCGTGTCGTGCGTGTGTTCCTCCTGGCTGTGTAACACTGTGTTTGCCATTCTGCTCTTGACAGAACTTTCTGGTGCCTCCTGACTTTCTTTCCTGCTGTGCAGAGAATGCTCTGCGCCCCGCTCCTGTGCCCTCGCCCAGGGGCCCTGCGCCTTCAGCCCCAGGGCCGGGTTGCCCAAAGCCGGCTCTTCCTGTGTCCAGCCCGCTCCGAGAGGCGGGTTTTGGGGACCCCACGCTGTGCGCAGCTCTGTGGGGCAGGCGACACCCGGCAGCCCCGTGAGGTCACGCTCTTGGCACAGTCAGGGTCTCTCAGGTGCCTTCCCTTGGGGGGGCGACGCCTAATGGCTCAGACTCCCCGTCGGGGCGACAGCAGCTTCTCTGCCCCGGCCGGCCCCGGCCACGGTGGTCTCGGTTGGGTGCGGGAGGCCGGGGCTCTGGGCACTGCCCCGCTGGGCGCCCGGGGTGGTGCTGTGCTGCGGCCAGCCCTCGTCGGGAGACAGTGCGGTCACCTCGCCCCGGCCTTCTGTGAAATGTCTGTTCAGGGTTCATTTTCATAAATTGTGGGTTTTTTCCCTTATTGACTCATCCATAAGGGAAACACTTTCTGGTCTTCGTCAAATGATGCCTGGCAAATACATCCAGTGACTTGCAGTGATTGGGATCTTTTGAAATTCTGTTTCTCCTTTTGTTGTATGTGTTTCCTTGTGGTCTGCCGAGCGATTGCCCCTCCCGAGATCAGAAAATTTTTCTTGAGCAGAAAAAGCCCTCCACTGTTACATGTGCTGTCTGTCTGGATTGGCTGTTGTGTAGGGCATCAGGTGGGCCAGGCACCCCTCCCTGGCTGGCCCACACTCGGCCGCATGGCTCACCCTTCCCCAGGGTGAGCA
>NW_004567104.1:76778367-76780713 GCF_000260355.1 Condylura cristata
GGCTTTTGTTCCCCTGAGTTGTTTCCGGTCACGCCAGTCTTCCTGCATGGCCCAGATGCACACCGGCTGGCTCCTTCCTTGAAACAAGTCATCTGTTAAATGGCTGGTTGTGCCCTCTGCTCCCCGAGGGCCGGCGTGGGTGGGATTGTCTGCCTGCTGGGAGCCCTGAGGGGTGTATTCTCGAGGCTCCTATTCCTACTGTCTTTCTCAGGTGGCTTCTTGCTCTTCTGCGCCATCTGGCACGTCTGCCAGAAGATTCCCCGTGCTCTTTCAACAGCACCCTCTACCTTGAAAGCATCAGTGCCAAGATGCATAGCTCTCCCACGCATCCGGCCCATGCTCTCTAGAGTGACGGGCCGCAGGAGCGCTGCAGGCTGTCTGTCATCTCTCTGGCGATCTGTCTGTCTGCCCACCCATCCGCCTACCCACCTATTATATCTGTCTGTCCACCACCTGTCTTTCTGTCTGTCCAGCCATCCATCTACTCACCTGTCCACTTACTCTTCTCTAACATCTCTCAGTGTTTTCTTAAGATTTATTTATTTGTGCATACAGAACTGGGGTACAGGCCAGAGGGGCAGGGGTGGTGAGAGGGTTCACCAGAGACAGAGCGGGGAGAGAACAGGCAGATGGACAAAGTCCACTGCTGAGGGGAGCAGCGGGCTGGTCAGGAGAGGTCTGCCGCGCCCTGTGGGTCAGTCCCTGGCGGGGGATCGAACTCGGGCTGCAATGGCTTCGGAGAGCTTCATGACGCGGAGCTTTAACCTGTGGTGCCATCAGGGAGAGCCCATCTCTCAGTGTTTTAATCCTTCCTGTCCATCCGTCCGTCTGTCCATCCGTCTAGCAGAAGCTGCCCCACGCAGCAAGCTGGGCCGCAGGGAGCCAGCGGTGTAAGTTCTAGTCGGAAAGCTTGAGGCCCCAGGGGAGCTGGTGTTTCAAGCCCAAGAGCAGGGAAATACCGACGCCCCAGTCCAGTCATGTCGGGGGTGGGGGGCTCCCACTTGGGGTTTGGATTCTCTCTGTTGACAGTTAGGCCTTTGACAGTTAGGCCATCCACGCTGGGGAGGGCCACCTGTTTCATCCACTGTTGACGCAGCTCTTCATTTTATCCCGAAGAACTCTCACAGTCACCCTCAGACAGCTGTCCAGACACGTGTGGCCCAGCCAAGTTGACTCACAAAATTACCCACCACGCCACAGTCAGCCGCTCCTGTGCTTCTCACCTGACCTGCCTGGTGGGTAGGAGCCGAGATAGCCGGTCGGGGTCAGCGGTGGGATGACAACGCCACACTGCAGCTCTTTGGTTACCTGGGGCCGACCGGCGCCTGCTCATCCTGGGGATGCTATTCCTTCTACTTAAGCCCCGGGACGGGGGGGCAGGTTTCAGGGTGTCTGAAGCTTATACCACTTGGGGGAGAGGTCCTGTTTTAGAAAGAGTGAACAGTGAGGCCGGCTTCATTGACTTTATGGACGGCCCACTTCATCAACTGCTTTTTCTTGAGGACGCCCAGGCCTGACCCCGGCCCCGACTCCGTGTGGCCAGGCGAGCGGCAGGGCAGCACACCTCCTCTCTGGCTCAGGCTCCCTGTGGCCCAGGAAACCTCTCCCCTTGTCTCACCCACTCCCTTCTTGCTGTCCTGTCTCTCCTGCAGGGGAGAGGTTAGTTTCCATCTCGCCAACTCATTCGCTTGAAAATCAGAGGGGCTCAGTGGTCTGGGGCCCTCACTGGTTTATGACACAGCACCCACAATTTGGTGGCTCTGTGTACACACTGGCGCCCACTTGTGCTTCAGAGGGGCCGAGGTCTGGTACAAGCCTCCGGAACGTGTTACCGTGCGGGTTCCTGGGCTGCGTGCTGGCTTTCCAGAATCTCTGTGGGCAGGATTCTCGGACCTGCATTTAACCCAGCTTGCCTGGGTCTGAGAGCGTCTGGGCTGTCCGGGTGCAGGCTCTGGTGGCATCTGCTGTCCCTCAGGGCACCTGACTGTCCTCTCGTAGTCTGTGCGCTTCTCCTGACGCACGTGGCGTTGGCTCTGGGGCTAATCCCTGAGGGCGCCAGACGCTTAACCACCTACCAGTCACCCCGAGTTTCTGTGGTCTGGACTTCCCATCTGGCACGTTACACCACCCTTTAGGAACAAACCCAAACAGCACAGTCACGTGGCGGGCTTCCAGCAGGATGCAGCTAGGCCGTCCCCCGAGAGGACCAGAGGAGCCGCCCACCTGCATGGTGTCCTGGCCTGTGGGGCCTCGCTTCTGGCTCTGTGGCCCTTGGAGAAACCTACCATCCCTTGAAGAATGAAGACCATCTGGATTTAGGGTCCCCTCCAGAAATACTTTTTTTTT
>NW_004567104.1:76781333-76804123 GCF_000260355.1 Condylura cristata
AGTTTGCATTCCCACCAGCAGTGCAGGAGAAGTTCCTTTCTCTCCACATTCTCGTCAAAATGTGTTGTTGCTAGTTGTTTGAAGATGTGCCCTTCTCACTGGGGTTAGGTGGTATCTTGTGGTTTTCATTTGCATCTCCCTTATGACGAGTGATGTTGAACATGTTTTCATATACTTGTTGGCCATCTGCGAAATACTCTTTTTTTTAAAAACAATATTTATTTTTTTATGCTTAAAAAACTGGGGTACAGGCCAGAGTTGGGGTGTGTATGAAAGGATTCACCAGAATCAGAATGGGGAGCAGAACAGGCAGATCAACAAAGTCCACTAGTGAGGGGGGCAGCGGGCGGGCCAGGAGAGGTCTGCCGCGCCCTGTGGGTCCCACCCTGGCCGGGGATCGAGTGACCCCGTGGGTCACGCCCTGTGCTCCCGTGGCTTCGGAGAGCTTCACAATGCGCTGCCCTAACCCATTGCGCCACCAGGGAGGGCCCGGAAATATTCTCTCTTAAACTGACAATCGCATCTTCTGGCAGGAAACGTCTAGCGGCGAGGCTCTAGCACATGAAGTCTCGCCTCCCCGCTAGATCCCTGGGTTCGCTCAGGGTCGAGGCCTGTGTTGCCCTACCTGCTCACAGTTCTCACGCGCCAGCTGGCCCCACGTGAGGGGTTAGGTGCGAGCTTTCTCTCCTACGCGTCTGTCGGATTTTGTCTTTGTTCCACTGGTGTGAGATGGACCAGGAGGCGTAGGGAGTGTCCCTCTGCTCTCCAGAGCTGGCGAGCCAGCCGGGTACCTGCCAAAAGCCAGGGGTGCCCCGCCCACACCTGGGCCAGTGTTGCCCTCTCCCTGTCCAGAGCGGCCATTCTGCACAGGTGAATGAACCTCTCCGCGGTTTCGGTTTGCATCTCTCCATGGCAGATGAGGAGCAGATTCCCACAGATCTGGTCCCTTTCGTAGACCTTCGGAGCAGGGCCTGTTTAGCTGTTCTGTTCGTTTTCTGACGGGGGCTTTTCTTTTTACGGTGGAGCTGTGTCACACAGACATGGAGCAGGCTTGTAATGAAATCTGGAGTTCTCTCGCGCCGCTAAAATACCAATTTTTCCTTCTTATGCCCAGGCCATTTTCTTTCCTTGCTGGCTCGGCATCAGGGTCCTTGCTGGCTTGGCATCAGGGTAATATTTTGAAGACAGGCACTGAGTTCACATGGTGGGTTTCTCTGTTAATTGTTTTCATTTCCCACCACAGACTCTGACATAGAGAAGGTAAATGATGGGCATGGAAATGGTCGACTGAGCTCACCACATGCCCGTGAGCATCTGGCATGGACTCCCCACCGTCATAAGGCCTCACAGAGGGGGATGTGGCCTCCCATTGCAGGTGAACCAGGTACGGAGTTAGACTGCCTCAGGAGTCCTCGGAAACCGAGGCAGGGACGGGCTCCAGGTAGTGGGCAGCTGCCGAGCGGGCGTGAGGGTTTGCACTGCGGTGCGGTGCTGCCAGGCAGGCATGGGGGTCTGGGCGACACGGCCCTGCTTGCTTTTTCCTCACAGTGGGTGCCGAAGACGAGCATCACCATTTGGCAAACTCCTCACCAAGCCCAGAAGCTGATGGTGCCCAGCTCCACAAGCTGGCAGCTCCGTGGAACCAGCTTCCTCTTGGAATCTACCCTGTGGAGTCGGACCAGAGGTTCATCTTTACCCGAGAGAAGTGAGTGGCTGGATCTCTTACTGTTAGCACGATGGCCTGGAGGACCTAGAATTTCTTGAGAGTGACAGCTAGGTGAGCAATAGATGAAAAATGCAAAGATTTCACGAGTTACTTGAAAAACACCCACCCAGCACTGCCAGCAGGGTGCATGCCAAGGTAGCTGAGGAAACCAGAAACTGGCCTGGCCGCTTTCTGGACGAGAGACGGCGCCGAATTTCATGCGAGAAGAGGCAAATGGTCCCCACCTTGAGGTCCAGTCTTGCAGGTTCCTTGGTGACTCCGGTAGAAGTCGGAGGAGGGCAGTGCTGGAGAGATCTAGTGGGGCTCGGGGTCCCCTGTCCTCTAGATGGGGAAGCTCCCTCTGGTCGCCTGGTGGCCCCTGTAGCCTGCATGTGCCCCAGCCTGAGCCCATGACCACCCCGTAGGGAAGACACTGGGGTCCTCTCTGCCCCTCTGAGCCCCACACCCCACCCTGTGTGCCGTGAGGCTGCGGGTGTCTGAGAGAGCAGCGGGCAGCACGGGCCCTCCGCTGGCCACCTGCCAGTCAAGGTCACCGTGCCCTCGTGCCATTGAGTTCTGACCATTTATTCTGTGTCTTGCAGATGGCGTACCTTTATGGGAGATTAATCTGTGTTTTCCTGTCGGTCCTGGGAGCCCTGTGCTTGTACTTTAGCATGGACTATGAGACTCCTTTTAAAGTCACTCCAGTGTTTTCCAAGAGAGCGAACGGGGCCTTCCTGCAGCTCCCCGACACGGCCTGCGAGCGGAACGCCCCCTTCCTGGTCCTGCTGGTGACGTCGGCCCCCCAGCAGGCGGCTGCTCGCAGCGCCATCCGGAGCACCTGGGGGAGGGAGCGCACCGTCCGGGGAAAGCGGGTCCGGGCGCTCTTCCTCCTGGGCGCCACCCCCAGCCGGGACCTGGCCCGGGCGGTGGCCCGGGAAGGCCAGCAGCATCGCGACACCGTGCAGAAGGACTTCCTGGACACTTATGACAACTTGACCCTGAAGACCATGATGGGCATGGAGTGGGTCCACCGCTACTGTCCCCAGGCCGCTTTCGCCATGAAGACAGACTCTGACATGTTCATCAACGTCGACTACCTGGTGGAGCTGCTCCTGAAGAGGAACCAGACCTCGCGCTTCTTCACTGGCTTCTTAAAAATGAATGAATTTCCTATCCGGAAAAAGTACAATAAATGGTTTGTCAGCAAATACGAATACCCGTGGGACAAGTACCCGCCCTTCTGCTCCGGCACCGGCTACGTGTTCTCCGGCGACGTGGCCAGCCTGGTGTGCGGTGTTGCTGCCAGCGTCCCGTTCATTAGGCTGGAAGATGTCTTTGTGGGGCTCTGCCTGGCCGAACTGCACATCCGCCCTGTGCCTCTCCACTCGGAACAGACCTTCTTCCCAGAGGGCTTGGCCTTTTCCACGTGTCGCTTCAGGAAGGTGGTGGCCTGCCATTTTGTGAAGCCCCAGGAGATGCAGATGTATTGGCGTGCTCTGGAGACTTCCCTGGGAGAGGAGTGTCCAGGTGACTGAGGGGGCCCGGCAGCACAGTGGACATCGCCAGGCACCCATGGTGGTGGCTGTTGAAGGATCGTCCTCCGCACCCCTGATGATGGTGAATGGGGTCGGGGTTGGGGGAGGGCGGGGAGGTGGGCATGTGAGTCCTGATCTGAAGGAGACGTGAGCTGCCGTGAAGCCAGGGTGAGCCCCGCAGTGCCCCGGCAGGATGGCTCTGCCCCCTGCGGACCCGCTCCCCGCGCGGGAGTGGCCTGCTCCCTGCCGCTTCTCAGTCCCGGGTCAGCGTCCTCTGCAGCAGTGGTGGCAGGGGGGGCGGGTGTTGTCATCCCATCTTACCCCCGAGGACACAGCGACTTTGGAGGTCCGGGAACTGGACTCAGGGTTCACGGCCAGCACACGTTGGAGCATCGTCAGAATCCACTGTGGCCTCTGGGCTCCTGCCAGGGGACGGAAGCCAGGACGGCTCAGCGCGAGGCCCGGTGGCTGCATCTCTCAGTCTCTTCCTGGGTCCCTCCTGCCTACTCCCAGGCCCTGTGCGTTTCGAGGCTGGGACTTAGTGCTGCGTGGAGCTGGCTGGCCCGAGTTCTGTTAGCGCCTGGTGCGCAGCTCATCAGGGAGGCACCCCGGGCCCAGCCTGCAGTGGCTCCTGCCTGTGGCTAAGACTCAGCCTCTGCAGTCAGACGTCTGTCAACAGCACTTCAGCTCAGCCAAGCCTGGCCTGTGTGTGCTGTGGTGCAGTGCTGACCCCCAAGGCATCTCCTGCGAAATTTCTGACTCCTTCCTGCCTCTTCAGAGTCCCGGGCAGGACTCTGAGTGTAAGGCTCAGTGTGGGAAGGATTCTGGGAGCTCTCTGGAGCGTCAGGTGGACCTCAGTCCAGAAGCCCCGGGGTCCCCTCGGACACTGAGCGCCCTCCAGGAGGTGGGGATCTCCCTCAGTCCTCCAGACTGGCCCAGGAGCTTGAGCTTTGGAATTTCCGGTGACCAAGAAGCAGCCTGTGGCGTGGCCTTGTGCCTTATCTTGCTACCTTGCTCTGGGATGGCGGGAACCTGCCCAGGCTGGGGAGGGTGGGGGGCTGCCTGTGTCCAGGGCGCGCAGTCGCCTCGCTCCTGGTCAGTTTTCTGCTTTTACCTTGTAGACCGGAAGCCAGGGGCCTCCCGAGGCTGAGCAGTCGGGACTCTGGCGTGAGGTGGGGGTCTGCGCCGGGCACAGGCTCCCCGGCCGTGTTTCATGCTCACGAAGCTGCTTCCCTCAGACCTGAGCCAGCTGCTCCTTGCAGGCGCAGCTTGGCTGTTCTGCGCGCAGGCGGGGCTCAGGGGCCTTCTCGTGGGGGACTCTGGGCTGGAGGTCCGGGTCTTGCCAGCACGCGCTGCAGGCCCCCGAGGGTGGCTGCCCGATTCTGAAACTATGGTGGCTTTGCTGCCCGCCTGACCCGGCTAATGCAGTGGCCCCGGCCTGGGCCGGTGAGGGTGGCAGCGGCCGGCCAACCAGCTGCCTCTGGGGGTCGCCGGCCCCAGGTGCGCCCCCTCTCCAGCCTCTGTGGCTTTGTAAGAGCTTTTCTGCAAACACATCACCCCACTCTGTCTCTGCATGATGAAGACAGATTCCTCCTAGGGGAAAATGAGTTTGTATTTCTAGAACTTGCAGGAACCAGAGCTCATTCAGTTTGGCCTAACAGTAAGATGAAAATAAGACTCGAGGAGCCCCGAGGTGTCCCGAGCATCCCGGCTTGTGAGGGTGGTGCTCCATGACACCGTGCACCCCTCACGAGGCGGGGACCCCAGGCACGGCCAGGCTGCTCGGTGACCCCCGGGGGCCGCTTCCCAAGGGGATGGGGCGGCCAGGAGCGGTGATGCTGGAACAGATGCTGTGGGCCAGGCAGAGGTCGGTCCTCGGAACAGCTCTGAGGGGCTACTCCCTTTGGCTCTGGCTTCTAGATGAGGGAACAGGGGCAGAGGAAGGCGGACAGCTGGCGGGAGGTTACAGAGCTGAAAAGGAGCATAGTCGGATGCCAGGGTGGACGTGTGGCAGTTTGGGGAGAGTGCCTGGAGAGGCTGGCGGCCTCGCTCTGACCTCGAAGGGCCTCGGGCCTCTGGCTGTTGCTGAGTTCCCACCTCTGTGAGAACAACAAGGCTGAGCAGCGGGCTGGGCTGTCCGGCTGCCCCAGGCTGTGGGCGATTCCCCGAGGCCGGGGGCGGGAGTGCCCTGCCCTAGTCCGCTCTCGGCCCATCTGGCCCAGCAGGCCCGCCCAGCCCCTGACCCTGCTCTCTGCCTCCACTGGGCCTCCAGCTGACGCCCTCCTGGCCCGTCCACGCCCCTGCCCCCCACCCCCACTGCCTGCTGCTAAGCGCAGCCCACCCCGCCTCACTCCTGCGAAGTCCCACCCCCCTCCTTTGTGACCCCGTCCTTCCCCTCGGTCCCACGCCAGCAGCCGAGTGGGTGTCTGGGCGCCTGTGGTGCAGAGGTGGGCAGGAACCCCCAGCTTCCCACCTGCCACTGCTCCCGCCGTCCCCAGGGAGCCTGTAACGGGCTTTCAGAAGCAAACATGCATTTCCCTGTGAACGCGTTGATCCTCTTGAGTGTATTGACTTCTGTGTAAAATCAGATCACACATCCAGAGGTTTACCTAGGCTTTAAATACAAATTGTTTATTAAAAATTTACCTGGAGTTTACACTTAAGCAAATAAAATATCCTATTTTATAGACCCAGCAAATGTTACTTTATCTTAAATTTAATTTTTAAAGATTTATTTATTTATGCATACAGAACTGGGGTACAGGCCAGAGGTGCAGGGCGGTGAGAGGATTCACCAGAAACAGAGTGGGGAACAGAATGGGCAGATCGATGAAGTGCACTGCTGAGGGGAGCAGCGGGCGGGTCAGGAGAGGTCTGCCACGCCATGTGGATCACCTCCGGGGCAGGTGGGGATGGAACTCATGCGGAAGTGGCTTAAGCTTCTTTGTGCTGTGCTTTAACCCGCTGCGCCACCAGGGAGGGCCCAAATTTAATTTTTAAAAAAGATTTATTTATTTGTGCATATGGAACTGGGGCACAGGCCAGAGGTGCAGGGGCAGTGAGAGGCTTCACCAGAGACAGAGTGGGGAGCAGAACAGGCAGATCCGCTGAAATCCACTGCTGAGAGGACAGCCGGGAGACAGGAGAGGTCTGCTGCACCCTGGGGTCACTCCCTGGCCGGGGATCGAACTTGTGCTGTGGTGGGCGCGTACAGCTTCACCGTGCCGAGACTGACCCGTTAGTAACCGCACTCCATGTGCTATGCACATTTCCTTAGGTTTTGCCGCTTGTGTTTTCTATGTTCCAGCTCCATCCAGTTGCTATAGTAACTTGACCCCATCACGCCCAGGGGCCCCCTGGCAGAGACCACTCTCCAGGCTCCCCTTGTTAAGTGCTGTTGGGGTGCTCTGTCAGTTGCCCCTCTGCTGGTGTTTGTCTGCTGTTAGGGGCTTTGGAGGGGGAGATCCCAGGGGTGCAAGGCATTCTTTACATGTGATGTCCAGGGTGCCCCGGTCAACGTGATGGCCGCTGTGGGTGCGGCCTCGCCCCCGGTGGAGGAAGTGTGTGTGGTTTCCCAGCAGGCTGTTCCTCCTCCCTGCCCCGAATGGTCTTGGAAGGAAGTCACTGTGCTCTTGTGAGCTATGCTACACTTCCCTGAGGGTGTGGTCGATACGTAAAGTATTTGGAATTGAACTTTTCTTCGGTTCTTACATTGTTAATTTTTGTACAGTATTTGATTTCTCCCCTCAGGGCCTGTCCCTGTAGTTGTCCCATCGCGGACACACCTTGACCATCTCTACTGTCCCTGTGTCTTCCCACCCCTGCCTTGGCACCTCCCCTCCCCTCCCCTGTGGAAGCTTCAGGTCTGCGGTCAGCATGCAAGTTTGTCTTTTTCCTGACCCTTTGTTTGTTTTCTCTATATTCCACAATATTGTGCAAGATTATGAAAACACCCCAAAATTCTTTTTCCTTTTGGCTTATTTCATTGAACATCATCCCTTCCAGCTCCATCCATGATGCTGCAAATGGCACCTATTTATCCTTTTGATGGCAGAGTAATATTCCACCATGTGTACCACATCTTTTTTTTTTTTTTAAGGAATAACCAATTTTAATAGCAAATCAAGGTCGCAAAATTCTTAGCTCTAATGGATATAAAAATTAATATAATTTATGGTAAGATCAGAAGTTCCAGTACTGATCCCACATCAGGCAGAAGAAAGCACCATCCAAAATAATTCCTTCTTGGGTAATTTAAAAAATTTTTATTTTAATAATTTATTTTTACATAATTTTGTGCCTTTTTCCATCTCAGTTGTAATCCCTATGGACTTCCCATAGTCCTGTGCACTCCCTCTCCCCACATTTATGACCCCCTTCCCCACTCCACCCCCCAAAATGTCTCTGGTATATAGTTGTTTATTATTATTCCCCGCCCTGGTCTTTTATGCTCCTGCTATGAGTTATACCATCCGGTATTTTTCTTTTTCTTTCTGGCTTACTTTACTAAGCATGATCCCTTCCAGCTCCATCCATGTTGCTGCAAAAGGTATGTGTTTATCTTTTTTGATCACTGAGTAATATTCCACTGTGTATATGTACCACATCTTTTTAATCCAGTCATCTACTTTTGGGCATTTGTTTCCATGTCTTTCCTATTGTAAATAAAGCAACAATAAACATGGGGTGCAGGTGTCTTTTGGATCAGTGTTTTTGTGTCTTTTGGGTAGATACCCAGGAGTGGGGTTGCTGGGTCCTATGGAAGCTCCATTTTTATCAGTTTGAGAAACTTCCAAACAGTTTTCCATAGTGGTTGTACTAGTTTGCATTCCCACCAGCAGTGCAGGAGAGTTCCATTTTCTCTACATCCTCACCAACATTTGTTGTTGCTAGTTGTTTGAAGATGTGCCATTCTCACTGGGGTGAGGTGGCATCTCATTGATACCACATCTTCTTGATCCATTCAGCTTTTCTGGGGCAGGTAGGTGGTTTCCACATCTCAGCTGTTGTGAATAGTGCTTCTGTGAATAGTTTCAGATTTCCTTTCAAATTAGTGTCTTTGTAGCACTGGGGTAGATTCTTAGGATTGGAATTGGATCCAGCAAATTTTATTTTTTAATCCCTACCCCTCCACCAAAATTTAAATGTCATTGAAAAGGAGCTTTTCTTGATACACAACTCCATCTATATTGTTTACAAGCTGTTTTAATGTCCACTTTTCTAATTTTTTTAAAAGTAAAATTCTCTTGGTTTGCCATTCATATACCGAGCTGTGCTTCTGGGGCGCACGGCTCACACCTAAACATGCAGGTGCCTCACCACTGTCCACCCAGCTCCGGGGCCGGCACCACTACCCCGGGGCCCCTCACCTCTCACCCTCAGGTCCGTGTGACATCACATCTCCCTTGAACATGTAGGTAATTCTTAGCATCTAAGGACATGAAGACAGATTTTTGCAAACATGCATTCAATTAGATATTGTGGAAGCACAAAGCAGCAAAATTTCATCTTAAATCCTAAGTCTGAATCAGCTACTCCATGTACATGTTGAAAAATAGAATCTTAGGATGGAGCTGCTGTTCACTGGGCCAGGTGAAAAGGTGTCTGTCATGTGTGCACATCTTCAAACCTTTATACCAGAGTCTGAGTCTCCTGCACATGTCTGGAGTGGATCCACATTTCAGGGTGCCTAGTGGGGAGAACTGTGTCTCATGGTGGCCGCGTCTGCCCCTGCCGTACCACCCCCCGCCCCCCCCACAGCAGGGCCGCCCCAGGGGTGTCCTGTAGGCGACTGCTTCTGCTCATAACTCACAAGTCTCTGAATGGACTTAGAAAGCTTCTCTCTGCTCTGATGTCAGTACCTCCTTGACCCAAAGTTCTCAAGCTCGAAGTGGGAAAGACCCAGGTAGTAGCTGATTTCTGGATGTCTGGCGGTTTTGACTCTGCTCGTCCAACGTGTCAGGTCAGGCTGGTAAGAACACACTTCCTTGAGCTTCTTTACCAACACAGGTGACGGGTGAGGATTTGCATGAGTCAGGAAACGAGGCCTCCCTGACACAACGCGAGCCCCACCAAAGCTGGCCCTTCCTGGACCCACGAAGTTGAAAAACTGCTCCACGAAACAGGAAGCTCCCAGAAAGGGCAGCTGAGGAGGCGAGGTCAGGTGTGTGCCCGCAGCTTCACTGAATCCCCTGCTCAGGATCTTGTGAGGGGCGGCTGAGCCGCCGGGCCGCTATGTTGTAGAAACCAGCCGTCACGCCGCCTGCCACAGCCCCGGGGTCTGCAGTGACACAGAATCTGCAGGAGCCACAAAAGCAGCACCCGCGGGACCAGGAGGTAATGCTGAAGCAAGAAACGGTGAGGGGCGGGGAGAACTCCCCTCCAGGGCGGGCGCTGGCGGAGGAGCCACTGTGGAGAGCTCCCACCGGCTCGGGAGCACGGGGCCTGCCCTTGGCGCCCCAGCTGAAGCCCTGGCTGCGGGACAGGCTGGACCCCAGCGCAGGGTCCTCAGCGCCTTCAGCCCTTAATCCGGCGAAGCTGCGGCCCTGCGCCCAGCTCTGGCGTGTTCTCACCTGGCTTGGGGGTCCAGGGTGGGCTTGGGCGGGTCTTCCTCTCCCGGCCCATAGTCTCTGGGGCACGGGCTGCAACGGGCCTTCCTCCCCTCCGATGAGAAGCGTGTTATTTACCTTCTTTTTAACTGCTCATACAGCCCTAGGAAAGGGTTTGTCTTAACATGATTTAACATACAGGAGGAAAAACATGTGGGCCTGCCTGGTCCCCACCTGCCGGGGCTGGGCGGTGCCACGACCCAGGTGTAAGACGCGGCCTGACCCAGAGGGGCGCAGTCTGGGCTGTGGGTTCGCGTGTGTATTCACCGCGGTCCGCGAGCACAAGGAGAAGCCTTGGGGCCTCCGGACTGGGTTCCCGCTCTTCCTTCCTCTCCTGTGACTCTTGCTAAACAGCTGGAGAAATTCTTGGCCTCTGTGTCACTCTTCAGAATCACAGCAAAGCCAAGGCCTGACCTGGTGAATTCAGGTGGACGGAGAGCTGAGCAGTAGGATGAGAAACTGAAACAAATACAGAAGCAGAAGCAGGAGGTGCCTGAGACCCCCCTGGGATTAAACAACCGCCCCTTTTCCACAAAGAGACAGTGGAGGGAGTTTGGGGTCCTGCTGGAGTCTCCAGGCCCAGACGCGCCGGCAGGCAGCTCCAGCCTGCCTCGTGGCCTTTTACTGATTCATCCGCTGGGCACATTCACTCACTGATTTTCCGAATGACGTCGGCTGAGTTTGGTCGTGTGGGTTTCGCAAATAGGGTCTTAGCTGGGTGAAAAAGTGAGGAGATGAAGGCGCCGCTGTCTCGGACCACGGAGAGCCGCGTTGTGCAGCGCTCCCCCTGGACCGACCTGCTGCACCACCACCTGGTATCGCAGGGGTCCGCGGAGCGGCCGAGGGGCGGCCGTCCTGACAGAAGGAAGCCCCGGGATGCGGCTGAAGAGATGGCGGCCACCTGAGGTACGCGTGGGGCTCAGGGCTGGCCGAGACCAGCCCCGCAGCCTCCCGGGCCTCAGCAGGCCGCGGTGGGGTGACCCCCACGGTGCCCCTGGGAGGCGGCGTCCCGGCCGCCGGGACTGGCTGGGCCAGCCCTGCCCGCCATCTTGCCGCCCTCGTTTCCGGGTGTGAGGGCGTCTCTGTGCTTCCTTCCGGTGTCAAGGGTGTCGGCGCCGCTCCTTCAGGCGCGAGGGCAGCTGTGACGCTAACTTCCGGTGGCGTGGGGCCTCTCAGCCTGGCCGTCGTCCTCTGTGGCCAGCGCCCGTGGCCCCCGGGCCCGCGCAGCGGCGAGGCTGAAGAGCCCCGTTTGTGTCACCCCTGCGCCCGCAGCGTCAGGGTAGGTGCCTGGCGCGCTGTGGGGTGCGGTGAGCGCTTCTTCCTGAGCCCCCTGGCCGCCGCTTTCCGGCAGAATGTGTGGAGAGGAGCGACATAAAGGGCCACGGCCGCCCCGCCTGCGGGCTTGGGCGGAACCGTGCGTGACCACCGGCCCAGCTGGCGCCCGGGGCGGGGGCGGCCGGCCTGGGGGTGCTCGCGACCCGAACCCGTGGCTCTGACGGCCGAGTGGCCACGACGGCGTGTGGCTGTGGCTCAGGGGCGCGGCCGCTGCCCGGCCGTCCACTTTAAGAGCGACCACCGCCCGCAGCCCCCCGTGACGCCCGTGTGGAAGTGTTTGTTTCCTCATGATAATTTTTAAAAGAATTTCTGCATTTGTCACGTCAGGCCTGACGCGTCCGCAGTTTCCTTCGGCCGGCCTCTCTCTGCATGCCTCTGGCGTGTGCCTGGTGGGAGGGAAACTCGCTGAGTGTCCCCTGGGTTCGTTTTTCAGATTTATTTTACTTCTGCATCCAAGAACTGGGGTACAGGCCAGAGGGGGTTGTGTGAGTACGGGTGGAGGCCTCCCCAGAGGCAGAGCGGGGAGCAGAACAGGCGGATCCGCTGAGACCCACTGCTGAGGGGGCAGCAGGCAGCAAGAGAGGCCTCCTGCGCCCTGGGGTCCCTCCCTGTGGGGGATCGAACTGGTGTTGCAGGGGCTGAGGACAGACTCACAGCGCTGAGACTCACCCCTGCGCCCCAGGGCCGCCCTATGTACTGCCTTTTTTTCCTTCATTTTTAAAATTTTAATATATTTTGACATCATTTTGTGCCTTTTTCCATCTCGGTTGTCATCCCCGTGGGCTTCCCATCACCGGATCACCGGTGTGCCACCACCGTAGTCCTGTGCGCTACCCACCCCTCCACCCCCTGCCATTTTTGACCCCATTACCCAGTCCACCCCCAGTACAATGTCTCTGTATATAGTTGTTTATTATTGTTGTTGTTGTTATTTTCCCCCCTGGCCCTTTATACTCCTGCTATGAGTGAAACCATCCGGTGTTTTTCCTTTTCTTTCTGGCTTATCTCACTAAGCATGACTCCTTCCAGCTCCATCCATGTTGCTGCAAAAGGCATGAGCTTATCTTCTTTGATTGCTGAGTAATATTCCATGGTGTATATGGACCACATCTTTCTTCTTCTTCTTCTTCTTTTTTAAATAAAGATTGATTTATTTATGCATACAGAACTGGGGTACAGCCAGAGGTGCTGGGGTGGTGAGAGGCTTCACCAGAGGCAGAGTGGAGATCAGAACAGGCACTGGCGAAGCACACTGCTGAGGGGAGCAGCGGGCGGGTCAGGAGAGGTCTGCCGCGCCCTGTGGTCACCTCTTGGGTGGGATCGAACTTGCGCTGAAGTGGCTGCGCCAGCTTGCAGTGCTGCGGCTTAGCCACCGCCATACGGGGGCGGGCCCACATTCTCTGTGTTTTAGGGAGCGCTCTTGTGTGAGCCGACTGTGATTGGCTTGTCATGGTTCATGACCATGAAATTATTTACATGCTATCACACACGTGACTGGGCTAGTTCGGCTCCTAGGTGGGTGTGATAAATTCAGGCGTCCATCCTGAAGAGCCTAAAGCTCACACTTTTTTGTCCTCACCTTGACGCTTTCTGAATTTATTTTGTGTTTGAAAAGCATTTAAAAAGTTGACTTTGACTTTACGCGTTTGGAGAAACCTGCTGTGCAGTCCCGGGACGCTTGTCTTTGTAAGTGATGGGATTTACTTCTCTCCCTGGGGGTTTTTCCCTTAGGGTGGGCCCCAAGACTTGGGGCCCATGTGTGGTGAGGGGCGAAGGGTGGAGAACTCTGTTGGGAGTTCAAGCCCAGGCTTGAAATGAAGCTGAGTGTCCTTGGGGAATTTCTTTTTCTCAGGTGTATTTATATTTTTTAAAAGTGATTGTTAGGTTCAAAAATCAGACCTAGTGGATTGCTGCTCTGTTTATAGGCATCAGGATAACTCATCTCTGAGGCGTAGATTGGGTCCTTGATCTTTCCAAGTGTCATGTAAGTGAAACAAAGGCTGGGAACAGGTGCGTTTCCTTGGGCCTGCGCACGCGTTTCTCACGGCTCCTGAGGCCCCCCCCTTGCTCCCTGCTCCTTGCTGGCTGCATCCTCAGCCGTCTCAGAAACAAACCAGAATGGGGCAGGGTGCGGGGCTGTGTGGGGGCCTAGGAAGCCTGCAGGTGGCCGGGCAGGGACGGCCTTCAAGGAGGGACGAGAACCTCCCTGTCCGCCTGCCCGCTCGCGCACCTGCAGCGACCTGCCCGCCCCTCCAAGTCCAGCTGCTGCTCCTCCTTGCCCTCTCAGTCCATTCCCATTCTCTCTTCTCTCCCGCAGCTCCGGTCGCAGGCCACCTTCTAGAACAGGCCAGTGGCGCACAACGTGCTCCCACTCCCCACACGCAGTTTTCCTCACTTCCCTCCTTTTCCTGCCCTGCCCCCTGTTGCCCCAATGCTAAAAACCTCGCCACAGGGCAGCCTCGGTCCCACTCTCTCCTCACGTGAACCCACGCTGACGTGGGTTTGCTGTTCTGCTGGGCAGGAGCTCATAGCAGCGATTGGGCCCTGACCCGCTGAGCCCAGCCCCAGGCCCCTTGCTGGCCTCCAGGACACATGCCCGCGCGTCCCTCCATGCGGGCCCCTTGGCTGGCTCGGTCGCTCCCCAGCCGGCAGCCTGAGGCCTGGGACAGCCCTGGGCTGAGACCCCGCCCCGCCTCCGCCTCTCCGTGGAGCCCGTCCAGAGTCAGACGGAGCCTGCGTCTGCCGCCAAGCCCGGCTGCTGCTCCACAGCCGGACGGGGCTGTGGAGATGTCAGATATTATTTGGGCTCGGACCTGGAGCCTCAGAGATCCACGGTCAAGGCGCGGCTGGTGGAATACCCCCTGCCTGTGTCCTCTGGCGGCGTATCTGAGCCTCCTGGTCTTGTGAGGACACGGGCCGGGCTGGGGAGAGGCCACTTGAACGTCCTCACTGACCTGAGAGGCCCGTCTTTCGCAAAGTCCCTCCTGGGGCCTTGCCGTGACTCTGCCGATAAGCAAGTCAGCACCTAACGGCCCAGCGGCTGTGGCCTCTGGGCCGCCGGCCCCATCCTGTCTCTCCATCGCCCTGTGCGGCGCTCACCCCTGGCCACCGCCTCCCTGCTTGTCTCTGCCCAGCCCCGTGTATAAAGCAGCACCCACGGTCCCCGTGTTTCTGAACAAGCGAGTGGGCCTGTGGCCTGCGGGCGCTGAGCCAGGCTGGAAGGTGGCCGTGGCCGCAAAGCCCAGGACTCAGCTGACAGGCCGGGTGAGGCCAGGCCACGTCGCGTGGGGGCCACGGCTGCGTGGCCCGAGCAGGGGCGCCTTGGTCTTCTCTACGCCAGCCAGGGACACGGCCTCTCTGAAGAACAGGCTGAGAATCACCTCTTCCTCTTTCCCGAGACTGGGGGACGTGGTCTCTCTCAGCCGGCCCAGGAAGTTTGGGGGCACGGATCGAGGGTCACTGGATTTTTTGTTTTCCTAGCGATGTCTTTAAAATAATGTCTCTCATCACCAAGCGTTGACCCATCCTGCACAGGGCTTTCTAGTCAGGCACTAATTAATGCATACGTAAAGTAGGTCGTATCAAGAGTGACTCCGAAAAGAACGAGTTGAGTTAGTGTTTTTATGTAGGTGAAGATTTCCCAGCTTTAAGGGGAGGGCAGTGTGTGGGCTGACCTGGCTGCTTGGGACCCACAGGGTGAGGTGGACACGGGCTGGGGCTGAGAGGACTGCGGGGCCTCCTCAGAGTCCTTTCTCCTCCACTGTGGTCCTCTCCAGGGCCAAGGCCAGACTCAGGGGTGCGGCCCATACCACTCTGTGGTGACCCGGCCCTGGGATGCTACCTGGCCTCCTGTGGTCACAGATCCAGGTCGCAGGTTGGGCCTGTGGTTGGGGTGGGTGCTGTGGTCGGTCAGTCCTGATCCTGACTTTCTCGCAGCTGTGTGGCCTTGGGTTATGGATGGTGGTGGCTACAGCTCATCAGAACCACATGGGTTGGACAAGCATGACCGTCCTCAGGAAAGAGAGGCCGTGAGAGAGGGCTCGTCGGAGCTCCTAACACAAAGGAGATGATGTCGGAGACCGTGCCAGATGTCAGAGGCCAGCACTGCCAGGTGGCCGGTTAGGGGTCCTTTTCCCGAAGGACGAGGCGGGCGTCGGCGAAACGAGCAGTGGGCAGACACTGACCGTCCAGCTGGTGCAAGCATCTCGCGCCCAAACTCCAGCCGCTCTTTACGGAAGCAACTTCCAGGCGGGGAGGTTCCATCAGTGCAGGCATTGAAGTGAATCTTTAACAGTTAATTTCCGTGGCTACACCGAAACTTTTGTGATTACATGTTCCAAAGAAACTCTTTTGATCACAGAAAGAAAACCACCCAAACAATCAGCGTCCCCATTTTTCCAGCATGATCAATCATTCTAGTCAGCACCTCAAATAAAACAGCAAATCTTTAAGTCCTCCCACGAGCAATCCTTTCCCAGGTTCCAAACTGCCCCAGGAGGAAGTACATCCTGATCATACTTTTCCATATTTATAAAGACAATCTACACTCTTGATTTATGCTAAGGTACTTTTCTGAGAAAATCATTGTCTATTGTTAAACATTTTTGTAACCAGTTCCCAATGTCCAATTAGGCCGCAAACAGAGGAGGGCCAAGAATCGCTGGATGGTCAAATACAATCGCTATTAACCAAGAACAAGTCCAAGGCAGTTCAGTGAGCACTGCTATGGAGACGCCCCTTACTCTGTTTTCTTGGGAACCAGAACTCCCCTTTGCATGTCTTCTTGGGAACCAAGCAGCCTCCATCTGCTCGGGGGTCTCCCCCATTCCCCGGGCCTTGTCGTAAGACAGCCTGGGTAGCATAGCCCATGTCAAGATGAGACTGCAGTGGTTCGGTGACGGGGTGCGTGTGTGAGCATGTGCGTGTGTGTCTGGGAGGACAGCCTCTCCTGCACGGAACTCCGAGCAGCTGCCTGCAAGCAGCTGCCCACAAGCCCATACATGCTCAATCACTGCATTGGTCCATGAAGAAGAATTTGCCACGGTTACTGGTGGCTGGTGAACACTAAATTCCCATTTGAGTAACTGGCCGCAATGTCTCTGCTCTGTAAGGTGCATCAGAGCGGCCCTCCCTGGTGGCGCAGCGGGTCTGGGCGCAGCACTGCAAGCTGGCTGTTGCTGCTTCAGTGCAAGTTCGATCCCTGCCTGGGGCATGGCAGACCTCTCCTGACCTGCCCGCTGCTCCCCTCAGCAGTGTACTTTGTCCATTTGCCTGTTCTGCTCCCCAGTCTCTCTCTCTGGTGAAGCCTCTTACGCCCCTGCACCTCTGGGTTGTACCCCAGTCTGTATGCTCAAATAAATAAATCTTTAAAGAAAAAAAAGTGCATCAGAGCAGGAGGGGAGCAGACACACGTGCCGGGTCACGCTCACTTCTCAGTGGAATGTCCTGGCAACAAAATCCTTTTCAAGTATGACCTGGTGACACAGGGCCATAGTAGGTGTCAGGGAGGGATCAGCAGGGTGCGAAGCCATGACGGAGGCCCCCTCCCCCAGCACTGTCTGTGGAGTTCAAGGGGATTCTCGTCACAGACTTCACAGCCAGCGTCTACAGACCATGAGAAGCGCATTCCCGTCAGCCGCCTGCTCAGGGACGTTGTTGCTCCCACTTGTCGGATGACAGACACCAGCGCCGGGCCCTGGAGCTTCTCAGGGACACGGTCCTTTGTCAGCCGCGGTGGAGACGCAAACTCTACACTCGGTCCCTTTCGGGGACGGGAACCCGGCTGCCCTGAGATCCAGACGCTGTTGTGGCCCGCGGGCTCACCACGCACCCCGCAGCGCTGCGCACGTACCAGACGAGAGAGGAGCCAAGTACCAGATGAGAGAGGGCCACACCAGCCCGGCTTCCTCGCTGCACAGCTGGGCACGGGCACAGCGGGCCGCCACGCAGCCTTGGGGGGTCGCGGCCCACGAAGGGGAGGGGAAGAACAGGTCGGTCTGTGGAAAGAAGTCGAATGTGATTTTTTTAAATTTTTTTTTTTAAGATTTATTTAGTTTTGCATATAGAACTGGGGTACAGGCCAGAGGTGCAGGGGCGGTGAGAGGCTTCACCAGAGACAGAGTGGGGAGCAGAACAGGCTGATCGATGAAATACACTGCTGAGGGGAGCAGCGGGGGGGTCAGGAGAGGTCTGCCGCGCCCTGTGGTCACCTCCGGGGCAGGCGGGGATCGAACTCATGCGGAAGCGGCTTTAGCTTCTCAGTGCTGCGCTTTAACCAGCTGCGCCCCCAGGGAGGGCCTCGAATGTGATTTCAAGCAACTGATCTCAAAGTGTGAGCCCCATGACCTGGAAACGAATGTTTTAAATATTGCGACCAACAGCTGGCCAGCTCTGTGTCAGGAGCCAGCTCACGAGAAAACACGCGCGTCTTGGGGGAGGCTGGGCCACTCCGGGACGCCGTCTGGCGCGCAGTTTCCTCTGTGTTGGATCTTGGAAAAAACGTTTCAGTGCATGATGATTATTTTTCCACTTTGGTAAAGGGTAGAACCTCTCTGCTCATTTGGCAGATACAGAAGTTTGCTCTGACATGGCACTCCCTGACCCAGCCACTCTCAGGACACCAAGGAGAGACTCTTGACCGAGAGGAAGATGATTAATAAAAGCCAACACTCGCCTCAGGGATCCCGTTTCCCACAGGCCCGCAGGTGATGTCCCAATTCCCAGCTGCAGGTTGGATGAGCGCTTGACAGCTCAGTGAATGTACGTTTTGCTTTATGACGGTCACTTGAAACATTCCTGTTTAACCAGAACGTGAGCACTTTTGAAGCAACGACAACAAAAACACGCAGTAAACGGGGCAGATATTTCAGGAGAACTGGGAAAGAGCGGGAGGGAAGAGGGTGTTCAAAAGCTGTCATTCATATTCCCAGAAACAAAGAGAAAGAGGATATTCAAGAGTGGACATTCAGACGACCAAAACTGACCTTGGCCATACAACGGAAAAGAAAAACTCTCAGCAGGAACTTGAAGTTCAATTTGAGCAAATCAATGTGCTAGGAAAGAAAAAGTCAGAAAATTAGAGGCTCCTACCCGTCCTGAGATGGAAGGTCCAGAAAGAGGCGAGAAATAGGGAATTGGAGAGGGAGAGTCCAGCAAAGAAATGAGTCGAGGACCTTTCCACCAGTGAAAGACGCTTCCTGTGGGCGAGAGCCAGCCGCAGCGACGTCAGAGCCCGTGGGACAGCGGGAAGGTCCTCAGAGTTCCCGAGGAACAGCAGCCTCAGGTGCCACAGGAGGACCAACTCGAGTCTCAGCGGCAGGGAGGAAAGTTGTCTCGCAGGGATGATTTTCCTAACCCAGGCTGCTTTCACTCGGCTGACTCCCCAGTGCAAGAGCAGAAGCAAGGCTGCTGTAGGCATGTAAGGGTGACATAGTGATTTTCTTTCACAAACACATGTGACTAAGGGAGAAATAATCACCCCAGGACAGAGTTCAGGAAAATATACAGCAAAACCCAGAAAAGGGATCTAATTAACAGCTCTTGCCAAATGCTTATCGACATCATGTATCTCTCTCTCCACAGACAAATGGAAACTTAATCTCTCTCTCAAGTGTGCGAAGAACACTGTAAACACTGGCCAACTTAGGCCATGGCGTAAACATTAACAAATTCCCAAAGAAAGATGATGACATGACCCCGGCGTTTGACCACAGTGCACTAGAAAAAGAAAATACCCGAAAATCAAATGTTCACTCCCTCCCCCCAGCCCACACTTTGTCTTCACTACCACATGTTTGCAAACTGTAAAGACATCCGAAAGACTTGTGTCGAAGAGGCCAGGAAGGACATGGCGCGGGCAGCTGAGCCCACGTTCACAGTCCCCTGACCGCGGGGCTAGGACCAGGGCGTGGTGTCTCCGCGGCCCCGAGCTCCAGGGCTCCGAGGGGTCCGGCCGAGGTTCAGGCCGCCAGCCTGGGCGGTCTGCGGAGGAGGGCAGCTCTGTGCGTTCCAGACGGAAGCCCCGGCCCTTGTCCAAACATCTCAGTCGCTGAGTGCGTCCTGGGCGGCGCCTCTTCAGGGTCTGCAGAGGGGCCAGGCAGGCCGAGGGAGGCCAGGGGAGGCTGTGGCTGCCAGGGAGCCCCAGGAGCATATGAGGGTGTCCAGGGCTCTCAGGCGTGACAGGGAAAGAGCAAGAGCAGAAATCGACAAAACAGAAGTTAAAAAAACACTGGATTTGCAACTGTTTTTAAAACCAGTTCTTCTTTTGGCATGAATGATTAGAAAGAAGGAGAGACGCAGCAGAGACCCTTAGGAATTGTAGAGCGAAGATGCACTCACAGATTAAGTAGAAAGTGGAAAATTGTCCAAGAAGGCGAGGGCCAAATTTTGAAATCATTCAACAACAGAGAGGATTTTCTAGGAAAGCAGTTAGTGAAACTGGCTCAAGAAGAAACAGTCACTACCATCTACAAACAGATGACTCAGTGGTACAAGCAGGACAGCTGGCTCATGCATTTATGGGAAGTATTTGATCTTCCAAGATTGCTTAATCCTGATGCTGAAGCCATATGCTGATGGCTTCAGAAAATAGAAAAGGGACACGATTTTCCATTATGCAAGTGTGACTTCAGCACTAAAACTGGACAGAGAGTAAAGAAAGGATGATTGAAGACCAAGCTCAGCTATGGAATAGACACCGAAGCCATGAATAACTCACTACCGAAATGGGTGTTGTTGCGGTGCATTGAGCAACAGGAGCGTGGGCCCTCCCTGGCGGCACAGTCGGCTAACGCGCAGCCCTGCGAAGCTACCGGCAGCCGCTTCTGCAGCTGCTTCCGCACGAGTTTGATCCCCGGCCAGGGACTCACCCACAGGGCGCGGCCGCCCTCTCCTGACCCGCCCGCTGCTCCCCTCAATAGTGGACTTTGTCGGTCGCTTGTTCTGCTCCCCGCTCTGTCTCTGGGGAGTCCTCTCACCGCCCCTGCCCCTCTGGTCTGTGCCCAGCTCTGTGTGCACAAATAAATAAATCTTAAAAAAAAGAAAAGCAGGAGACTATTGTTTAGTATCAGAAAGGCTGCTGGTATAATGTACTAACTGGATGTGTAGGATGCAAATGTCAGAACCCAGACATCTAAAATTAAAGCAACTTTAGCAGGGCAGAATTTTGGGTCTTCCACAAAACTCCGGCGGGGTGACCGCACCCAGTGACCCCGGCTCAGTCACCTCCCGGCTCCTTCCGCGCCTGGCTTCCAGCTGGAGGCCAGTGGCCGCTGCAGCTCCGGGGTCTGTGAGACAGTCTAGTGAGCACGGAGAGAGACGGGCCTCACGACCAGCACGCTGCCTGCCCAGCACCTCGCAGGCAAAGCCGCGGAGATTGGTCCTAGGCCTTAGAGCCCAGCCCCTGGGCCAGAAGTCGGTCACGTGCCCCACGTGCAGCAGGGGCTTGGGGTCGTATTGAGTGCTCTGTGGGCCCCGAAGTTTATTATGGAAGAGAGAGAGGACAGACAAGAGGGGAAGTGAGGAGGGAAAAGTTTTTCTCAATAAATCCTGAAGTGAAGTACGTAACAAAATCCAGAGAATCAAACCAGTCTGCTTTTGCCCTGAAAGCTGTATAATAACACACACACACACACACACACTCACTCAGGTGTGTCAACCACTGGCTTACACGACTGTGGGGCTGGTGAGCTGAAACGAAAGGGCCAGGCTGGCAGTACCTGGTGGAGTGTTGAGGCAAAATTTCTTCTCCCCTGGGAAACCTGTTTGGCTCTTCTTTTTTTAAAGATTTATTTTTATTTATTTATGCACATAAGAAGTGGGGCATAGGCCAGAGGTGCAGGGGCTGAGGGGGTTCACCAGAGACAGAGTGGGGAGCAGAACAGGCCGATCCACTGAAACCCACTGCTGAGGGGACCAGCCCTGAGGCAGGAGAGGTCAGCTGCGCCCTGTGGGCCACTGCCTGGCCGGGGCTGGAACTCAGGCCACAGTGGCTGTCCATAGTGCTGAGACTGAACCCCTGCGCCCCCAGGGTGCCCGCTTGGCTTTCACCCGCAGAACGAGGCCCACCCACCCGTAGATGGCCGTCTAGTCCACTCAGTGCCGGCTGGTTGTGGTGCCAGTCACATCTAGAAAGCCTCGCACATGTCTCTGTAAAATAATGGCAACACTATCAGGTAGAGGCTTGCGTATTTGGCTGGGTCGCTGGGGACTCGAGAGAGGCTGCCCGGACAGACCTCGAGTCTGCGCGCCACGTCTGGTTTTCAGCCTCGCCTATGCTTTCGGAAACCGGATCTCTCTGTTGTTGTTGTTTTCTGATAAGCTTGTAGGGAGCTTCTGTTGTTTGTAATAATAAACCTTAATTGGTTCTCTACAGAAAGCTACCAGCAAAAATCAGACTCGGGCGAAACGTTAGAAGTGCTCGTCGGGGCTCTGGGCTCGACGCAGTATTGATCCCCACAGCGCATCCGGCGACGCCCAGACTACTTTCTGTCCTCACGTCCTGCAGGAGCCGGTGCTGAGCTACAACTCGAGCTCCCAGCGGCTGGGGGATGCCACGAGCCTCCTCCATATTGCCAGTCGTGCTGTGGAGGGGCAGTCTTTTCACGTGATTTTATTTTTCTCTGGGTATAGTTAGCTTACAGCACTCTGTCATAGCCCCCGATTGCATTTTCTGAATCTGCTCTTCAGCACACGCCGGTCACTGTCTCCCACCAACCTGTGAGCCTTCTATTCATACCCTCGGCTCTCTCCCCGCTGGTCACCCCCACTCTGTTGTCGGAGTCTGAGGGTTGCTTTCTGTTTTCTTTATATTCCGTACTTTAGTGAAAGTCTGTGATGTTTGCATTTCTTCTGACTTATTTCACTTAGCATGACCCATTTATATTGTTGCAAATGGCAAGAAGTCACATTTTTGATGGCCCAGTGGTATTCCTCTGCATGTATATACCTCACCTTCTTTATCCCCTCATCTGCTGGTTGGGTTGCTTCCATATCCTGGCTATTGTTTAGTATACTGCAATGCACACAGTGGTGAATCTTTCTTTCTGACTTAGTGCTTTTATATTCTTTGGGTAAATTCCAGAAGCGGGATTACTGGATCACATGGTAGTTCCTCTACACTGTTTTCCACAGTGAGTGCACTTATCTATAATTTCACACACAGTGGGTAGGGATTATTTTTTCTCTACATTCTCAACAACATTGATCATTTCTTGACTTTCTGATAATAGCTAAACCAGGAGGAGGCGACATCTCACTGTGGTTTGGAATTCCATCCCCCTAGTTATAAGCCATGTCTTGGGAGTCTGTTGGTCATCTGTATGTATTTTTTGGTGAATGTTTATTGCAATCACCTGCCCACTTTAAACTCAGGTTTTTGTTGTTGTGGACTTGTATGCATTACTTAAATATTTCGAATATTAACCCCTTGTCTCTCACATGGTTTGCAAATATCTCCTGTGCAGTGGGCTGAATTTCATTTTAATGATAGTTTCTTTCATTGAGAGAAGATTTTTTTAAAAAAAGATTTATTTATCTGTGCATACAGAACTGGGGTACAGGCCAGAGGCTCAGGGGTGGCGAGAGGCTTCCCCAGAGACAGAGTGG
>NW_004567104.1:76823492-76824879 GCF_000260355.1 Condylura cristata
CAAATGCTGTAACTTCCATACCAGCAGTTCATCTAACTGGGAAACCCAGGAAGCTTGCTGTTTCTTGGATGCCTGCAAAGTGCTGAAAACGCACCTGCCCGCTTGAATTACCCCACTGGAGTTCGCCTTTCTTACCCAAGATGATCCGACATTCCATCCAGGGTCTGGGCTTTCTCCTGGTGTGTTTATTACATTTCAACGACATGACAAGCTTTGTGTTTTAAAGGGTGAGGACATATAAGTTTTTCCCGGGTGTTTTAGTGCATCTTGGGGGTCTTTGAGTCCCTGTTGAAATGGGGTCGTGGTGCCCGGGGTGAGGGGCGACCCCTGTGATGTTCCTTCTCTGAACACACTCAGCGTGGGTCTCGCCGGGGTCAGGGTGAAGCCGGGTCGCTTGGGTCTGTTCGCAGACCGCGTGGACACATCCAAATTCTACTTGTCCAGGAGTGACTTAGCAATTTGGCCGGGAATCGACCAGGAAACCCCTGGTCAGGGAGCGGAGGTCGCGGTGTGAGTGAGGGTGACTTGGCCTGCGGGGCTGTGCCCTGCCCTCGGGGGGCCTGAGGTTCCCATGAAACAACCGCTCCTGTCTCCTGGGTTGTCCCGGGCCCTGGGCAGACCAGTGTCTCTCAGCAAGACACAGAGTGAGGCCACAGGGACCGGGCGTCACCGCGTCCCAGAGTCCCCGTCCTGTTCCTTCCCAACCAGGCTCACGCCTCACCCCACAACACAACGCTGGACTCCCAAGAAGACTCTCAGGGAGCTGCCGTGTGCCCAGCAGCCCAGAAACCAGTGTCACCGTGCCGCGCAAGGGCCGATCTTCTGTCTCCTCGTCCCTGACTGACCTCTTCAGCCAGGCACCGACCTCCCCGGCACTTCCCACCGCCCAGAGACAGCCCCCGCGCGTCCCACTCCCCTCCTGGGACTGTGGCCTTGACTGTGGCCCAGGGCGGCACTGGGGACTCGGTGGGGAGAGGCCGACTCAGACGCTGTCTCCCCAGTGCTGAGCAGCCTGGCCTCATGCCGGGACTGCGCAGGGAGTCAGACCCGCGCCGGGCCTGGGACCCTGAGGGCCCCGTGAGCCCGGCTCACTCCTCCTTCCCTTCTGGGGTGTGTTTCCAGTCGTCTGTGCACCCTGTGCCATCACCACAAACGCCATCACCGCAGGTGGCTTCCAGAGGGCAGCTACTGGCTTTCCTCAGGAGTCAGAGATGGCTGCTCGGGACGGCTGTCTTGTTGGGGGAACCGGACTCCCTCGGTGGCGCTGACCTGAGGGCCTGCACTGTGCCCCAGCCTGAGCCCATGACCGCCCCGTGGGGAAGACACTGGGGTCCTCTCTGCCCTTCTGAGCCCCACACCCCACCCTGTGTGCCGTGAGGCAGCGGGT
>NW_004567104.1:76825379-76832739 GCF_000260355.1 Condylura cristata
GGCGGTGGCCCGGGAAGGCCAGCAGCATCGCGACACCGTGCAGAAGGACTTCCTGGACACTTATGACAACTTGACCCTGAAGACCATGATGGGCATGGAGTGGGTCCACCGCTACTGTCCCCAGGCCGCTTTCGCCATGAAGACAGACTCTGACATGTTCATCAACGTCTACTACCTGGTGGAGCTGCTCCTGAAGAAGAACCAGACCTCGCGCTTCTTCGCTGGCCTCCTCTATGAGAATGCCCTGCCTGTGAGGGCAAGGCCCCATAAATGGTTCGTCAGCCGAGAGGATTACCCGCTGGACACGTATCCAGCCTACTGTGACGGCACCGGCTATGTCTTCTCTAGCGACGTGGCCAGCCTGGTGTATAATGTTTCCGGCAGTGTCCCGTTCATTAGGCTGGAGGATGTCTACGTGGGACTCTGCCTCCAAAAGCTGGACATCCGCCCCCGGCAGCTTCACACAAGGCAGTCCTTCAGTCGTGACGGCCCACCCTTTTCCGTGTGTGGCTACCGGCAGGTTGTCTCCAGGCACCACATCAAGCCTCAAGAGATGAGGCTCTATTGGTACGGTCTAGAGAGTTCCCTAGGAGAGGAGTGTCCGTCCAGGTGACTGAGGGCTCCCTTGGCACATCTGAAACACCCAGGCCCCAGTACGGTTACCGAAACATCCTCCTCGGCAGCCCTGAGGCGGTGGAGCTGTGTGCTTAGGAGCAGGGTGCTGATGGAGGGCGTGTGGGGGTCAGGTCTGAGCGAGACTGTGAGTTAAATGATGTCCGTGTGACACAAGCTATGCAACGTCTATCGACTGACAGATTCCGGGTAGATCGGGAAAAGCTCTGAAAAATCAGAATTTCCACTGCTAACTTATGTTATGACCTCCCTTTTTTGTCATAGTCATAATATCAAAATATTCTGAGCAACCTTCAGTTTACAACAGGATTGTCTTAGCCTCATAAAGCCCCAGGGTGAGAAATCCCTCTGTCTCCTGAGGCAAAAGGCAAGCCCCAGAGAGATGAGTCCCCAGGGCATAAAAACTCTTGGGAAGCTTCCTTGGTTTCTTTGAATAAAAAGGCAAACCTCAGATAAGACTCCCAGGGCATAAGGACTCATGGACAAATTTTGGCCTTGATTACACAGATGTTGTTTGGCACACAACTGTTCAACTTTCTCTTGAACAGTAAAAAGCACTGGCTGCTCTCTGCTGGCCTTGGGTTAGCCATTAGCTTTTCTTTGGACAGTCACTGATAACACTGCTACCGCAATTTATTACTACCCCAAGACCCCTAATAACCTTTTGCTAATGAGCTCATCCCTTCCCAGACCCCTCTTCCTTTGAGTGATAGCTGGACAGCTGTCACATGACAATCATTACAAGAACGTAATAGCTAGTGTACCATAATACGCTAAGAGAGGAATGCTTTGTTCCCCTTGTCCTTGAGCACGTGTTATGGCGATCTCTCTTTGGCTTGCCCTGTGCATTATTGCAATCGGCTACTTGCTACACCGTGTAGATAAAGACCTGCTGAGGGAATGGCAGGAGACCTGCACCCAACCCTGACTCCCGTGTCTTCCTCGTGCCCGCTCCTCTCTCCCCTTTTGAAATCTCCACTTGCTGAGGCCTTCCCACCTTAGGGCCCTGCCTGTCTTGCCTCAAACACCTCGATAGTTGGAGCTGGTCTCCCACATCCGTGGACTATTCCCACTTAGTGCCCCGTCAGTAATCAGCACCCTCCCTGAGGGCCTGAACCCTGCCCTGAGCTCCCCAGCAGAAACAGGCTTTCATTTATCAGGAGTCACTGTAGTTTGAATGGACTGAACTGACCAGTAAAAGACACAAGTGTGTGGTTGGATCAGGAGCGGCCTCCAGGATACACACCTGAACTCCAAAGAACCAGTAGGGTCAGAGTAAATGGCTGGACAGTAATCTGCAAGCACAAAGACCCCAGAGGAAGGCCAGGACAACATACACCAGAAAAAGCCACTTTCCCGGACGACAGTAACAGGAGAAGGACTGGCCATGGCACACTTTCTAAGGGAACAGTAGGTTTCCTCGCTGTAAGGAAGGGACATGACATCATCCACGGGCACTGAAGAAATGAAATAGCGGCGAAACACGTTAGCTACTACTATCAGCTCTGAAAACCAGTGCTGGAAAAACTTGTATGTGGCGGAGAACGTCAGCACCCCACTTCCACCAATGGACAGATCAACTGAACAACTTTAAGGAATTAGACTGCCTGTCCTGAGAGTCTTTTATAGGGCACTGTACCTCCAAAGAACAATGCACATTTTTCTCAAGTGAACATTGGACATTCTCCAAACACAAAACTGTGGGGTCATAAACAAAAAGCAACAAATTTCTAGTATTGAAACCATACCCAGTATCTTCTGTGATCATAAAAGCATCACACTAGAAATCACCTACCATGGGAATTATTTTACCACAGGACATCTCAATAGCACACTACCGAAAGACTGCTGGGTACTGAAGGCATCACAGAAGAATTAAATAATGTGCCTGGGACAGGTGAGAACAAGGACTCAGCCTTCTGGAAATTATGGGACTCAGCCGAATCGGTACTAAGAGGGACACACGTGATGTATGGGCAGCTGCCGTGGTGGCTGTGATCAGGACACATTTCCAGCTGCAGGAATAAGTGTGTCCTGGACCTTTGGTCTCTGCATCTGTGATGAACATACAAGTTATCACTCAACCTGGAGGGCTGGGAGTGTAAAATGGGAAACTGTTAATAATTTCCCCGGGGGCAACTGTCATCAATGAAGGTGAACAAAAGCAAAGCTATCGGAAGTAAGTGGAGGCGGTAATTCATTGAGTTTAGGGTGTTCCAACCTTATGTGTGTTGTTTCATGAATATGTCGGTCCATATGGCAGACGGCCCCATGAAGGCAAAGTCCAATTTTTCACCTCCTTGTACTGATAACGATCAGGTCTTGTAAAATTTCCAGCGGCAATGGAGGTCAACCAGTTAATTTCAGATAATCAACAGATAAATTGCAAGTATTCCCTTAGGTAATGGTAACTTTTAGTAGCTGTTATCGTATGCATCATTTGAGTCACCTTTATACTAAAAAATTCTCTGACAGTGTCTGTGGTGGTTCGACTGGGGCTGGAGGTGGGTCTATGGTGGCCTGGTCTGAGCCGCCTTCTGGAATCCTTGCATCAGAGCCTCTCCCAGTTTATAATCCCCAGATGAGATTTATCCTTCAGTCCCTGGCTGCCACTTACGAACTTGGGGACCTCCCCTCTGTCCACTACAGCAGGCAGTGGTTGTGACTGCTGATCTACCTCCTAGAAATTTAGGATCTTGTCTCAGGACTCTGTCATGTGGGGTGAGGAAAGCAAGCCTGAGGGTAACGAGAAGCAGGTTTATTGCACCTGTTTTCTGACTCAGCAGATTGATATCAGAAGGCTGAGCACTCCTTCTAATAAGTTATGGGCTGATATACACTTGTCGTCGTGCTGGGCGTTGACAGTGTAACTGTTCAAAGTCTTTGCGTTACCGCCCAAGCAATGTAGCAAGTCTTATCACAGCACCCAGGTTGGCCCTGCTGGGAGCCTGGCTTCACTCTCCCTGCTAGATGCTGTTTTAGCTATAAAAGGCACACCACAATGTTAGTCACCCACCAACTTAAGGGCTGGTATCGGTGCACAACCTCCACCATACATGTACATATCTACATCACCTGCGCTGTGGGCTTTCCGCCCAGCAGGGCTTCTGTGAAGTTAGAGAAATGCATATGAACAGTGGAATAAGGCAAGGGAGTAGCAGACATGGTCTCCCAAAGAGAAGAAAAGTGCCGATGAGAGTTTTGAACCCTCCTACAGCTGAGAACCAGCCACCGAGTAAGTGACCAGGGCTCCGTCCTCTCCCCTCCTGGACTGGGACAGGGGCTTCCTTCTCGTCCCATTGGAGATGTCCTCAAACGCCTTACCATCATCATCATCTGGAGGCTACAGTGAGCGAAGTGAAACTTACAGCCGACCACTCCCTCAGCGGCAAGCAGATAGTGAAGCAGGAGTCAGTTTGTGTGGGGAGTGTTTTTGACCTTGGCCCAGTGACTTGCCGAGAAACTGAGGGCTCTGGCTGTTTCGTTGTTAGATGTCCCACCACTGCCTGGAACCGGACAGTCCTAGTGAGCATGGAGATGCTCCTTTGCGATCCCTCCGCTGCGGGGGAGCATGTCACAGGTGGGGATGTCACAGCCAGGTCGGGTGCGGTGACTTCAGCCACCTCCCTCAGTGTAGGGTGACGACGACAGCGAGCCACACGAGTGGGATCACGAAGTTGCCACGTCCGTTCCTCAACCCAGACCCGCTCTCCAGGCTTATAGGGATGTGCAGGGCTTGTGAGACGGAGTGCAGTTGCCCCTGTCCCACTGTGCTAGTTGATGGAGAGTAATACCCACAGCTTGTCTGCAGGGTGATGTTGGCATTGCTAGTTTGCCTAAGATCACCCTGTAGGTCTTGAATTAGAGGGATGGCCGCCCATGGAGGATTTCAAAAGGGAAAACCCTGTCACTTTTGGGGATAGACTGGATTCTGAGGAAGGCCACGGCCAACACTGGTCCCGCTGCAGCTCAGTCTCCTGGCAAAGCTTTACTGACTGGTTTTTGAGTGTTCGATTCACTCCTTCCACCATTCCTCAAGTGTGGGTCCTGAGAGCCGTGTGCAGTTTTCACAACCCCGAGCTCTCGAGCTACTAGCAGGTACTGCCTGTCATGGGCGCAGGGCCATTATTGGAACCCATGGGGAAGGAATTCCATATCTTGGAGGGATTTCTTTTAAAGGAGCTTTGGCCACTTGGTGTGGCATTTCAGTCTGGCCAGGGCAGGTTTGGGCCATCCTGAGCACCGGCACAGCTAAGACCAAGAGACTGTTTCCTCGAACCTGCAGCACCTCAGTAAAATCCACTAGAATATTATCAAATGGGGAGTCAGGTGGGGGGGGGGACTTGAGGTCCTTGGTATGGGTGATTTTCAGCTCATACTTCAGATTGCGGGAAGTCAGCTCTTGCAAGTGCTGAGAACCTAGAGACTCCGCAGTGCCAAGAAGTAGCTTCTCCAAAGCCCTGTTTCCCACGTGATCTTGTTCTCTACCTCTTGATGGAGGCTGTGCCCAGCTGGGGCCATCCCAACCACCCATCTAGAAGCTCTTTCTAGCCTCCGTCCCTGAATGGCCCTGGCTCCTTTTCTGGCCATCTTGTTCCTGTTGGGAACAGTGCAGGGTTGTCCAGATAAGGGGCAGTTAGAAGGGCAGGAAGGTGCAGCAGTAGCGGCTCGCAGTGAGGCCTCTGAGGCTGCTCACGTGGCTTCACTGCCTCCATCCCATTTCCCCGATGGCGATAGCGTTCTTTCTTGATGACCACAGCAGTGCGTGGCTGCCACCTGTTTTGTGCCCATGCCGCCTCCAGGAGTTCTAGAATTAACTCTTCATATTGTAGAGTTTCCCCCCAGAATTTATGAGCCTCTTTTCCTTAAAATATTTAACATGCATCTGTGATGGTCAGAACCCCAGTAGCAAGCTGCTGTCCGAGGTTATCTTGTCTGCGTCTGGACCAGCAATGAGGTGGCCGCCAGCACCCTGAGACATGGCGGCCACCCTCCAGCCATGCCACCAGCTTTTAGATAAATGGGCCATTGGCTAGTTCTGAGGATATAGAAACTTAGTCAGGACACCCACAGCCGAGCCAGCCTCTCATGCACAGACAGATTGGATGATTTAGAGCTACCAGTAAGCCCAAGGTGGCTCTTGTCCAAGAGCCAAGGTCCTTAAATGCCTTATCCTGGTCAGCAGTCCAAGTGAAGGGACCTTCTCCCCTCCTTTTGTGGGCTCATAAAGAGGCTTTGCCAATGCTGAGGAGTTAAATATCCCTATACGCAAAACCCCGCTGCCCCTAGGAACTCATGGACCTGTGGCTGTTTGTTTGGAACAGGTCAGGAGCAAATGACCTTTTGTGCTAGTTCCCAGCAGTCATTGTTCCGTGAGATGTGAACTCCTAGGTACCGAAGGGCCTCTTGGGACATCTGGATTTTTCTCCTGGAAACTGCACACGCACCTGCCACATGTGCAGCAGGAGCTCTTCAGGTCCCCATCCAGTCTTCCTGGGCGGGACTGGCGAGTTGGAGACCATCCACATATTGGGGTGGAACACAACTGGGCTGACTTGCTGGATACTGGCTAGCTGTCCAGCCAGGGTAGGACTAAATAACATGCTGGACTTTTAACTCCTTGAGACAGCTGTATCCACTTTAATTGTCTATGAGAGGTAGAAGGAAGGCTTTCCACTGGAAGGCAAAAAGTGGCTGGCTCTTGGGGGATGTCTGGATGCAAAAGAAGGTGTCCTTATGTCCAGGCATGTGAAGACTTTTGCTTCTGGAGGAATAAAACACATGGTGTGTGTGGAGAAGGCATTTTTAAGGTACAGTTACAGTAGCCTGAGGAACTGCTTCCACATCCTGCAGTGGGTCCTAATCTCCAGCGCCTGCTTTTTGAACCAGCAACAAAGGAGATTCCAACAGGACGGATCTGTGTGAGAACTCCATACTATAATAGCCTCTGCTATTATAGGTGGCCTTCCTATACACAAACAACCAATCAGAAGAAGCAGAAATAAAAAATAAAACCCTTTTCAATTAGAACAAAAAGAATCAAATACCCGGGAGTCAACCTAACAGAAGAGGTAAAAGACCCATACAAAGAAAATTACAAATTCTGTTAAAAGAAAATACAAGACATCGTGAAGTGGAAAGTCATCCTCTGCTCATGGATCGGGTGAATTAACGTCATCAAAATGGTCTTCCTACCAAAAGCGATATACAGATTTAACACTATCCCAGTAAAAGTCTCAGTGACATTCTTCAAAGAAATAGAACAAATATTGATGAGATTCATATGGAACCACAAAAGACTTCCAATAGCCAAAACTCTTATGACTAAAAAGAAAGAGAATGGAGGCATCACAATCCTAAACTTCAAGCTATACCGCAAAGCCATAATAATAAAAACTGCATGGTACTGGAACAAGAACAGACACACAGACCGGAGTATTCGAATAGAAAACCCAGATATAAACACACAGGCTTATGGGCAGCTGAACATTGGCAAAGGAGCAAAGAAGATACAGTGGAACAAAGAAGGTTTGTTCAACAAATAGTGCTGGGAAAACCGGGAGGCTACATGCACAAAAATGAAACTAGATCACTGCCTCACTCCAGTCACAAAAATCAACTCAAAGTGGATTAAAGACCTAGACATAAGAACGAAAACCATAAAATACCTGGAAGCAAAGATGGGCCAAACACTACACGACATACACTTCAGCGACATCTTTTTTTT
>NW_004567104.1:76861663-76865914 GCF_000260355.1 Condylura cristata
GTGTCTCATCAAAGATCATTTGCTTTCGGACTTGCTCCCTAAAGCCCTTTCTACTGAGCCCACACATAACCTAGGGGGTCCCCACCGGGCTGTGCTGTGACCATTTAGTAGAAAGTGTTGCCAAACGCCACTGAGGATCCCTGTCCCGGGACATGGAACCTGGTTCTCCCCTGCTGATGGACTGAGTCGTGACCAGTTGGGACCAGCGCGTTGGGACAGCAGGCTGTGAGCAGTGACGAGAGGCATGGCTTCGGGGCCGAAGCGCGGGACGGGCGTGAGTGCTCCTGGCTGTCTCTGCCGTGGGTGGCAGCCGGTCGGGAGTGGCTCAGCTCCGTGACCCTCAGCAACATTCAGTGTCGAGTCAGTGGGCGTGTTAAGCGCAGGGGCGTGAAACAGTAGCTGCTTTCTAGGAGCAGTAGACAATCATGTGGAAGTGTGTGACCAAGGGAATGTTTTTTCCTCTGCAGTCTGACCCCAATGTACCTTCCTTTGTTATTAGAAACACAAAAACTAAGCAATTCTTGTAGTTTTGAAGTGTGGAAAAGCTGGGAGAGAGCAGTGATTAGCTGGATGCAGAGATCGATGATGTCGTTGGTAGAGTGGGCATGGCCTGAGGGAGCACCCTGTTGTGCTTGGCAGTGAGAGTGGGGACTGTGCCCAGCGGCCTTGGGTGGCAGCACGCCTCTGGCTCCAGGGGGAGACGGAGGGCGCAAGAAGTGAAGAGCACAGGACCCTCTGACCGACTTGGGGAGTCTCTTGCCAGCTGTTCACTTTACCACTCGCGTGTCAAGGAGGTTTTCTCCCAGCAGAATACAGAGCGTGTTGCTGACAGACAGTCCTGCACCTCGCCATGTGTACTGTTAATGGTCCAGAAAGCTCACTCTCCTGCTGCACCTCGGGATGGTGGTGGCGGGCAGAGGGTGTGAGCCCCATTCCAGGGAGGGTGGGGAAGATTTGGGCTCTGGCATCCTCCTGCCTTCCTTATCCTCCACTCTGCTCTGCCAGTTTGCCCACTCATACATCACACTGGCGGGTGGTGCTGCCTTGGCAGGATTTGCTCTTGCTCACCGAATGTCTCAGGCCCCCTGGGGATTTCCTAGGAATTTTGAGTCCTTGTGTCACCTTAGCAGGGAAGACAAAATGGACTATTCGCTGCAGTTTCCCTATGGATTATTTCCAATTACGAAAGGCTGCAGAATAATGCAAAGAAAGGTGAAATGATTCTCCTTTCTAATAGCCGTGAGTTCATACAAGTTAGTGGAATACTTTATATACAATCGATTTCCAGTGCCAAGTAATATTCACTTCAGGATGATCAGGCACACTTCATAGACATACAAAGAAAGTTCGATCCCAAAAGAAATGAAAACACATTCTTCTCAGTGTGCACGGGACACTCTCAAGTATGGATACTCTTGGGGCACAAATCAAATGTCCATCAAGACCAGAAAGCTGGAGAAGACTCAAACAAGTGGAGAAAAGATGTGGGAATCAACAAAGCACTGTGCGCACACACACACTCACACACACACACACACATTAAAGGGCTGTCCCTGCTCATGGGTTGGAACAGCGGACATTGTTAGAATGATCAGGTTACGAAAGTAACACAGAGTCCAAAATACTGAGCATACTTGGAACCAAAAACTCTATAACAAAGAAATGGCCAAAACAATCTTGTGAGAAAAGTAGGAAAATGGAGAAATTTTGCTTTCTCCCTTCAAACTATACTACAAAGCAATAGTCACCACAACAGTATGGTATTGGAACAAAAATAGACTCACAGAAATGGGGTGGCCTTGAGCAGGCAGAAATAAGTTCACGTGGATATTGGTGGTTGATGTTCGACAAAGAAGCCGTGAAAGCCCTTTGGACAAATGGAGATGGAAACCCTGGACAACCAGGCAAAATGTGAAACAGATCATTACTTAGCACCATAATCAAAGTTTGATTTCAAATGGATTAAAGTGTTGGAGATTAGACCCGAGTCGTAAAGTTCGTGGTAGGAAACGTAGGTAATACAGTCCTGGCCCTTAAACCGAGAGAGGTATTTGGGAACTCACTCCAGCGGCAAGAGATGGGAGTACAGTAACTAAAAAGCTTCTGTAGCTTTTAGTAGCAGCAAAGGAAACCAGCATCACATCAAAAAGAACACATGATCTTTGCCAAGGGAATGATCTTTGCATTCAAAGTCTGAGGCGGGGTTAATCCCAAAGTACACAGAGAAGGCAAACAAGTCAACAGCAGAATAAGTTCACGCAACCCATTGGCCAACGGGGTGAAGACCTGCCTGGCACGTCTCCAAAGAAGACACACGGGTGGCTCAAAGCACATGAAAACATGCTGACCGTCACATGTTATAAGAGAAACGCGAGTCAAGGCATGATGTCCTGTCTTCTCACCTCTGTGAGACTGGCCTTTGTTCCCACAGCAGATTTCGGTGAAGATGTTGGGAAAAGAGAAGCACTTGTCTACTGCTGGTGCGAATACAGTTTGTTGAAGTCTCTCTGGAAAGTGCTCTGGGGAATGCCTCGAAATAAAAGGGAAAAGCCCTCTGACCAGCGCTACTTCCCCTAGGCTTCACCCAAAGGTGTGCCAACAGGATTTGTACCCCCGTGTCCACAGGATAGTGGGGACTGGAGTCCCCCGTCGCTTGTTGACGGAGACTGGGGAAGAAGTCTGGCATACACGCAACGGGCTGGCTTCCACCTGCCATGAATAGCAAACCTGCCCTTTGTGCCGAAGTGTGAGAACAAGGTGGTCCTGCTGGGTGAACTGGCCAGGAAGGGAAAGGTAATCATGTAGAATATAAAGGAGGACACCAGCAAGAAGAACCTGGCCCCCAACAAACGAAGTCGTCCCGTCCGCCCATAATCCCAGGGAGGACGGCCCGTTCCTACTGTCATCGTAAGTAACCAAACCCCTCTAAGCGACCCCCAGTAAAGTCGGAAGCACCTCGCAGGATTCATTATTTAAGAAGGGTCCTCGGGCTCCCATCCCACAGGCCCCTGTCACATGTGAAACGAGCAGCCTGCACTGGAGCTCTGCAGGCTGCACTCCGGCCCTCAAACTTGCCCTCAACTGGAAACCTAAATCACCTTTCCTGTCAACCTGCCCAGTCTCAGACCCCGGCCCGGCCCCTGTCTGCAGGCCCCCACCATTCCCAGCCCCGCCCTAAGAGGCTTCAGCCACCGGACAGCCCTGCCACTCGCTGTCCCCTGTCCAGCCTGACCCCGCGGCCGTGTCTCCTGGCTGAGTGTCGGGGCCTAGATAATGTGCCCCGTGCACTCTGCCTCGCTGCGACACGGCACACACTTTCCATTCGCCTCCACTGCAGGCGGGGGCTGCGCATCTGTGGTTAACTTACCACGTGCTTATGGAAGCCACGAATGTAAATGGTGTCAATGCGGTGATGCGCAGAACACTGTCTGCTGAGGTTCCTTATTCTCCCTGCAACTCCCTACTATTCCACTGGAGTTAAACTTCATGCTTGCAAAGTTGCAGAGATTATGCATGTAGCCAACAATCCTTCTTCAGTGCCTGCGCTCACATTCTCGCTCTTGTGCGGTTACAGGCGGTGATTAATCTTTCCGATGTCACTCTTGTGGTAAAGTTTTCTCCAGTTCTCCACCTCCCGGGCTGGCGTGGTGGGGCGGATGTGGTCGGGTCTCCTGCCAGGTCTGGGCACACAGGATCCGGGTCAGGCTTCTCACACACGGTCTTTCTCCTGCGGGTTTGCCCTCCTGTGTCCGCCCCGCCGTCCCTCCCGCGGTCAGTGACAGGCGCGTGAAGGTAAAGTCTTGCTGGTGCTCATCTCGCTTTGATCATCTGCTCCTATTCTGATGGTTTGTTCGTATTGTTGACACTGCTGATGTTTGGTGGGAACAGAAATAGAGTTGCAAGTAATTCCCTTTGCAGGCTGTGTCTGGGGAGTCCCAGGACAGCAGGGCTGTCCTGGTGGGGCGGCGGGGCTCGGGGTGTAGAGAGCGTCCCGCTCACTCTGTTCACCTTTGTACTATTTGATTTTAGAATATAATTTTTTATTTTTATTTCTTTATTTTAAAGATGTATTTATTTATGTGTACAGAGCTGGGGTATAGGCCAGAGGTGCAGGGGCTGTGAGAGCATTCACCAGAGACAGTGGGGGAGCAGAACAGGGAGAAGTCTGCGGTGCCATGTGCGGCGCCCTGTGGTCAGCTCCGGAGCCGGGGATCGAACTCATGCTGAAGTGGCGTTAGCTTCTTAGTGCTG
>NW_004567104.1:76872899-76891312 GCF_000260355.1 Condylura cristata
AATACCTTGAGACAAATGTGAATGAGGATACAACCTTCCAGAAATCATGGGACTCAGCCTAATTGTACCAAGAAGGATATATATACCAGTATAGGTCATCATTAAGAAATCACAGTGTGCTCAAAATGAAACTTCTCTTTCAGGTCACAGAATTATAAAAAAAACAAATAAATCCAAAAAGCCAACAGAACAACAGACATAAAAATCAAAGCAAAAATAAAAGACAGAGAAAATAAAAAGTCCAAAGATCAATGAAACCACAGGTAATTTGTTCAAAAAAGTAAGCAAAATGCAAGCATTTTAGCAAGAAACAAGTATGGTTCAACCTCTAAAAGTCATCAAGGAAATCAGCGCAGTCCCTCCTGCTGAGACTCAGCCTCCAGTCAGTGGTTGGGCTGGGAGTTGTCTGCCTTTTATGAGCTTGGGGACCTTTTCCTCCTCCAGTGGTGGTTGGGGCGGCTCCTGGCCCAAACCTGGGAATTTTGGATCAGGATTCAGGATTCAGGTGACGTCTGGGCCACTTGAAGAGCAGATAGAAACCTGGGGACCTGAAGAGTCCAGGCAGAATGGGGGGGCGGGCATCAAGTGGGAGGAAGTTTGGGAAGTGGGAGGTGCAGGAGAAAGGGAGGGAACAGACAACACTATAACAGACAAAACATGCCGGACAGTCAGTCTTCAGTGAAAAGAAGAAGGATGTGTAAAAATGCTTCCTATTTCAAACCATACTACCAAGGAATAGCAACCCAAACAGCACGTTACTGTAGAAAACAGACCAAGAGATAAATGAGGTGGAGTGGAAGACTCAGAAACAAGCCCACATAGAGAGTGACCATTAGGCTGCAACACAGCGGCACTGACCATACAGTGGAGACAGGAAAGTCCCTTCAACAAACGGAGCAGGGAACCCTGGACACCAGGCAAGACATGAAACTAGATGACCATTTTACAGCATAAACAAATCTAATTCAAAATGAATGAGAGAGGTGGGAACAAGACCTGAGGCCAAAATTTCATGGAAGGAAACATAGGCCATATACTCCTGGAAGTTACACTCAGAGATGTAGGTGGGAGCTCACCTACAGTAGTAAGTAAGACAAGAGCAAAAACACACGGGTCTGTAGCAAACTGAAAGGCTTTTGTGCAGCAGTGAAAGCCACCTGAAAACAAAAGGCGACACGCAGACACGGAAAAGATATTTGCACATCATATTGTGATAAGGGTTAATTTCCAAAGTACACAGAGACCTCAGACAAGTTAACAGCAAAAACAAAACAAAGAAACCACTCCAAAGTGGACCAGAGGCCTGAAGAAACACTTCTAAAGAAGAGACACAGTCAGTCATCAGAGGCGTTCACACCTATGTAGAATACGAGGAAAGCAAAAAAACAAGACAAACTAAAAAGCAGGCAAAATACAGTAGACATGAGTCTTAGACTCCATGAAAGACAGCACAGAGGACGGCCACTTTTTGTTATAATTTTCTTAAAGATTTATTTATTTATGCTTACAAAACTGGGGTACAGACCATACAGTGGTATGGGGGTGAGAGGCTTCACCAGAGACAGAGGGGGGAGCAGAACAGGCCGACTGACGAAGTCCACTGCTGAGGGGAGCAGCGGGGGGACAGGAGAGGTCTGCCGTATCATGTGGGTCACCTCTGGAGTGGGGGGATTGAACTTGTGGTGAAGGGGCTATGGCCAGCTTTGCAGTGCTGTGCTTTAACTTGTTGCGCCACCAGGGAGGGCCCAAGATTTATTTATTTATACACACAAGAATTGGGGTACTGACCAGAGATGTGGGGAGTGAGAGGCTTCACCAGAGACAGAGCAGGGAGCAGAACAGGCCGACTGATGAAGTCCACTGCTGAGGGGAGCAGCAGGCGGGTCAGGAGAGGTCTGCCAGGCCCTGTGGGTCACCTCCCAGGCCGGGGATAGAACTCCTGCTTCAGTGGCTTCTGCAAACTTCATAGTGCTGGGACTTAACCGGTTGTGCCACCAGGGAGCGCCCTAGCTATAATTTTCACAAAGATTCTGAAAGAATCCCAATAAAGGGAAGCCCTCTGCAGGATTTGTTCCTCCGACAACAGTCCTCGAGCTCCTATTCCACAGGTGACTTTGCCTCATCATGTGGAAGAGCGGCGCTTGCTGGAACTCCCCAGGCTGCACTCCGGCCCTCAAACTTGACCTCAGAACTGGAAACCTGAAATCAACTCTCCTGCAAACCTGCACCATCTCGGCTCTCGGCGTGTCCCCTCTGTGGCCCCCAGCTGTCCCCAGCCCCCGCAATGCCAGGGCAGCCCCACTAAGAGGCTGCCAGGACTCGAGGGCCAGCCGGCCACAGGTGCCCGCGGACAGCGTCGTCCACGCCCCATGATCCTTTGGGAGCGAGATGTGAGCCGTTGCTGTGTGCGGCCCCCGGAGTTTTGGGGGTCCTGGTGCTGCTCACTTTCCATTCCATCCCGACTCATCAGCCCTCTGCCTCTGGCTCTCACGGCTCAGAAAGTGCCGGGCCGGCCATTGCCCGCCGGGCAGTCGGCTTTTACACGCACGTGCGTTTTCCTAGTGGCACATGATAAGCATCACTTTTTTTTTTAAAGATTTATTTATTTATTCATACAGAACTGGGGTACAGGCCAGAGATGCGGAGGATGAGAGGCTTCACCAGAGACAGAGTGGGGAGCAGGACAGGCAGATCGACGAAGTACACTGCTGAGGGGAGCAGCGGGCGGGTCAGGAGAGGTCTGCCGCGCCCTGGGGTCACCTCCGGGGCAGGCGGGGATCGAACTCATGCGGAAGCGGCTTTAGCCTCTTAGTGCTGTGCTGTAACCCGCTGCGCCCCCAGGGAGGGCCTGATAAGCATCACTTTTAGCAAAAGAAAGTGTGTGCTAGTGTCAGAGGTCACCTGTGCCGCAGACTTCAGGCTGCGGGACGCCCATCACTCGCTGTCGCCCTCCGGTCTGACCCTGCTGCTGTGTCTCCGTGGCCTCGTGGGCTCTGTCACACACCCCCACTCTCCTTCACTGCGGGTGGGGGGTGCGCCCGCACTGTCTGTCCTCAGCACAGCAGTCTGCGGTTGAATCTTATCACCAGCGCTCATTGTCAGTAATGCTGGAAAAGCCCGCGCAATGGTTACTTTCTTTCCTCATACAATTCCAAATATTCTACAGGAGCGAAATGTCATTCTTACAAAATTTGCATGGAATATGGATGAAACACTGGGTATAATAGCTTTCTTCCTCTTGCACTGCCTGTTAATCTCTCGTAGTTAAAGGTAGGGCTTGCTTTCCTGATAAGACTCTCACTGGTGCCCTCTCACCTGGAGTTCTCCCTGGTCAGGGCGGATGTGGTCGGGTCTCCTGCCAGGTCTGGGCACACAGGATCCGGGTCAGGCTTCTCACACACGGTCTTTCTCCTGCGGGTTTGCTCTCCTGTGTCCGCCCCGCCGTCCCTCCCGCGGTCAGTGACAGGCGCGTGAAGGTAAAGTCTTGCTGGTGCTCATCTTGCTTTGATCATCTGCTCCTATTCTGATGGTTTGTTCGTATTGTTGACACTGCTGATGTTTGGTGGGAACAGAAATAGAGTTGCAAGTAATTCCCTTAGCAGGCTGTGTCTGGGGAGTTCCAGCGGTCAGCAGGGCTGTCCTGGCAGGGTGGTGGGGCTCGGTACAGAGAGCGCCCTGTTCTGCGTGACCTCCGTACCATGTGGTACTGGAAGATTTCCTGTAGACTTTCTAAAACTTAAAAAATGACATCAGGAAGTTGGCAGACATGAAGTCAGCCTGTAAGTGTGAAAACCCACTCGGAGTGTCGATGCTGTTCCAGTCACAGGGCAACGGGCTTCCAGTACCACACCCCTGGGGGGGCTCGCAGGCCGTGTGCACCGCTGACAAGAGCCGGCCGCTTGGAGCTCTTGGTAGAATGGACGCCTGCTTCTGACAGCCCTTCAGAAAGGAACGAAGATTTGCACATCTGAAGGACATAGTTTGTTTAAACAAACTTTGGCATCAAAGGCTGAGGAAATTGGCTTGAACGGCCTCCCGCCCAGTGAGATCGCTGTCCCCCACTGCCATCTGGCACTGAAGCCGTTTGCACACCCTGCAGCAGGCGGACAGCTTCCTGGGCGCAGGACACGTGGGGGGTGGGGAGGCGCCTCCAGCGCTTCCGCGGGGCAGCCCTGGGGTGGAGCGATGGAGCATCGGGCCAGCCCGGAGCTCAGGCGGGACACTGTCAGGGTCACTCGGGGCCGCTTCCAGGGCTCGTGTGCAGGGTGGACGAGGACCCGCAGTGCCCACCCAGGGCATAAGGTGCCGGCCAGGACACTGTGAGAGCGCGGAATGAGGCTGGGGTGACACTGCACCCCTGGGCTGTGCCGGGCAGGCTCAGCTGTGCTGGGAGTCGGTACTTGGGGGGGCTCTGCGCCTGGGTTGGCCAAGCCATGTGGGGGCAGAGCTGTGTGGGGTGGTGGTGGTGTGGGGGTGCGGGGCCACTCAGCTTTGGGGGTTGGAGCATGCAGGGGGTGGAGCATTGCAAGGGTGGAGCTGTGTGGTGGGCAGAGCAGTGCATGGGGGCGGAGCTGTATTGGGGAAGGGTCCCCCTCCCCCACTCCTTCACCCCAACACAGCTGCAAGGGGCGCCCAGCTCTCAGGCCTCAGTCTCTGTGCCCACAGCGCTGCCTAGAGGCGGGGAGGGGAAGTGTCCTTTCCCCAAGGACTGAGCCCCGTCTACCTGATGGGCCTGTACCCCTGCAGGTCCCCTGACACGGTAGCAATAGCGTGTGAGTTTGTGGGTTCCGATGGGACCCCGGTCATGACGGGTATGGGTGGCTGTGTTTTGTGCCGCTCTGAACCTAGTTGCAGTCAGAAGAGCCTGGGGCTCTTGCTGGCCCTGGGGCTCCCACGGACTTGCCCCTGTCCGAAGCCAGGCCGTGCTGGAAAGCCCTGGGGACCGCACTTCCCTCTGCACCCTGGAACATACACCCCCACCCTGCTCCCTTACACCTGTCTAAAGCATCTCCTCCCAAACCTACGTTTCGATGCCCATGGACATTTCATCAGCCAAGGTCACCTTTTCTTAGGCTATTATTATTTTGTTGACAAATGCTGTAACTTCCATACCAGCAGTTCATCTAACTGGGAAACCCAGGAAGCTTGCCTTTTCTTGGATGCCTGCAAAGTGCTGAAAACGCACATGCCCGCTTGAATTACCCCACTGGAGTTCGCCTTTCTTACCCAAGATGATCCGACATTCCATCCAGGGTCTGGGCTTTCTCCTGGTGTGTTTATTACATTTCAACGACATGACAAGCTTTGTGTTTTAAAGGGTGAGGACATGTAAGTTTTTCCCGGGTGTTGTAGTGCATTTTGGGGGTCTTTGAGTCCCGTTAAAATGGGGTCGTGGCGCCCGGGGTGAGGGGCGACCCCTGTGATGTTCCTTCTCTGAACACACTCAGCGTGGGTCTCGCCGGGGTCAGGGTGAAGCCGGGTCGCTTGGGTCTGTTCGCAGACCGCGTGGACGCATCCTACCCTGCCCATCCGCACTGGGTCCGGGGCTCCCTCTTGGACCCCTCGCGGGCACACCTGTGGTCAGGCTCTGCTGGAAGGTTGGCAGGGCTGGAGACGGCGCCCTCAGGAGCAGAAGCTGGTCTGTAAGGAGTAGGCGCGTCCAGGCCCCCTTTCCCGTCCTACCTGGAGGCCTGGGAACCGTGGGCACCTTCTCCCGGGTGTGCAGGGGCCTGTGAGGACAGCTTCTTAGTTCTGCCCGCTGCAGGGGCAGCGTGATGGGCTCTGGGATCCCCTGTGGTTGGGTGGAGCTTTGAGAAGATTGATTTTAGCGCGTCGGCCAGTGAGTGCCTTTGGGCAGGTGACTAGGGGCAATTCAGACCCTGTTCCAAGCAAATAACACAGAGTGGCCCTGCGCTCCTTCCTGGTGCTCTGGACTCTATGAAGGTAGTTTCCGATCTCAGTTTATACGTCTGATTTCTCTTTGTCCTTCATTTGCTTTTGCTCTGAAAGTGTTGGGTGCTGTTACTGGGAGTCCTCTGGGGGTGCGTCCTTGAGCAGCGTGCCCAGGGACCGTCAGGAACAGGGGGCTCCACTGTGTGATGTCCAGAGCCTTTGGGAGGAGCCTGGAGCCTGTGGGCATGGTCAGCCTGGGGGCTGGTGCGGGCACAGCATGAGCGTTTTCTAGAAGCTTCCATGTGGTTTTGCAGATCCTGAGAGGTGTCCTCGGGAGTCCTGGTACAGATGAGCGTGATATTCCCATTGTCCGTGACTGTCTTAGTGATTCGGCCAGGAGTGGACCATGAAACCCCTAATGTCGCATCCCCTGAGGGAGCAGAGGTCACGGCGTGAGTGAGGGTGACAGTCTGCGGGGCTGTGCCCCTGCTGGGGACTGAGGTTCCCACGACATGACTGCTCCCGTGGCCTGGGCGTCCCGACCCTGGGCGGACCAGCAGGCTCAGTGCCTGGGCGGAGTCTTCTGGGGCCTCACCTGATTGCCGAGTCCTGGCGCTGCCCAGAGCCTGTCCTGTGAGCCGAGGCTGTGCCCGCAGCTGTGCTGGCCGGGGCACTTTAGCACCCAGCTGGCCGGCTCAGGCTTCACTCCGAGTGTCGGATCACCCCCAACCCCGGGGCCTCGACCACCTGCCCCAGAGGTCAGGAGGGGCACCGTGGAAGTGACCTGTTGGGCTGAATGTAGCAACAGAGGACAGAGCGCAGGAGCGTAGGACAAGGCTCTCTGGGCAGCTCTCTGGCAGCCCCCAGGGGTGTTCTTGTCCGAGTTAAGGCTAGCGGCTTAGGCAGTGTCGGGCAGGAAGTGCCCCCGCACCGGCTCCTGCGGGTGCAGGTGTGGGTCTCCGCTGGCCTCGTGGTGCGCTGTCCGAGCACAGGCGTTCAGGGCACCCCGGGGCCTGAGGGCAGAGACAGGCCCGGGCACCCCGTGTGGACCTCGCAGTCCCTCTCCTGTAGGCCCAGAGCTGCGCCTTCCACGTCATGCATTTACCATGCCGGTTGCTCCCCGCCGTTGGGGTCTGCTCCCCCAGCGCCCAGAGGCACACAGGGCCTCACCGCTCCCATCTGTCTGGGCATGGGGCCACGTGTGGGCCGCATGTGACCCTGACGGCCGGGCCAGGGTTTCCGGCGGCCCAGGCTGGGCTAGTGCTGCTCCTGGCCAGAATTCCTGGGGACTCCTGCCCGTCCCTGGTGAGCTTCCCAGGGGCAGGTCTGTTTCCAAGCAATGCTGTGCCTTTAACAGGGGTTTTTATCGTGGGTGCAAGATGCTCTTCAGCAATAGTCACAAGGAAACTGAAACACAGAGATTTGTCGGTCACAGAAGTCGTTCGCAATGTGCAAGCACAGTCTACCTCAGTCAGAGCCGAGGTCGCTGGGAGACGGAGAGGGAGGAATAGATACATGAAAAACATAAAAGTGGGAATCTAGGCTTTCTTGTGATTATTTTTCATCATTGAATTAAAATTATGAGATGAAGTTAAATGCGGGAGAGAAAAGCACAAACAAGAGACACAAGCCTGAGAGAGAATGTGGGGGTGCAAACCTACCAGACACCAAGTGAGGCCACACACCGGGTGGTCACCCCGGAGCCCCCGTCCTTTTCCTTCCCAGCCAGGCTCACGCCTCACCCCACAACACAACGCTGGACTCCCGAGAAGACTCTCAGGGAGCTGCCGTGTGCCCAGCAGCCCAGTCACCAGTGTCACCGTGCCGCGCAAGGGCCGATCTTCTGTCTCCCCCGTCCAGCGTCCAGCCTGACTGAGCTCCTCAGCCAGGCCCCGACGTCCCCGGCTTCACTGTCCTGTTGCGCCCTCCGCGGTGTCCGCTGCTGAGCGGGGGGACACGCTTCCCGAGTTTGGGGTCAGCCCGGTCCCTCCTCCCGCACTTCCCACCACCCAGAGACAGCCCGTGCGCGTCCCACTCCCCTCCTGGGACTGTGGCCTTGACTGTGGCCCAGGGCGGCACTGGGGACTCGCTGGGGAGAGGCCGACTCAGACGCTGTCTCCCCCACGCTGAGCAGCCCGGCCTCATGCCGGGACTGCGCAGGGAGTCAGACCCGCGCCGGGCCCGGGACCCTGAGGGCCCCGTGAACCCAGCTCGCTCCTCCTTCTCTTCCCGGGGTGTGTTTCCAGTCCTCTGTGCACCCTGTGCCATCACCACAAACGCCATCACCGCAGGTGGCTTCCAGAGGGCAGCTACTGGCTTTCCTCAGGAGTCAGAGGTGGCTGCTCGGGAAGGCTGTCTTGTTGGGGGAACCGGACTTCCTCGGTGGCGCTGACCTGAGGGCCTGCACTGTGCCCCAGCCTGAGCCCATGACCGCCCCGTGGGGAAGACACTGGGGTCCTCTCTGCCCCTCTGAGCCCCACACCCCACCCTGTGTGCCGTGAGGCTGCGGGTGTCTGAGACAGCAGCGGGCAGCACGGGCCCTCCGCTGGCCACCTCCCAGTCAAGGTCACCGTGCCCTCGTGCCATTGAGTTCTGACCATTTTTTCCCTGTTTCTTTCAGATGACTTACCTTTACATGAGATTAATCTGTGTTTCCCTGGTGGTCATGGGAGCCCTGTGGTGTTACCTTAACCCGGAAAATGTGAAACCTTCCAAAGTCACTCCAGTGTTTTCCAAGAGAGCAAGTGGGGCCTTCCTGCAGCTCCCCGACTCGGCCTGCGAGCGGAACGCCCCCTTCCTGGTCCTGCTGGTGACGTCGGCCCCCCAGCAGGCGGCTGCTCGCAGCGCCATCCGGAGCACATGGGGGAGGGAGCGCACGGTCCGGGGAAAGCGGGTCCGGGCGCTCTTCCTCCTGGGCGCCACCCCCAGCCGGGACCTGGCCCGGGCGGTGGCCCGGGAAGGCCAGCAGCATCGCGACACCGTGCAGAAGGACTTCCTGGACACTTATGACAACTTGACCCTGAAGACCATGATGGGCATGGAGTGGGTCCACCGCTACTGTCCCCAGGCCGCTTTCGCCATGAAGACAGACTCTGACATGTTCATCAACGTCGACTACCTGGTGGAGCTGCTCCTGAAGAAGAACCAGACCTCGCGCTTCTTCACTGGCCTCCTCTATAAAAACTCCCTGCCTGTCCGGAGAAGATCCAATAAATGGTTTCTTAGCAGAGAAGAATATCAGTGGGGAACATTCCCGACCTACTGCGACGGCACCGGCTACGTGTTCTCCAGCGATGTGGCCAGCCTGGTGTATCATGTTTCTGAAAGTGTCCGTTTCATTAGGCTGGAAGATGTCTTTGTGGGTCTCTGCCTCCAAAAGCTCAAAATCCGCCCTCGGCAGCTTCACACAGTACAGACCTTCTTTCCAAAAGGCCTACCCTTTTCCGTGTGTCGTTACAGGAAGATCGTCTCCAGCCACCACATCAAGCCTCAGGAGATGAGGCTCTATTGGTACGGTCTAGAGAGTTCCCGGGGAGAGGAGTGTCCAGGCTATTGAGGGTTCCCAGCAGCACAGATGACACAGGTCAGGCACCCAGGACTGTGACCGCTGCTTAAAGCCATTGTTTGTTCAAGGTCTGCCTCCTGGAGGGGGTTGCTGGTGAAGATTGATAGCCCGGGGAAAGTGCTGAAAGGTGTCGCATTTTGGGGTGTAGCAATAGACAAGAAATACAAAGAAGTGGATAATGTTTTGTAGATGATTCAGTTTTCAGGAGTCAGTGTTCGGATTCAGCTTCCGAGGATCAGTGTTTTAGTTTCAGAAGGCTGTTGGCATTTAAAGGTGGAGAGGGCTCCAGCACCCAGCCTCAGAGAGGAAGAGTTTTCGGCTTTGCAAGCAGCAGACTGACTACAGCTGTGCCCAGTGTAACCGCTGCTGCAGCCTGGCAGAGGTCAAGACCGACGTGTTTTCTGGCTGAGCTGAACAAGTGTGCTGCTGGTCAAGTCATTTGATCGCTGTTGCTGCTGTTTTGAGTGTCACTTGGCTGGTGCCGTGCTGGGGCATCTCAACAGCTCAGGGACCATCTCTTGTTGCATCTTCTGTTGTCCTCGTGAGCTGAAACCTGCCCTATAGTCTGACTGCCATGTGCTTGCAGGGGCAGGAAGACACCATCTTGAACACGTGGCCTACAGTTAGGGAGAGGAGCCCTGCATCCCAGAGGCAGGGTGATGCCATCTGGTCTGCTTTTGTTGAGGACTTAAAAGCAGTGGATGTGGCTTTGGGTGAGGCAAATCGTCATTTTGGTCTCAGAAACTCTTTGTTTTCCCCTGGTTTGTTAAATAAATCCCACCATTGTTGTCTTGTCACTGTGCTCGTAAGTGAAGAACTGACACAAGCTATGCGACGTCTATCGTCTGACAGATTCCGGGTAGATCGGGAAAAGCTCTGAAAAATCAGACTTTCCACTGCTAACTTATGTTCTGACCTCCCTTTTTTGTATAATCAAAATATTCTGAGCAACTTTCAGCTTACAATTGGATTGCCTCAGAGGCATAAGGTCTGCCTGCCCTGACAAGCAAGCACTGCACTAGGGTGAGACATTCCTCTGAAGTCAAAAGTGACTTGACAACTGGCTGATCAGTAAAAGCAAAAGGGCTGTTTCTGCAAAGTCTCTCACTGCCCATGGAGGAAAACCCAAATCTTATTCCTCTACTATCTCACCTGGCCTTCTATTCAGCTTCTAAACAATTACTCAAGCTTCCTACTGTCTGGAGTTTAGATGTGGAAATTCATCCAGGTTACCTGTTTTAGAGCTAGTCATGTTTTCTACCTACTGCACTTCAAAGGAATTCACACAAGTCTTCTGGCTAGTCTTTCAGGATTCTACTATCTAGTCTTTAGATAAGGAAATTTACCTATGTCTCCTATTCAGAGCTAATTACGCTTTCTACTGTCTAGACCTCAAGGAAACTCACTTAAAAACTTTCTAACAAGTTTCTTCAAAGAACTTTTCCGTCATTTGATTTACAAGAAATTTCCTCTTCCTGCCTCCCAGAATGTCTCAAGTAGAAAAAAAAAAAAAACCAAACAAACCGTTAAGTAGTAGATAAGGTTTAAAGGACTTTATTTTAGTTAATCTTGACTATAGTAATATTAGTCTTAAACTTTGTGCATCTATGTACCTGTTTTTAACCTTGATTGATTTTAGAATGTTATAATCGCAAGTAAAGGTCAAAACAACCCCAGACTATTCTTAGAAAAAAGGTGATTGTGATCTCAGCCCCTTTCATATGCTAATGTCACCCCCCTGCCTGCTTGAAATGTATAAAATAAACCTCTGCTGAAGGCAGAGCAGGAAGATTTGCATCAACTCTGACTAGGGTGTCTGCCTCACTCCGGCTCCCTTCTACTCCCCAATTTTTGGAATATCCGCTCGCCCACGTCGTTCCCACCTTGAGACCCTGCCTGTGCTGCCCCCCAATAATCCGTGATCGGGGACAAAGTGTCTCCGACAAAGAACTCAGATAGACTGATAAACAATTTGGGCAGTGTTCTTGGCCAGCTTTAGTGCCCCTCGCTGCCCTGTATCAGGATGATGGTTCTTGAAGTTTCTTCCTTACTGATGATGGTGGCAGAGGGGTTGGAAGAGGGTAGAACAGAACAATGACGTGAGATTTCAGATCTGAACTACACCGTGAGCTGGAATGAAGCCTTGAAAGAGCCCCACTCATGCCCCAGCCAATAATTAGCACCATCCCCACAACCCACACTCTATGACAAAGTGGCCAAGAACATACATAGGAATAAAGAATATGGCAGTTCCTGGTGTTGGGAAAATTGGAAAAGCACATTCAAAAGAAATGAAACCAGAGAACTCTCTAACACCACACACAAAATCAATTCAAAGTGGATAAAAGACTTGAATATAAGGCCTAAAACTATAAAACACATAGAAGAAAACATAGGCAAAATGCTTCATGACAGCACACTTTAGCGATGTTTTTAAGGGTTATTCTCCAACAGCAGGAAAAACAAGAGAATATAAACACCTGGGACACGTCAAGCTAAAAAGCTTCCATGCAGCGAAAGAAACCTTGACTAGAGAGAAAACACTCTCCTGAATGGGAGAAGAATTCTGCACACCGTACACACGACAAGGAACCGCTATTGAAGATCTACAGAGTGCTCAAACAACTCATCACAGAAGAAAACAAAGAACCCAATAAAAAAATGAACAGAAGAGTTAACCAGGCACCTCTCCAAAGAAAGGGCACATGAAAAAAGGTCATCATCACTTACCAGCAGGGAAATTCAATCAAGTTCACCAACCTCCGAGGCTTTCCCAAGCTACCTCGTTAACATAGAGTCGGGTGTTTTTGAAATGGGCTTTTTATGAAAAACAAAAGACACCTTTACCTCTCTTATCAGGAAATTCTATGTGTTGTAGAAGCTCCATGCAAAGAATGAGGATGAGGATCAAATATGTGTGTGTGTGTATATTTATTATAAATTACAATATCATAATGTCTCAATCTCTATCCATCCACCCACCCAACCACCCATTTATCCACCCACCCACCTACCCAACCACCCATCTATCCATCACAAACACTTTTCTGCTGTCTATTCTTTTGTGTAAGTTATGTGCACACTCCCACTCATTTCCTTATAACGGGGAATTACTAAACGAAAGGCCACTCTCATTTTCCACTTTCTGAATGATGCAGATGAAGGGGCAGGAGACTCCCTGCAGTGCCAGGCGGAGCATTCCCCGCCAGGAGGTGCATCCATCTCGGTCACAGCTGCTCAGTCATGCAGGTGTGGAGTGCATCAGCCATGGAAACATGTCAGTAAATGCACACGGCTTGTTCCAACAAGACCTCATTTATCAGGACAGATGACAGGCTGGATTTTGCCCTGATGGCTTGCAAAGGGGTGCTTTTAGAAAAACATGCCAATGGAGAAGGGAATCCCCCAAGAAGCGCTCGAGGAAGGAGAACAGGAATACCACTCGCTAGGGCTTAGAGAGAGCAGAAGCCTGGCGATGACGAGTACGGGCGGCCAGGGACACGCCGAGCTGCACGGGATGTCCATGTGCTGTTCACCAAGCCCCTGGCTTCCTCATTCGGCACAGGGGTCACCCTGCCCACCTGTGGAGGTGCTGCCATGGGGTTTGGTCTGGACCCTGGAATATAACTGACGCGACCTGCTATTCAGGGGTCTGAGTCACATCATCTGGTCCCTTTCCTCTTACAGTTTGTCAGCTGGGATAAATCAGGACAGGCAAAAATAAGTGGGTTCATTAAGGACTCACAAGTGAGAACTGGGGCCCAGGAAGGGCTCCCAGATCACTCTGGGAAAGCCACCCCAGTTCTGAACTTTGCAGTGAGAATTTCTAGTCCATTGGTGAGCTTCTGGAAGCCACTTTGAGAATTTTCTGCAGAGACAAATAAAACCTATGCTGGAGCCTTGTTCCTCGCCTGTCTGATGTTGTCTCGAGGGAAACAGAGGGTGGGCAAGCTCTCCCCAGAGCCCTGTCTTCCGGGATGGGCTGGGTGCGACAGCCGAGGTCCTAGGGGGTCGTTCTCGGGAGTCATGGCTCGTCTGGAGGTCATGGTGCTTGTGCGCAGACAGCCTCCCCGACCCAGCGTGTTCATGGGATGGAGCAGCTGCATCCTGACTCTGAACTCACACCCTTCGTTGGGTCAGACAGAGGGTCCCCTTCCCTGTCCGCTCTGGCTCACATGCTGCAGCCCCGCCGCCTGGAGCCAGTGAGATGAGTGGGACGCCCCCTGCAGCCCAGGCTGTGTGAGTGTCGTGCCGCTGGGGCTTGCGCTGAGCAGCCAGGGTTTCAGGAGAGTTTGCTACACGCACGAGCCCACCCAGCAGTATCCCTTAACTGCGAAGCTCCCGTGTCACCACCTGGCTTTGCTGCCCTGCCTCATCTCATCTGTCTTCATAGCATTGACCAGCACCCAGCATACCTTTGGTTGTTCCAGAATGAGAGACCCCCCGGGAGCAGAGACTTGTATCTGTCTCTATTAAAGTTCAGTGAGCACTTGTGGTCAGTGACCCCCCCCCAAAAAAAAAACAAAAACCAAAAATAACAACCCAGTGCCAGCGAGCAGTCATGAAGCATGGGGTGTTTTTTCATCCTCATCCAGGCTAGCAGGGTGTTATACTTCCTTTTAACGGTAGATGAGTTCCTCTCATTTTGTTTATCGGAATGCATTCTTTGCTTCTGTATTTTCTCTTCTTGCTGAAGGCTCCCAGGTTCCCACGGACCCTCCTTCTCAATAAAGAGATGTGGACGGACTTGGCCTGTGCCTTGAGCCCGCGTGAGCAGTCTGCAGCGTGAATGATGCCATGTGAGTGCCAAGACCCTCAAAGCTGCTCCAGCTGACTTTTGGGAAGCCATCACTCACGGCTGCTGGAGGGGGCGCCATTGCTCGCAGACAGAGTCCAAGTCAATGCAGCAGGCGCTCGATCTCTTAAACCAAACCAAGATGCTCTCCCAGGTGCTGCATTGCTTCCCTAACACAGAGCCCCCCAAGTGAGTTTTGGGCTGTAGGAACATCACGTCCTTTTCTATGTCAGAAGAGCTTCTGGTGATCCTCAAGTGAAAGGCAGGAGGGCCTCTGCTGCCCACGCCCACCTCCCCCTGGCTTCCCAGGCCAGGTCTGAGCTCCCCCCAGGCAGGCGGAGGAGACTTCTTGCCTTCTGCAGGCCCCGCTGACGCCCTGAGGGGAGCTCAGCACCACGAGCTCATGTCCTCTGAGGAGACCCTCATGGGGTTGGGGAAGGTGAGCCCACATTCACACCTGCTGCCCTTCAGGTGACCAGTTCTGCAGCCGTCTCTGGTCTTTTTTGATGTCCACTGTGGTTTCCTTGACGAGAGTGTTGTCTTCGGCCCTGATCTCACTGTCGTGGCTGAATTGTGTCCCCACCAAAGACCCGCGCCTCAACCTCGGGGCTCTGGGCAGTGACCTTCTTGGACTGTTTGGTCTACTGGGGAGGCCGTGTCCTGGACCGACGTGGCCTGCGGCTACTGAGACAACGAGGGGAGATTCATGAGGGCGTCTAGGAGCCCCAGGGCTGGAGCGGCGAAGTCAAACTGTTAAGTTAAACCAGTTATAGAGACTGTCTATGAAGTGTGATCTAATCAAAAGGGGGGAATTGCTAAGGGGCAGGATGTCCTAAAGGAACTCTGCAGAGTCTTGTGGACTCCACCCCCTACTCCAGCTTTCTGGACTCCACCCCCTACTCCAGGGATTGGAAACTACAACTCCCAGCAGCACCAGGGAGAGAACTGCCGGACCCCAGGGCGGAGCTAGCAGGAATTCTGGGACATTTGGGGCATAAATAGGGCCTGACTGCATCCCGCGTTCTCTTTTGCTCGAGAAACGACTCTCCCCCACCTCGTGGCTAGGTGTGTTCAGTCAGCTGAGCCGTAAGGTGCTCCAGTGACTTTGTGTCCGGCTCTTTCCCTGGGCTGTTTCCTGCTCCTTTCCCCTTTTGTAAACAAGCCTGTTATTGACCCTTCTGTGTGTCCCTGCAGTGTAACCGAATTGGGAGCGCGCGGGTGAGGTCCACAGACAGGCGGCCGGGTCCACTCTGGGGACCCTGTAACAACACTAGAGCACGAGGAAGGGCAGACGCCGGACACCAAAAGAAGGAGGCAGGTTGGCCCCACGGAGGAAGGCGGCATCCTGGCCTCCGGCCCGCCAGGGACCTGCGGTGCTGTAGGCGTCCCTGTCTGTGGTTTCGAGGTCCGTGGGGCCAGTAACTCACACGGTGTTCTCTCTGCTGCTCCCTGGGATCTCACTCAGGTTTGTCATCCTTTTTCTCGGCATCTTCATGTTTAGAAACACCAGTGAAGAAAGCCTGTAGGGGCTGGAGGGTGCCCGGAACTCAAAGAGCCCCAAGTTGGGGAAGGAACTCTGCTATGGAATGCTGAACGGTGACTATACTTCTACTTGCTGGCCCCGCCGAGGCTGGCCCTCTACAAGCACCCCCGACTCCACCCAGTTCAAGCCCAAGGAGTGGGGGTCAGTGTTGTAACGGGCGGTGGGGGGGCAGGAAAAGTAAGACAGCTTCCTAAAGCTGCACCCTAAAATCAGTGCCACCATAGATATGGTATAAAAATTAAAAGGGAGGATTATAAAAGGGGATCTCCAGGAAAAGGGGAGGCTCCAGATCCCTCCTTCCTCCTACCAAGGAGGGTGGAGCTGAGCAGGGAGGAGACTCTGGAGGAGACTGAGGAGGAGGAGGCAGGACCTGGCCAGGAGGAGGCCTGGGGTGGGGGCCAGGGAGCAGAGACCGTGGAGAAGCTGCGCTTGTGTCTGGACCCTGGACTCTGGGGGTGCGGGCGTGGGGAGACCCTTGAGGAGGTGACTGCAGCCACGTTTCTCCTGATTCTGATGCTGCTCTGTTCCTCCCAGGCCTGTCTGGCCATTGCTGACCCTTCTCCATGGGCCCCCGCGGAAGGGGCTCTCGCCTATGGCGAGCTCAGGTCTTGCTTTGGGCCAGTCCCATCTTGACACAAACTACGCAGCTTCTATCGACCAACAAATTCTGGATAGACTGGGAAAAGCTCTGAAAAATCAGAATTTCCACTGCTAACTTATGTTATGACCTCCCTTTTTTGTATAGTCATAATATCAAAATATTCTGAGCAGCCATCAGTTTACAGCTGGATTGCCTTAGCCTCATAAGGCGGATGCCTGGTTCAGGCAAGCTGCCCCATGGCGGGGAAATTCCTCTGTCTCCTGAGACAAAAGGAAAGCCCCGGAGAGATAAGACCCGAGGGCATAAAAACTCCTGGGAAGCTTCCTTGGTTTCTTTAAATAAAAAGCAAATTTCAGATAAGACTCCCAGGGCATAAGGACTCTGGACAATTGTTAACCTTGTTTACACAGGTGTTGCTTAATACACAACTGGACAGCTTTCTCTTGATTTGCTCCTTTTTAAAACAAGCACTAACTACTCTCTGCTGGCCTTAATTTAGCCATTAGCTTTTCTTTAGACAATCACTGATAATGCTGCTAACACAATTTATTACTTGCCTAAGACCCCTAATAGCCTTTTGCTAACAAGCTCACCCTTTCCCAGACCCCTCTTCCCTTGAGTTATAGCTAAACGTCTGTACACATGACCATTATCACAAAATGTATAATTTAGTATACCATGAAGTGTTACGAGAAAAATACTTTGTTCCCCTTGTCCTGAGAACGTTTATGACAATTTATGGCGATCTCTCATTAACTTACTCCACGCGTTGTTGCAATTAACTACCTGCTAGACAGTATAAAGACCTGCTGAGGGAATGGCAGGAGAGCTGCACCCAACCCTGACTCCCGTGTCTTCCTCACGCCCGTTCCCTTCTCCCCTTTTGGAATCTCCGCTCCCTGATGCCTTGCCACCTTAGGGCCCTGCCTGTCTCGCCCCCGGACACCTTGATAGTTGGGGCTGGTCCCCAACACCGTCTGGCTGGACTTTCACCCACGAGGGGATGGGTCATTTGGGTGTTCGATTTAGAAACTATATTCTTTGTCTTTTCTGTATTGCACACTCATTGTATTAAAGTTCCTTTCCATGAAAGCTCTTAAATGTTTTGTGTTGTTGCAGCAGATGGCAGAACCTATTTAGAGCAGACAGGTTTGGGGGTTCTGGGGTGCCCCTCTCCCCGCCCTGTAAGAATGGGTCCGTTTTGCAGAAGAGAAATCAAGTTTGGGGGAGGTTAAGTGACTTCTACTATTTGTGACTCCAAACCCGTGTTCTTTGTAACTACCAAGGGCCAAAACATCACCCAACACACCCTGAATTTCCCTAAGGGTACCCTGTTTTTGCCCCTGTACCTCGTCTACTAGTCTGGTGTATTTTTGGCTGCTTTGAGAGGAAATAACAGTGGCTGAACTGACACAGGTTTCAATTCTTCTCCACAAAAGACAATGCAAAGGGCAGCCCTTTCCTTCAGAGCCCTGGGGGGGGTGAGGGGGCCCTTCCACCCACTCACTCTGCCCGGTGGGTGGGTTCGTGGGGCGCATCACCCCTCCTCTCTGCCCTCAGTGGGGAGCTGGAGAAGGGCGAGAGAAGACCTCGCTTCCTCGGAGGGCAGGATGGCTGGTGCGTGGCTGGTCGGGGTGGCCCCGCAGCACAGGGGCGCAGGCGTGTCCTGGTGCCAGGCGGGGCACAGGGGGCACCCCGTGCGCCGGGCGCTGTCTCGGGCCTCGTGCGCAACAGAGCACCCTGTTCCTAAGGCGGAGGCGCAGCGGCCAGTGTCACCAGCAGGCGGCGCCAGCCCCCGGGGAATGAGGAGGACGCGCCTGGGCGAGGCCCGCGGCTGGCGGGCGGCTGGGGCCACCTCGGCACACTGGCGCCGGCTTGGGCCAGGGCGCCCCGGAGGACAGGCCTGGGGGGCCTGGGGCTGCCACAGAGACGCTCCACCCACTGGCCCTGGCTGGACTGCGGCAGGAAGCACAGGCGCAGCCAGGGCCCGAGGCCGGGGCCACGGGGCGCAGCCGCG
>NW_004567104.1:76891519-76900588 GCF_000260355.1 Condylura cristata
CGCCCCCCGCCCCCCGCTCGGGTGCCCGTGTCGGTCGGTCACCTCGGATCCTGCTCTTGGATTGTAGATTGGCATCGCTCTGGAAGGGAATTTAACTCTATTCATAATTTTTGATGATTCATGTTCTGATGTGGGATTCTAATTAAAGAGTCTAAGGAAGCATAACAGCAGGTAAAATACCAGACCCCTGCCTGCTATGTACAGGCAGTGTTATTTGCAATATTGAAAGTTGGACTCGATAACGAGTTAAAGGAATGGGTGATAGAGCAGGAGTGGGGATTCTGGCAGGCTGGACACACACAGCGGTCATCTCTCACGTGTCACGGCGCGGCGTGTGCCTACGAAGCCTTAAACGATGCTCCTGAGTGGGCTTTAACGATACAGAACAGTGCTTATAAATAGCACGCTGAGTTAGAACAGATGTAAATTGTCCCGACAGTGCTACTGTGCTATGTGGGTGACAGGGCAGCAGACGTCGTTTTACTGGAAAGTAAATGATTTCTAGGAGCTAAAGATAGATGCCACTTAATGCAGCGTAACAGATAATTCTTTGAGCAGTCGTGCAGCTATCAAATGTAAACCCTTTAGCCACTTAAAATTATTTAGCCACTTTTATTAAAAACATAAAAGTGCATCAATCTGTGGGAAGACATTGAGGCCGTTTGGCTACGTTGGTTTTCCAGAGTTGCTGTGAGGAAGTGGGACGAGAAGGTCCAGCAGACCTCACTCCCTCTGAGGGCCCAGGAGGAGTCTGGGCCTGCCGGCTGTACCCCACTACTGCCACGGGGCCCGCTCTCTGTGTTGTCCGAGTGTTGTCCTCCCTCTGGGGCCCTCTCTGTGGCCGAAGGCATCTTTGTGTGAGGACACCCATCCCACCAGAGCAGGCCCTGCCGCCCGGCACGTCCCCACCTCCCTCTGACCATCCAGCCCAGCCCAGGCCCGGGGAATCCCCTTTGGAAGCACCCAGAAACGCGAATGTCCCGGAGGGATTACTGGTCGACCTGCCTCACTCGGTTCAGTGAGCGACGCAGCTCTAGGACGTTTCCTGGACGTTGCTTTGCCTTTGCAGCTGGTAGGCTGGCCGGGAGCCCCTCCCCACTCACTGAGCTTTGGCTTGACGGTTTTCAGCTTGAGGCTGGGGCGCAAGTGGCTCACGTGCCACAGAAACCGTGCACCTAACGCCGAGTTTTGCTCTTTTCCCGGGCAGGTCATCTGTGGCCCGATCCTCCCCTGTGAACGGCGTCGGCGAGGCTTCGCAGGGCCCACGTCCTCTCTGGGGCAGCGAGCCGCAGGAGCGTGGTGCCCGTTCCCACAGGAACGCTGTTTTGCACGTCGATCGTACATCGACTGTCACAGAAGCCGCAGCACCCGGCCACCGCACAGAGGCCTTTACCCCTCTGGGGCGGGCCGCTGGGCCGCAGCAAGGCCTGGGCTCCGCTCAGTGATGCCCGCCAATTGTCTGTTTCACGCCATGGCACATTCCTTTGGCCGTAAAAACAGCAATGATATTTAGGTTCTTTGCCATTCAAATGGTCCAAAGTAAAACCAGCTGATGGGACTGGCTGCCCGCTGGGGTGTGAGGGCGCTGGGCGGTGCCACTGTCTGGCCTGTTCTTCCAGGGAAGTTCTGCTGCTCGCGTGAGCCCTTCTGGCCTGGCTGGCGCATTGGGAAACAGACTTTCTTTCTTCAAGCGGTTTTGGGTTTGCTGCAAAACTGAGCAGAAACTTCAGTGTGTTCCGTTCAGTGCGTCCCTGCCCCACACAGGACGGCCTCACCTGCTGTCCTTTCTGAGCACGGTGGCCAGTGGCTACAGCCGATGGACCTAATGGACACAAGGAGGTCCCCAGTGTCCGTGGCTACCTGGGGTTCGCTGTGGTGCTGGCAGCTACCCCTCACTGCAGTGCCTCTGGAGTAATTTGCTGCCCTGAAATCTTCTGTGCTTTGCCGATTCGTGTCTCCCCCTCCACGCCCTCCCAACCCCCCTGCCGCTGTGTGGCCATCGACTGTCCAGCGACTGCACTCCCCGGGAGAGACCCTAAGGCCCTCATGAGCTGCTGCTCCCATCCAGTGTCCCGCCTCGATGAAACCCGCAGGCAACATGGACGGCAGGGCCAGGGCCCGAGGGGCCAGCCCTGCTGTCGGTGGGGGTTTGTGCTGCCAGGCACGCGAGGCCTGGCCACCTGCCGCTGCCGTGGCGAGCAGCCCAGAGCCGCCGGTCGCGTCCTCTTCTTTTGGGGAGCTATCGCGCTTGCATGCCTGCCTGGAGCTTCTAATATTTGCTGCATGAATATGTCTCACTTTTGTAATAAAGCAAATATTAGGAGCTATCATTAAAAATTCATAATGCTTATCTAGACAGATAGGGCGGTTACAGATGGCTTTCATTGTCTTCTTCATATTAGATTGAGCCTAGTGGGAAGTTGCTGTTTCTGTAGGTGGGAAACAGCCAAACCTCCTTTTTTTTTTTTTTTTAAAGATTTATTCATTTATGCATACAGAACTGGGGTACAGGCCAGAGGCTCAGGGGCGGTGAGAGGCTTCCCCAGAGACAGAGTGGGGAGCAGAACAGGCAAATCGACGAAGTACACTGCTGAGGGGAGCAGCGGGCGGGTCAGGAGAGGTCTGCCACGCCCTGTGGTCTCCTCCGGGGCAGGCGGGAATTGAACTCATGCGGAAGCGGCTCCAGATTCTCAGTGCTGTGCTTTAACCCGCTGCGCCACCAGGGAGGGCCCAAACCTGCTTTTAATATCCCCGAAGTACCTGGCAGAGCTCAAGCCCCAGTACACTTGAGTTCTTCACGGAGCCCTGTGAAAGGGGTTTTTAAAGATAACATGTGATCCGTTTGTCTTCTACAATATAATATATTGATATTTTCCTATACAATTAAGATGAACACCCAAGACTTTAACTCACTGATCAGTGAGGAAACCCACGAGGTGTTATAATAGATTCGATGGGAAATTCAAAGAACACACATACACACCATCGTGAATTCTGAAAAATTTACAGGTAGATGCAAAATTGGTCCATCTCCAAAGAACAGAAATCAGCTCCATCTTTACCAAAGCTCATTTTCATCTCTAAGTACTAGACTCACTTGTATAACTGCTGGTTTCTTCTGGCACTGCACTAGGATTATCCAGAGAGGCAGAAGACAGGTCTATAAAATGAGACTGGTCCGGGCAGGTGAGGCCACCGGCAAGGTGGACACCCGCAACCTGCAGACAGAGCCCAAGCCTGAGCCCGAGAGCCAAGTCCTCATCCGAGTCCGGAAGCCTGAGAGCAGGAGTCCGAGCGCAGGGACACAGGAGCTCCAGCTACTGCAGCTACACAGAGAAACTGCCTCCGCTGGCCTTGCTGCTCAGGCCTTCCTGGCTGGGTGAGACCCGCCACTTGGGGCGAGCTGCGACTCTCCGTGGAGTCCGGAGCCAACATCGTCATCGGTAACACAAAGAAGCGCTTAGCGGACATGGCTCCAAAGAGGACACCCAGGAGGCCAACAGGCCTCCCATCCCCCCACCAGGGACATGCAAACACGGTGACTGCTGCCCACTCTGGGAGCTGGCTGTCTCCAAAGGCAGGAAACCACAGGGGTGGGTGAGGGTATGGTGGGATGGGAGCTCAGCCGCTGAGTGTGAGAATGTAGATCGTTGCGGCCGGTATGAGGGCCCCTCAGAGATTTAAGGATGAAACACGAGATGATCCAGCTCTCCTACTTGTGGGCATTTAGCTGAATGCAAGACGCTGGTGTGGTCCCTGCAACACTTTACAATAACAAGGTATGCAGCCAGCTAGTGACAGAGGCTCGGATTAGGAAGACGGGTATATGCAAACGATGGAATACTACTCAGGCATGAAAAAGACAACCCCCTGCTGTGCCATTTGCGACAACTGGAGGGGATGATGTTAAGTGAAATTAGTTGGGAGGAGAAAGACAAACACCAGATGGTTTCTCTCCTATGTGGAATGTAGAGAAGCACAACAAAGAACAGATGAAACTAAATCAAAACAAACACTTGGCATCGACTGAGGCTGCCACCAGACGGGTGGCTGTTCTGTTTGTTTGGAGGGTGAGGAGCAAAGGTTTGGGGGGCCCAGTGGGCTGGGGAGGGGGTGACCAGGTGGGTGTGGTGTGGTGACATAACCTGAAGAGGTGGGACCCTGCACCTCTGAATCACACATGTGTTGTGAACCAGCATTACCTCAACGGACTAAAGCAAGGTAGTAATAAAACAAGGTAACTGTTTGTGGAGCAGACAGACTCAGAAATAGCGTTTGGCCACGTACCTGGACATCTGTGTCCTCCCGTGGACACACACGTTAGCTGTAACCAAGAATTTCCAAAGCACAAACACAGCTCGGGCCGTGTTAAGCCACATAATCCAGACTGCCTATTTCAAAGTTTTCCCTGCGTTTCCGGACACCCCTTTTTACAGCTGAAGATAAAAACCAGGCTCCGGACTGTTCTTCGTCTGGACCTGCCTCCCCTTCGGGCTCAGCCAACACCCCCTTCCTTCCCACCTCTGCATTCGGGGCCCGTGAGACTCTTTAAAGCCCCCTGGGTGTTCCAGGCCCCTGACACCCCAGAGGCTCCGGGGTCCCCAGCCACAGTTGTTTCCTCTGTCCAGAAGGTGCCTCCACCCCTCCTCCCACCCACAGCCCACTCCCCACTGAGCTCAAGCCCGGTTCCTCAGGGACGCCCCACCGTCCATCACAGCTGCCTTCAGACCTTTGCCACAACTGGAATTCGAGTGTGACTATGCTTTATGTACATGTAAGCTTCGTGATTCTGAAATAGCACAGGCTAAAAATATTAGTCAAATCTCTGTGCTAAAAATTTGAAATAATGCAAATCTCCCAGCTTCCCCCAAACGCCCCACATGGCATCAGAGCTGCACTCCGATGACGTATGCATAGCTTTCCCGCTGTTGCCCCAGGGCTGGCCCTGCGTCATCCAGGGCACAGGCGTCTCCCTAAAGTGGGCTGGGTGGGTCCCTGTGCCGGGCGCACTTCTGAGTGGTTATCATTGACCATGCTCTCACCGAGGCACCACTGGGGCCAGAATACCCTCCGAGGAGGCCACTTGGCAGGGGTGTATTCGAGCTGTCAGACCCCAGACAAAGCCTGCCCAGCAGCCACCCCTCTTTTGTACCAGGAGAGTGTTACCCAACTCGGCCCCGGTTTCCCTCAGCCAGGAACAGGAAAGAGAGCTTGAGGGAAAGGACAGTGGTTTAACTGTCGCAGCTGAGAAGGGCAGCGGACTCCTCTCTGAGACATCCTCGCCCTGCTCTTTGGCAGGTGCTGGGCTGTTAGTAAAAGGGGGGATGGGGAGATGGGCAAGGGTCTGCAAATGGAGGGTGCAGGGGTCACCACGGAGCTGGAGATGGCGGGCGCCAGCTTGCTTTTGTCAACAGCTGCAGTTGAACTGCCTTCTCCTTGGAATGCCAGGAGACACACCTGCAAAAGGGGGGGGGGTGGCAAGAGATGGGGGCGACAAACCCCCAGTCACTTGTAGCAGCATCGAGAGCGCGTACTTGGGGTTTGGGGTTGCATATTCTGACCCCCTTAACTGGACGCACAGCCCTTCCCTCTGTCTGGCTTCGGGGTGCTCGTCCACCTGTGTGGCCCAGCTTCTGCTGGCTCCTCTGACGTGCATAGGCCCTTGCGTGAGGGGCATGCCCCGGTGGGGAGAGCCAGAGACGGCTGCGCTGTGCCTCCTCCCGGGAGCAGCGGGGCCTCAGACGACGACCGGAGATGACGCAGTTCTGGGCAAACACGGCCGGGAGCCGGTGCCGCCTGCCTTCGGGTGGCCACATTCCAGAGCCTGCACCTCAGGCCTGTTTTTCTATTTCACAGAAGAACCTGTTCTCGGAGTGGCAGGGCCTGCCTGGGCCAGGAACCGGCTTCCCCGGTCTGGGGCTGGGGCTGCGCCCCAGGCGAGCCGGGAGCAAGGTCAGCGGGTACGTGCGGGCAGGAAGGGCCCGGAGCCTCGGGGAGGCACGGCGCTGCTCTGCGGGCGGCCTGCGGCAGGACAGGGGTGGCAGCCTGGCAGCGGGCCGGCAGGGCTGGCTGATCATTAACAGGGGTTGTGGGCGCCGGGCACCCGGGGCCACCCTGTTTACGGCCGGCGGTGACGCGATGGAGGCACTTCCTGTGGCGTGAGGAGCTGCTTCTGTCGGGTGGCCAGAGGACGGAGGCCGAGACGCCCTCGGGAAATGGGAGCCAGCGCTGAGCCCTGAAGAGCAGACTGGCCGCCAGGTAAGGCCCGGGGGCGTGGCCTTCCGCCTCTCCTCGGGCCCCTCCACCCTTTCGGGGTCTCGGGAGCAGAGGGCGCCCGCTGGGCCGAGGCGCGGCCCCAGGGCCGGTGTCCAGCCTCACACACAGACTGTTTCTGACTTCCTCAGAGTTAAAAATTAAAAGAGCAGCTGGCCGCAGTGCACGGGGATGCGGAGTTTCTCCCGGCGACCTCCCGGTCCGGGCGGTGGGGTCTCAGGTCGCTGAGGCTGGCTGGCCTGGGGCAGGTCGGAAGGGCGCGCATCACCCAGGCTCACGCCCTTCCCCAGGCAGACTTTGAGATGCTCGTTGGCACTGCGCGGACGGGAAGGCCTTCGGGGTTGCCCAGAGTCCAGAGGTGCCAGCCCGGCCTGGTCTGGCCGGCAGAAGCCGGGGAGCCTTCTCCTCCCAGCCGGGCTCGCGAGGGGGCGTGCTGTGCCGCCGGGGAGGCCCGCTGGGCGCAGCCCCCTGCCGCCTCCCGCCGGGGTCTGGGCGCGGAGCTCAGCCATCTTGGTGCAGGCACCGGGGTGGGGGGCATCAGGCTGTTCCTAAGAGCCCAAGAGGGGTTTGTGAGTGGGGTCCTTCAGCGAGGCAGGCACATGCAGCCGTGTTCCTCCGTCCGCGAAGACCAGCGCGGGGTGCAGAGGTCTGTGAGCGTCTGCCCTGCTGGGGCTTCGGGAACCGGGCGCTGTCGTGTCAAGCGCTGGCCTACCCCAGGGCCTTCGCCCCGGCTGCTCCTGCCGAGTAAGCTCTTCTGGTCTCCCGTGTCGTGCTTCACCTTCTGGGGGTGCCTCCGTCCGTCCTCCCTACTGAAGTGCCGACCTGCACTGGCCCCTCGCAGGGCTCCTCCCTGTTCTGTGTCTCTCTAACCTCTGGCCTCCTTCCAGGACTTCACACCTGTTCCGCATTTTGCTGCCTGTTTTCCCTTCAGAATATAAGTTGGTTGCAGGCAGCATTTTCCCCTCAATGACTCAAGCCCTGTAGAAGCGAAGCGCGGTCAGCCTAGGTGCCTGCTGCATGGCCTGCCGTGGCTGGTGTGGCCGGCGTGACCTACCTGCCGTGGCCGGCGTGGCCGGCGTGGCCTGGCGTGGCCCGCACACCACCCGCTCCCAGCATATGTGCAGGCAGAGGGTGGGAGCCCTCCACCAGCTGCCCCTGCCTGAGCTCCGGCCCCGGCTCGTGTGAGTTTCTGACTCTGCAGGTCCGGACGGGCACACGACGCTGCTGCTCTAGCCCGCCCGCAGCTGTCACAGCGCTGCGGACGGGGCCTCCACGGTCACGCGCGGGCCGGGGCTGCTCCTGATGGACTCGCCCGCCGTGTCTTCCAGGTCGGGAAGGACATGTGCAGATGGAGGGCCGCTGGACTGGCGTCTGGGCGGCGCTGGCCGTGCTGCTGGGGCTGGCAGGTAGGGCGGCTCATAGCCCTGGGCCCCGGGGTCTGGGCGGAGGGCCGGGGGCTGCCGGAAGCTCCTTCCTTAGCCCCTTCCCGCCAGTCCCTCCCCTGCGTGGGGCCACCTCCTGCTGCGGTGAGCCCATGTCAGCCATGGGGTGCCCCAGGTGCCACCCCGCCCCATCCTTTGCCCTGGGGCTCGCCTGGGCGCCTCCCACGGCCACGGCTCTGGGCGACGCTTCCCGCCAGTGCCCGTTTTCCCTCTGGGCATTCATGTGTCTCTCTGGCCTTCAAAGCTGGCACAGTGTCCCTGCCTCGGGGGCTTTTGGGGGCGCTAATCTCAATTCTCGCCTACTGTCAGGGCGCAGGGCGTCTTATCTGGAGCCGTCGGGGTGGGTTGGGGGCGTCTCGCCATCAGGCTGGGGCCGGCTGCGGGGCCCCATGGCAACTGCGCAGGCCACCAGCTTCCCGTGGGTCAGGTCGCGGCAGGTCTCGGTTCCCGAGGAGGGTTCGAGCCCCGGGCGTCCGCCCGATGCCCCACCTTGGTGCCACGGGCTCGGCGGCCACAAAGAGGCGCCCATAGGGCGCTGGCCTCACCCCTTACCCTGGCACAACATGACACGTTTCATTTATTCTGCACCCTACATGCAAGCAGCTCTCTAGCCTGGGAAAACACAACCAAAATGGAATGGAACCGTGGCATGGGAGTGTAGCCACTCCAGGAAGCGTGGGGGTGTGAGGCGGGGCACCCCGTTTCACCATGCTGCAACCCCTTCCCAGGGCTTTAGCTGGAGATGATGAACTCAGAGTGGCCAGCCTGTCTGGGATGCTTCCGAAGGACTGACCGAAGGCTCGGGCGGCTTCTGGGGAGACCTGAGGGTGGCGATGAGGGGGGCGGGGTGAGTGTCGTGGCCAAATTCTAGACCCTTCCTGGGGGACTTGGGTGCCACTGAAAAAGGCCGGAGGCTTCATCTCCGAGTCTCAGGGTAGAGGCATCTGGGTGTGTGGACTCAGCTCTGTGTGGAGGGGGCTCCCGCAGCACACACAGCCTGGGGCACCCCCCGACCCCCAGCTCCCGCAGCACACACAGCTCGGGGCACCCCCACCCCAGCTCCGGCAGCACACATAGCCCGGGGCACCCCCCAACCCCCAGCTCCTGCAGCACACACAGCTCGGGGCAGCCCCCGACCCCCAGCTCCCGCAGCACACACAGCCCGGGACACCCCCCGACCCCCAGCTCCCGCAGCACACATAGCCCGGGGCACCCCCCGACCCCCAGCTCCTGCAGCACACACAGCTCGGGGCACCCCCACCCCAGCTCCGGCAGCACACACAGCCCGGGACACCCCCTGACCCCCAGCTCCAGCAGCACACACAGCTCGGGGCACCCCCCGACCCCCAGCTCC
>NW_004567104.1:76901434-76903265 GCF_000260355.1 Condylura cristata
TGAGCCAGGCCAGCGGCCGGTGCGGGCAGTGGAGGGCAAGGAGGCTGAACAGTGGGGTGCGGAGGAAGGAGGCCGGTCGGGGCCGACCCCATGGGGGTGCTGGCTGCCGCCCGGGCGCCGGGGGCCCTGGTGCTGGGGGGTGCTGGCATGTGCTGCTGTCTGGGGACCTCGCAGGCAGTCAGGCGGGCCTGGGGACCCCTCCCCCCTTCGCCCCACCCAGCTGTGCCCCGCTTTGCCCCCACCTCCTCCTCCGTCCCTCCAGCTGCGCTAGTCTCTTTCTGTTTCCATTTCTAGTCCCTGCCGATGTCAGGTAATTGCCGAGAGGAGGGGAGGGGTGTACGCAGCAGGAGCCAGGAAAGAGGAGCCCGGAGCGCAGAGGGGTCCCCGCCCCGGGGTCTGCTCTTCCAGGGCGCCGTTCACACTCAGGATGGGCTCGTGCGGCCTGCGGCTGGGGCGGTGACCGAGCTGCTGGGCTTGCAGGGGCCCAGCGGAGGCCAGCGGGGCCTGCTGAGGGAGCCCCTCGGTCCTGTGGAGGGGCAGCCGCTGGTGGCCCGGTGTGCCCCTTGCGGCAGGCAAGCTCCTGCGGGCGGATCGGGGTTTCGGTGGCCGAGGGTGGGGGTGGGGGCGCGGGCGGGCAGGTGGCGCCTGGGAGGGACCGAGCCTTTCCGGCTCTGCGCCTGTCCTGTCCTGCCCGGTGCTAGGGAGGACAGAGGGGAAAGGCCGCGTCGCGCCGGACACGGCTTATTTGCAGCTTTCTCCAGTTTGCTCTGTGCTGGGCAGGTCACACGCACCCCACTGATAAGACACAGGGGGAGCGGGAGGCGCGCCAGGGCTTCCTGGGGCTGGAAATCCAGCTTCTGGCTCAGGGCAGGGCTGGGGGGCTGAGTGGCGGAGCCAGCAAGCTTCACGGTCAGGGGAATCATGGCCCAGGGCGTGGGCCTTTCTGGGGGCCCTCCGCCTCCCGCCCCCCCCAAGCAAGGCCTGCGTCTGCGGGGTTCCTGGTGCCCCATAGCCTGTAGCCTGCGATGTGGTGCTGATGGTGTCAGGTGTTGCTCCCACTGGGCTCCCCGCAAAGCCAGCAGGCCCCCTCCCCCCGTGCACCCTCCTCTCCAGCCCCCTGACCTTGTTCTTGAGCCCAGTACCACATGGGGTGGGGAAGAGTGTATCGCAGGGGGCAGATGACAGCCAGTCTCCGTTCTGGGGTGCAGATTTAGCTCTTTCCTCCTCCGGCCCCCCTTCCTGAGGTGGGATTCAGGGCTGGGGAAGCATAGCCAAGTGGCTGCAGCTTCTCTAGCATCTCTGGGGGTCCCTGGTGCCTTTTTCCTGAATCAAAAAAAAAAAAAAAATCCAGAACAAAGCGAGCCTTGGGTCAGAGAGCTGGGCCAGGGCTGAGGGAAAAGGGCTACTGCAGGCAGCTTGTCTGTCTCTCGCGCCCAGAGGCGAACCGAGGGACGGTGACCAGTTCCCCAGGCCCGGAGTCAGACGCTGACTTCTGACCTTTGCTGGGCTGTCCCGGGGTGACAGCTGCTGTGCAGGTGGTGCATGCTGCGCCCGGCGAGAGCCCCCCTGACTGCCCGCGCCGGCTGTCTTCCAGCTCCTGGGAGCAGCTATGAGGTCGTGGCCGGCCCCAGGAACGCCACGGTGCTGCTGGGCTCGCAGGCCCGCTTCAACTGCACCGTGTCGCAGGGCTGGAAGCTGCTCATGTGGGTCCTGGACGGGATGGTGGTCCTGAGTGTCACGCCCCAGGGGCCCATCGACACCAGCGAGCGCTTCACCGCGGAGAGCTATGACGTGGACGGCAACTTCGTGTCCGAGATGGTCATCCACGACG
>NW_004567104.1:76904170-76914321 GCF_000260355.1 Condylura cristata
GCCTATTCCACATACAGCCCGTACATTCCTTTTCTGGAATGCGCCCTGGAATTCTGGGGCAGTGGCACACGGGTGACAGTTTCTGCTGTTCCTCCAGTGGCTCGTATTCTCGTCTCTGTTTTCGTCCTTCATTATCAACTTTGACTCACACGTTCATGTTTCCCTCCGTCCCAAGGGGTCCCCCCAGTCTAGAACCCCTCCCTGGCCCCAGCATGCTCCGTACCTGAAGGTGTGTCCCCTAAACACACAGTCTTTTAGAGAAAAGAGAAGAGTAAACAAAATTTATAGTCCTGGTAATCACGTTTTTCATTTTAAAATCATTTTGAGGGGCTCAAAGTCATGCCGGAGTTAGAAAATGCAAGGATGTTTGATAGAACATCGTCGCCAAAGCCTAATGGCTTTGCACCCCCAAACATATGCAGCACATGGAGCTTGGGTCCCCATGGCGCACACCCACAGGCCAGCCCGGCTTCGTCCATTTCCTACCGGCCATTCATTGCCTGTGGGGGGAAAGTCCGTGATTTGCACGTTTGTTTCTATCAAATCAAACCTGATAACATTCGATGGAAACACCTGTTTGCATTCAACAAGAACTTGTCTGACTTGTAGATTTTCCCGTGTCTTGAACTTGGCCTGGCCCAGCTAGGGGCTCGATGGTTTCCCAGCTCAGTGACTTCCGAGGCTTCCCGTCACGGGCTAGCTGGTCTGGACACACCTTGGTGTGGCGCCGGGCGGACACAGGCGAGAGCGCGGCAGGCGGCAGGCGCTGGGCTCTGATTGCTCTCACCCGTGGTCCCTGGCGACACCTGAGCTGGCCCCGCTTCCTCCTCCTCAACCTGGGGACAGGTGGCCTCGTGGACCTGCTGTGAGGATCAGAGGGAAAGTGCAACGTGGGGTCGCAGAGCTCGCCCAGCAGCGGGCCCTTGGGTGCCAGGCGCGACAGGGCCTGCGGGAGCCCTCGGCGTCCTTCCGGACAGCTCTTCCCCCTCCTCTTCCCACGGTGTCTGTATCACGGGTGGGTGTGACCCACGCCTCCGGCGGTCATTGGCGGCCAGGGCAGACGGGAAGCTGTTTCGCTCCTTGCTTTAAGCTCACACGGAGATAGGCCCATTGCAGAGCAGGTTCCAGAAGCAGCAACTAGAACAGCGAATTCTAATGGAGCAGGGAGTTTTGTTTTAAATTTACTTTTTTAAAGATTTATTTATTTCTGCATACAGAACTGGGGTACACAGGCCAGAGGATTCGCCAGAGACAGAGTGGGGAGCAGAACAGGCAGGTGGATGAAGCACACTGCTGAGGGGAGCAGTGGGGAGACAGGAGAGGTCTGCAGCGCCCTGGGGGTCCCCTCCGGGGCGGGGATCGAACTTGCACTGAAGCGGCTGCAGTCAGCGTGCATGCTGGGCTCCAACCCGTTGCGCCACCAGGAAGGGCCCTTTCCATAGTTTTAGACTCCACCGGGCAACTAGGTTTTACTGTGCGCTAGAGATTATCCACGATTATCAGAACACAGTGTTCCTCAATATTCCAGCTCTGTATCTGTGAGATTCAGTTCTCTTTACTGGCTTCGAACAAAGTAACACATTGCAGGAGACTGAACATAGAAGCAGCTGTGAGAATCCACCAGAGCTTCCGGAGATTTGCTTGTATGTAAAAGAGTCAAGTTGGAAAAAAAAAAAAAAAAGAGTCAAGTTGACTTATTTTGGTTTAAACTATTTTTTTTTCATAAGAAGATGTTACTCTATATTAACAAATCTTGGGATATTATTGTTATTTTAAAACAAACACCAGAAAATAAATACATATTTCATTTGAATTTCAAAGTAGAAAATGATATTTATAACCTACATAAACTGAAAACTCTTGAGCCCACCATGATTTTTTGACTGTATACTGTTTGGAAACCACTGATCTATCTCATCAAACCATCTCCTTCAAGAGCGAAAAAACAGAACTCGAGCACTTCAGAGACCTGCCTGAGGGGAGGGCAGTTTTAGAAAAAGCCAGAAGTGAGATCAGATTTATTGTTGCTTAGTCCAGGGTCTGTCCAGCTCATTTACTTTGTGTGTATTAGATCAGCTTTCTGTCTGTCTGTCTACCTGGATATATTTCATCAAGCCTGTGTCTTTCCTGCAGCCAAGCCTCTGGTTATTTTAGTGAGATCAGCACACAAAAATATCATTTCCATGTGGCTTTTTGACAGTGTAAACGCTGATATCCACAGGTAGATCCTTAGTAAAAACTCTCACTTATCTAAGTGATATAATAAGATCTATGCTTTAGGTTAGTTATTTCTAGTATGAGAATTCATTTTTATTTAGCTTCTAACTAGAATAATGTTTTAAGGCAAAGTCATAGGAAATTATTAGGAAATGTGTGACCCCAGTGATGAATAAAGTAAACTGATCAACCACAGGTCAGGAGAGACTTGCTTCCCATGAGGCTCTGCGATGTATTCTAACAATGAAATAGAGGAAAGGATTATTTCCCCTTTTGCTTTGGCTGCTGGGAAGCTCAAGACAATTTTGCAAGTCCAGCTCAAAGATGATGCGACCCCTGCAGCACCAAGCCATGCTCTCCTGGGTCCTGATGCTTATTTATTCATTTTCTCTAGAATTAGATTTTTTTCTTTTTGAGGGAGCAAATCCACCTTTTTACCAGCCTGGCAGGTATAAGTAGAGGCAGATAGAACCTGAGTTTGCGTTTCCGATAAGGACACAGCCAGTTAGGGTTTGGGGAGCTAAGTCTCCTGAAAGGTGACTTAAGGGAAAACGTAAACCAAACCTGGAAGTGCAAGTCATGGTCATTCGCACATTTCTCCTTTTTTTTTCCAGTCATGGGGACCCTACACATCCCCACGGACCGTCCTGTTGTCAAGGACGAACCTTGTAATGTGACCTGCCGTGCCTCAGGCTGGACCCCCCTCCCGGACATTTCCTGGGAGGTCGGGGTTCCTGTGAGCCACTCCAGCTACTACTCCCTCCCGGAGCCTGACGACCTTCACAGCGCAGTGAGTGTCCTGACCCTCACGCCCCAGGGCGACGGCCCGTTGACCTGCGTGGCTCGCTTCAAGGAGCTGATGGCCCACAAGGCTGTCACTATCAACCTGACTGTGGTTCCACCCGGTAAGTGAGGACTTCCGCTCTCTGTAAAGTAAGTGACTTGTTTTGTGCTTATACTTTTGTGTGTCCTGCTGCGTGATCAACAAATTGTAGGGTCCCCTTGATGTCACAGAAACGTGGTGATGGGGACAAGTCACTGGCAGTGTCACTCCTCGTCTGCAGTTCCACTTGCTTTTAAAATTCCATCTTCAAGTGTGTCTGTGTTCGCCTCATGCATGAGCCTTGACAGTTACCACCCATCAGTTATTATCGAGGTCAGCGCCGAAGCCGAGTGTGTGGATTCGATGTTGTTCTCCAGTTTGACTGGGTTCCAGGAGCTCATCCCCAGCCAGGATGGAGCCTGCGCTTCCAGGCCTGAGGACAGTTCCCCCTCAGGTCCTCTGGATGCTTCCAATCTTAGTGGAACTATGATGTTTCACGGTTACCTAGCAAGTCTATCGGTGTTTGAGAGTCCACGTAATATTTCGTGACTAGTGGCCTAAGTTTAAAGTCTGAGTTCCAGTAAGGCCCTCTCGGAGCCGGGGGGTACACAGGGCAGAGTCACCTGTGCCAATGAGGAAACCTGGGGGTGGGGGCTTAGTTTCAGGAAGGGAGTAGGGGAGACGTGACAGGTTCTAGGCCCAGTGACGGGCAGCAGGGGCTGGGGGCTTGGGGGAGCGTTTCCTGGCCCAAAGCTTTTCCCACCGTGAAAACATGTTTACTTACGACCTTCCATGGTGCAGGGAACAGCAAGATAATGATGGCAAGGATGATGGTAATACAATTGGAGTCATATGCACTCACCAAAGACACAAACTTCTCAGGCATTGACCAGAACATCCTGCCCGCAGTCCTGTGCAGAATGCAGTCGTTTCTGTGGTCGGGTGGAGTGACAGGGTTGCTGTGTGGCTGGGAATTTGATGTCTGTGGAGCTGGCAAAGGCTGGGAGGTGGCCCCGGCAGTCACCCCAAACCAGCGCACAGCCGGGCCTGCCTCCGCGGTGTGGCGCCCGGATGGCGGGTGTCCTGGACTGGCCGAGCCACGTTCCACACTGGGGGCTGCAGCAACGGAAGTTTATACTCTCGGTTCTTGAGTGGGAGATGTGAGACGAAGGTGGCTGAGCCGATTCCTTCTGAGGAGGTGAGGGGGAAGCTGTTCGCTGCTCTCTAGCTTCGGGTGGTTTGGGGCCATCTTTGCTCACCCGGCAGGTAGATGTGGCACCTGGCGTCTGTCTTCACCCTCGTGTGGCGGCCTCCCTGCGTGCTTGTCTGTGCCCAGATTCTCCTTGTTAGGACACCAGTCGTTGGTGGGGGGTCCTCTATTCGGGTTGGCCTCGTCTTAACTAAACTGAGCCTCCGATACCTTACCTCCACCTTCATCTACTACTCTATTTCCAGAGAAGGTCCGTTCTGAGCAGGAGGAGTTAGTGCTTCAGCAAGGAGGGGCTCCTGTTTGGGCCTGTTTGGCACCCAACAGGTAGCTCCTGGGGCTCCCTCCTGCCACACAAGCTCGCTCCTGACGCCAGGCCTTGGTCTCACGTCTCCAGCCGTGCTGCCCCCAGAGAGCAGACGGACGCCACAACCAGAGCATGAGTGGATGTGAGGCAGGCAGAGGGCGAAGAGGCACTGGGAACCCAAGCTCCTGCCTAGAAGGACGTGGACCGAGACCCCAGAACTTCTGAGAGTCAGGGACGCAGAAATCTAATTTACTGGAGCTTCATGCTTGCAAGAGATGTAGCTTATTCCCAGTAGGACTGGACCACTGAGCATCACCCCTGCAGATGCGTCCTCTTCCTCAGTGGCACAGGCTGACCGTTTGGGCGGCTGAGTGGAATCCCACGTACACAGGCCACCTCTTCGCGACCCATGCTCCATTCTTGATACTGCTCCATTCTGGGGCACGTGGGTGGGCCCCACCTCGGGCTGGTACAAGCCATGCTGCGGTAAATGTAGGCGTGCAGGTTCCTTTTGAACTGGCGTTCTTGTGCCCTGGATAGAAACCCAGCTGGGGGTCTCCTCTCTCTCAGTGTGGATTTTCCTTCAAGTGCTCAAGCCACTTGGGAGTCAGCTGGTGCATGTGTGGCCCTTTGCCCCTAAACACTTGCGCACGCATATTGGACAACACAACCTTCTCCATGGCCACAGCGAGTCGGCAGCAGGCCTGACGTTAGTAGACCGTCACTACGGTGCTCCGTCTGGGGAAGAGTCTCTCCTGCCCGCCAGACTGCAGCGCAGCAGAGACCTCACCTTGCCCTGGGCTGTGAGGGCTTCTCCAGGCCCTTCAATCTCGAATGATCGCCCTGGTTTTTGTCACCCACAATAAACATTTTTTGAGAAGCCCAGCCCATTTTTGCAAGATGACCTGCAACTTGGATTGCCTTGAGTTTTTCTGACATGCTTTGATTTGGGCTCAGTATTTTTGCCAAGACCTGGTGACTGGTGTGCACACAGCCAACGGTCTCTGTATCGGCCACATGGCCGCGCATCTGGTTAAGCCCTGCACCCCCGCACCCCCGTGGGAAAGGCCCCTGCGCAGGGACACATCCCCGAGGTCCTGTGTGCACCTTGTCTCCTCCCCTCCTGACACCTACTCGCTTTTGCTTTCTCGGGCAAGTGCTTGCCTGGGCCCATGACCCCCTGGTGGGTGTAAGAGAGGGGTTTTCTGGTCCTGCCACTTTCCTGGATGTATCTGTTTGGCACTCTTCTGTGAGGGGGAGGGCCCCTCTCATTTTCACCCTCCTCGACTTCATCTTCTTCACACCTTTCCACCGACTTATTTCTACTGCTTTGTAACTTCCACCTGTTACTGTTCATCTCGGTCTCAGATCAGCCCAGCTTTGGCCAGCAGGGCAGTCCCTTCCAGCACACTCTTGTTCCTTTCCACCGATTAATTTTGTCTCTGGCTCGTCCTGGGTTTTGTCCTGTTGGTTTCTGGGCGCTCGGCTCGTGGGGAACTTCCAGACTCCCCTGCGCACGTTCCCTGCCCCACCCCGGAAGCAGCCACTTCCCACCCAGCTTCCTTTTACACTATTTAAATATGATAAAGCCTGGGGTAAGCGTTGCAAGGGAAGATTAAAAACAAAACAAAACAAAAGAAACCGCATTAGCACCAAATGGCATGAAATCGACTATTTTTTCCCATCATTCTCCATTTTGTGCATTTTCTCATCTTGGCTGTAACCCCTGTGGGTTTCCCACGCCAGCTCGCCCCTGTGCCACCGCCACAGTCCTGTGCGCGTCCTGCCCCAGTTTTGATCCTTCCTCACTCCCATGGCCTATAGTTTATAGTCACCTTGGTTTATAGTTGTTCATTGTCTTTCATTTTTACTTTATTACAATTTTTTTTTCTGATGCCATATGCTTCTACTATGAGTGAAACCATCCAGTATTTTTTTTTTTAAAGATTTATTTATTTGTTCATACAGACCTGGGGTACAGGCCAGAGGCTCAGGGGCGGCGAGAGGCTTCACCAGAGACAGAGTGGGGAGCAGAACAGGCAGATCGACGAAGTACACTGCTGAGGGGAGCAGCGGGCGGGCCAGGAGAGGTCTGCCGCGTCATGTGGTCACCTCCGGGGCAGGCGGGAATCGAACTCATGCTGCAGTGGCTTTAGCTTCTCAGTGCTGTGTTTTAACCCGCTGCGCCACCAGGGAGGTCCCCCATCCAGTATTTTCCCTTTTCTTCTGGCTTACTTCACTAAGCATGATCTTTTCCAGCTCCATCCATGTTGTTGCAAAAGGCATGAGTTTATCTTTTTGATGGCTGAGTAATATTCCACGATGTCTATGAACCACATCTTCTTAATCCAGTCATCTACTTTTGAGCATTTGGGTTGATCCCACATCTTCCCTAATGTGAATAGAGCAGCAATAAACATGGGGGTGCACGTGTCCTTTTGCATGGATGTTTTTGTGTCTTTGGGTAGACACCTAGGAGTGGGATTGCTGGGTTATAGGGAAGCTCCATGTTTAGCAGTTAGAGAAACCTCCACCTAGTTTTCCATTGTGCTTGTACCGATTTATGTTCCCGCCAGAAATCGACTCTTTAAACCACACTTTAGAGCCCCGGCTGGTGGGTGGCGCCCAGCGGAAAGCTTGTGAGGCAGAAGCTGGCTGCCCAGCCCCCCTTTTAGGGGGAGGCCAGGAGCGCTGAGTCCCGGCTCAGGTCTGGCTCAGCTGAAGGCTTCTTAGACTGGGATGGAAGGTGCTGGAGCCCAGCCTGCGGCGGGCGGGCTGGCAGCGGGGTGTTCGCGGTGAGAATCACTGCGTGGACTCATCTGGAGAAGGGTAATTTGTGTCTAAATTATTCATCAGGCTCCAGAGCAGCTGGTGGCGGCTGCCTGTTGTGTGTTTTATGCAAGTGTTGGTGGCTGACGGCTCGTCGCCGCTCTGGCTGGCGGGGCTGCGGGGGCTGGGCTGCAGGGGGTGCTGGGGCTGTTGGGGGGCGCTGGGGCTGCCGGAGGCTGGGGCTGAGGGGGCTGCGGGGGCTGGGCTGCAGGGGGTGCTGGGGCTGTTGGGGGGCGCTGGGGCTGCCGGAGGCTGGGGCTGAGGGGGCTGCGGGGGCTGGGCTGGGGGCTCAGAGAAAAGCAGTCCCGCCGCCCATCTCCTGGAAGTGCAGGGCTTTGCGGTCACTTCTGGAACCAACCCTCCAGTCCGGAAGAAGCCGTGGCAAAGAGCCTGTGGCTTCCAGCCCCCAAGTTGCGTGAGGTGCTGCCGGCCCCTGCGGAAAGGCCCGCGCTCGTGGTGTGGCACCATCCCTTCCTCTGTGGCACAGGCAGCCGGGGGCGCAGACACGGGAAGTGGCGTTTCATCTCGCAGAGCCCAGCGACTCTGGCTGAGCCTCCGCTTCGGGAGAAGTGGCGGTTGCGACAGCGGCCGTGTGCGAGCAGTCTGGCTGGCTGCGGGGTGGGGCGGGAGTCACTGCCTTTGGGGCTCAGGCTCCTCCGTGGACGTGGACGTGGACGGGGGGAGGGAAGGGCCCCTCTCCCGGCTCCTGACTGTCTTCGGGAGCTGAAGCACATCCCCTCCCCGAGGCCTCGATGACCCATGGGGGAGCCCAGGAATTCGCATTTTTGAGAAGCTCCCAGGTGACTGGGCCACCTGGTTTGGGCTGCTGCACTGGGAAACCTCGCCGACCCCGTCCTCCCGCCACAGAGCCTGCGCCTGCCCGGCTCGCCTGCTCCCCGCTGCGCGGCTTCGGGCAATTCCTCAGCCTCGGTAACAGGGTCGACTTGCTGGCGTCGTCCTGGGTGGGCAGTAGCGTGAGGACGCTCCCGCCCGCAGAGCCTGGGCAGGGCAGTGAGCGGGGCCATCACCTGCTTCCCGGCCCCGACCTCGCGGGTGCCCTGCAGACAGCACCGGGCACGCTCTGCCTACGTGGGGGTGCGGGGTGGGGGGTCCCACTCTGTGTCAGTCCACCTGGTTTTGAGAAATTCTATGTGCCCTTTTAGTTTGTTTAAGTTCATCTATTTATGCACACAGAGCTGGGGTCCAGGCCAGAGGTGCAGGGGCGGCGAGAGGACTCCCTAGAGACAGAGCGGGGAGCAGAAGAGGCCGATGGATAAAGTCCACTGCTGAGGGGGCAGCGGGGAGACAGGAGAGGTCTGCCGCGCCCTGCCCGATCTCGCACTGAAGCGGCTGCGGCCGGCTTGCAGTGCTGCGCCCTGACCCGATGTGCCACCAGGGAGGGCCCCTAGGTGCCCTTTTGAGATCTGAGCATGCTTTTGAGATAGTCTGGGAAACCCTGTCTTCCCTGTCTTCACATTTGGGTGAAGAACAGGCGGAAGCTGAGACTGAGGGCACCTGCAAGCCCAGAATGAGGGAGGGGAGAGGTGGCGGTGCTGGGCCTGGAGAAGGTCTTCCTGTCCCAGACTCGGGCTCTCTGGTGGCCCACGCGCATCGACGCCCTGCCTCCTCCCGCCCTCCCTGCCGCACAACCGGGGCCAGCGTCCACCCACAGACCCAGGCAGCCGCAGCCCGGCAAGAGCCGGAGGCAGGCTGGCGAGCGGGAGGGCCCGCGTGGCGCCTCGTCCAGGGCCAGCGTCTGTCCCTGACTTACCGACGGACATGGACACGCTCCCCGAGCTTCTGAGATTTCTGTCCATGGCCACGGGTTTTGATTCCTCCATATACAATTCCTGATTATTTTTCTTTCCATTTCTCTGCGAATGTAGACGTTGACCAAAATTCGCTTTGCACCAGACAAAACTGTCCTCAACCACGATGTACCCACAGGCGTCTACCAGCGACGCCCGACAAAGCAAACCTCATTCCCACAGAAGGACTCCCCCGCGGGCTCAAGGCCGCCACCCCCGCATGGCGGGGACCCCATGCTTGCTTGGGGCTGGGGGGATGGTCAAGGGGCAGCAGTGGGGTCTCCCTTGCCTGGACAGCTCCCTGGGGGACCTGGCCCCGTTGGACATGGCCACGGCCAGTGGGAGTTGAGCAGGAGCCATGTGGCCCGACGCCAGTTGACTTGGGTGAGAGTTTGGGGCCCGTGGGGGCGCACAGCCATCACCTATTCCCCGAGCCCGTCGCCAAGCCCAGCGAGCGCCCTTCCCTTCTTCACAGGCCCTGCCTGGGGCTGGCGGCCGGCCTGGCCAGCGGGAAGGGGGCAGCGAGTGGGCCTGAGAGAGCTTTCTCAGCAGGGAGGAAACCCCCGGCGGGGGCGCTTGAGTCGATCAACCTTGACCAGACCCGAGTGTCTAGCCCCACCCCCACCTCTGCTCTCTTAGGAAAGCCTCAAGCACTCGCAAGCATCAGTGCTAGCTGCAGCTCATCACACTGAGCTGAGCTTGACCTTCATGCCCGTGAGGGCGCTGTGCCTCATCTCGTTCTGGCCCGCCCTGCTCCCGCGGCTGGGGACTCATTTCCCGTCTCTGTCAGCTCCAGAAAATGGTGGGTGGAGTGGGGTTAGCACGGAGAGCGCCATGTGGGCTTTGCACAGCCACATTTCCCGTCTGGGCTCCTTGGCTGGGAGAGGGGTGGCTCTGGGCCTGGCTCGGGAGCAGCTGTCTGCTGCGTGTGGATTTCTCTCCTCCCTGTAGAACCAGAAG
>NW_004567104.1:76915191-76918072 GCF_000260355.1 Condylura cristata
GCCACCAGGGAGGGCCCACAAGGACAGTTTTTTAACTATAACTTCTGGTTCCAAAGTGCTGGAAAGCCTTAGATTTAAAAGCAGCCCTATCATTTCCACAGGAAGCCTTGGCTTCAGCCTCTTCTAAAGCCAAGCATCTAACAGCACAGCAGCAGGTACTGCGAGACGCTGCCAGGCACGCAGGGTTGAGCGGCAGCCTTGATCCAATAGCAGCTCCCACTCAGACAGATGAACTTGGGTGTCCATGGTTCTGCTTTGCTGGGTCCAGCATGAGACATGAGGGGCAGCGGGCTCTCTCTCCCGAGCGTGCTCACCAGGCGCTGGCTGTGCAGCGACCTCTGAGGGTCGCTCCCACGAGGGCAGCGTCCTGCATCTGTGCACACTGAGCTGGACGCTTCGCCAGTGGACGGAGGTGCTCAGTACTTAATTCTGCATAATTTTAATTGACTTAAATGTGGCTTTGGATAAGCACATGGCAACGGGCCTGCTGGCGAGACGTGGCTGTCCAGCCTCAGAGGCCTTTCCCTCTCGTCCCTCCTCCCCAGCTCCTTTCCTGCTCACTGAGTCCTTCTCTCCCGCAGCTCCTGGGTCAGGCAGTCAACAGGGCAGAGGAGACCGGGTGGGAGGGGGCAGGGGTGGCCGCAAAGAGCCTGGAAAATCAGCCAGTGGATGAGACACGAGCCGTGCGTGTGGGGTGGGGAGGAGGAGTGACCCCTTCTAAGTTCCGGTGGTTTCCTCAGCTGGTCTGTCTGCCTTTCCGACCCCGGCCTCCCCCGGGTGGGGACGTGGAGGCGAGACCTGGTTTCGCTGGTGCCGTAACTGCCCACCAGCGTCCCAAGCGCAGGGCGTGGAGCCTGGCCATGACTTCGCGGCCTCAGAGGCCTGCCGCCGGCGGCCTTGTCTGCCTCCTGGAGTGCCAGCGGTCGCAGTCAGGGGACCCCTGGACCGTGTCACGGGCCAGGCATTCACTGGCAGCAGTAAGCTGTGACGGAATGTTCTGGAGGGACCGGCCCGGGCACCAGCTCCAGGCGCGGGACTCGGGGGCTGAGGGCGCGGGGCGGCGTGGCCACGGGGTCCCCTCTCCTCACAGGCGGCCCGGCGGAGCCACACGTCTCGCTGCCCATCTGGGCCATCGCCCTGCTGGCGGCCTCCCTGTCGCTGCTGCTGATTCTGGTGATCGTCCTGATGAGCGTGCTCTGCTGCTGTCGCGGCTCCAGGAGGGAGAAGAAAGGTAATTTTCCTGGTTCGCGGAGGCTCACGGTCCCTATTTCCAAACTCCGTAGAAGCGGGTGAGGGTCTTCCACGCTTGCGCAAGATGCGTTTGTGTTCAGCGTCTTCAGCGTTTTCAGAGGAAATGGGTGAAATTCATAGCAGGAGGCTTTCCTTTTTTTTTTTTTTTTTAAAAAGTTTTATTTGTGCACACAGAACTGGGGTACAGGACAGAGGTGCGGGAGGTGAGAGGACTCCCCAGAAACAGAGTGGGGAGCAGAACAGGCCAAGTGATGAGGTACACTGCTGAGGGGAGCAGCGGGCGGGTCAGGAGAGGTCTGCCGCCCCCTGTGGTCACCTCTGGGGCAGGCGGGAATCGAACTCATGCGGAAGTGGCTTTAGCTTCTCAGTGCTGCGCTTTACCCGCTGCGCCCCCAAGGAGGGACGAAGGAGGTTTTCTTAAGCAAGGAAGCCATTCCTCTGTCCCCTGCCCCGAAACCTTTGCCAGGGTGATGGGGTGTGCCTCCGCCCCCGGCCAGCACCCCATTTTGTAGATTTCCAAAGCCCCTCCAGCCGGTCCACGTGGATATAATGGGTGAAAGCCAAACAAGATCTTCTGTAAACAAATTAGTATAAACAAAATAAAAGAAAAAGACACATTTCTCCCCAGTGAGGTCCCGTGACAATCGTTTCCATAGTAAAAACACAGTAAAAACGTTTTTCTGAAGGTGTCCCTGGCGCTGTTTCACTGGTGCCGGACAGTGCTCAGGCCTCCCTGGTCAACCAGGGTTGTAGCTTCTAGAGCAGGGCCTAGGGGCCCCTTGGCAAACCAGCCCCTCTGGGGACGCTCGTGACCGCCCCCAAAGGTCTCTCTCCTTCCCTTCTTGTTGATTGCTGCCAAGATTCCACCTGGGGGTGAGTGGGCAGGTGCTGTCAGAACTGAGTGAGTGAGAAATCTACGAAGTAAGGAAAACAGTATTGTTAGGTCTCAGGAGCAGTGCGATGGTCAGAGCCTGGCAGGAGAGCAGAGCCGTGGGCCTGGGCTGGGGCTGGCTGGGGTGCTGCCCTCCCAGGTGTGCGCCGATTCAGACAGCTGAGGCACGTTCGGGGGTGGGTGTGACAAGTAAACTGATCATTCTGCCACCTTCTGATGGAAATGTATCCTTGAATGAGAGGAGACAAAGCATTTAGTCCCTGCCCGTGAGATGCGGGAAGGGTAGTGCTAACGCCCTCCCGTTGGTCTGTTTAGATTATGGTAATGGCAGCTGCCACCCCTTAGGCTGATAAGGGACTGAATGAGCCGACACCCTGCATCTGGCCCCGGCCAGCTCTGGGCGTCTGGCCTGCGAGGTCACGGATGTCACACGCTCAGGGTGTGAGCGGTGAAACGGTCCGTCACACCGGTGAGTGAGATTTTGTTTTCAAGATTACCCTCCTGATTTTGCTTATGTGGTTGTTTTTTTTTTTTTTTCCAGAATCGAGCTATGAAAGAGAAATAAGGTAAGCATGAAGGCCCATCTGTTTTCTGAATCCAAAATCAACAACAGCAACGATAACCCCACAGTCACACCCACACCCACACCTGCACACACCCACCCACACCCACAGTCTCACACACACCCACCACCCCCACCCCCTCTCACCCACAGCATGCACGCCCACCTGACCACGG
>NW_004567104.1:76918959-76929259 GCF_000260355.1 Condylura cristata
CCCCCCCCCTCAGCCGCGGGGCGAAGCGCCCCGGCCCCCTTCAACCGCCCTCTGCCCTGTCGGCCCACCACAGTCACACAACCCGAAGGCCGGGCCGCCTGGGCCGGGGAGGCCGTTGCCCGCCTCAGAGCGGGGTCTCCGGGGTCCAGGCGGCCGGGCCCGGCCGGCATGGGCGTCCCAGACGCGGTCCCAATAGGCTTGCTCCTGTTTCCGGTCTGTCCCGTCAGCCCAGTCTCTGGTGTTTCCCTCCTCTCGTGCTCCCCGGCCCTGTCCCCGACTGCCCTACTAGGTCCTCCCCTCACCCGCAGCCAGCTTGGTGTCGGCGGCCCGCAGGGCCCAGTCGGCGGGCGCCGAGGGCTGTCGGCACCGGTGAGGGCTCGGCCGCTTCATCCTCCCTGTGGTGTCCCACACTGCGGCTGGGCAGACTGAGCACAGACAGTCTCCTGGCCAGAGAGTGGACACTTGGGGATGGGAACAGATGGCCCACTCCCGCCCTGCACGCCTGTCCCTCTGCCCGAGCCCTGGGGAGGAGAGTCGGGGTCCCTGGGCCCCATGTCCCACCTGCTCTCCCCTCCCGCTGTGGCAGGCGCGTGCCAGCTGCTGGCAGGCGTCTGGCAAAAGGGGGCTTAAGGCCGCCAGCACCCCGCGCCGAGCCGGCTGGTCTTGTGAGCACACGTGTGTGTCCGCGCAGGCTCGCACACAGATCCGACTGCCCTTCCCGGCCTTTCCCTCCTGGCGCCTCTGGCAGCTGTTTCTGCTAGCCAGCGCTTGCTCGCACGCTTTTGTTTTATCTGCTGCTGCAGAGAGGGTCTTACTGACGCACAGATCCAGCCAAGGGCAGGTGAGTCGCTCAGTGAACTCACACACCACGTGCCGGCCTCGCAGAACAGCACCCCGGCACCCCAAAGCTTGCAGCCTTTCCCGTCAACTGCCCGGCCCGCCTCAAAGGCCACATTCTGACATCTGTCCTCCCGGATTAGCTGGATGTCCAGTCCACGTCGGCAGAACCAGCTCTTTCTGGGCCCCTCCGGCTCCCCGGCTGAGGATGCCGTGTCTGCGGCTCCCTGAAGCTCTGGGCCATGGGCAGCCCGCTCCCGCCTCACTGCAGCGCCCGGCGCCTTTGCAGGTCGGGGGCCTGTGACCGTCACTGACCCGCGTCCTGGAGGTGGGGGTGCGAGCGTTTATTTCCTGGAGGGTGTGTGAGGTGCTGTGGAGGGCAGGGCCAGAGGGTGGGTCTGTGTCCAGCTTGAGACCCTGTGGCCGCCCAGACTGCCACGCAGGCGTGCGGGGCTCTCCCTGACCTGGCGGTCACTGGCACCAGGGGCTCTGTGGTGGAGGCCATCACTGCTCGGTCACACGTCCCAGGGGCTGGGCCCCTGGGCTGAGTTCTGGCCGCTGTTGTCCATCACTCATGGACGGACATTCTTTCCAGTACATCCTTGCACCAGCCTTTGGGTATTTATTTCCCTATGGAAATTCTTAGGCGTCAAGCGTGACCACAGCAGAATCTTTGGCTCGCCATCGCCAGACCCTTCCCCAGGAAGCTGCAACGGATGTTGCTGTATTTCGGCGGTTGGTGTATTTTTTTCAAAATCAAGCACGCGCGTGTAAATGTCTTTGGCTCCGGGAGCCGCATGCGGACTCAGCACAGAGCTGTGCCCTGACCGTGCCGTCTGTAAGGGAGCCGACAGCCGGCCCTGGTGCCAATAAAACTTTATTTATGAGGACAGGTGGTGGGTCAGTGGGCCTGCGGGCATGGGCTGCAAACCCCACTTTATTTGGCGGGTGCTTCGTAGGGTCGACTCCGAGAGGCCGGAGGTCTGCTGTCGGGGAGCGGAAGAGCCCTGGGCTGTCTGCAGGGGCGGGGGGTCGCCCCAGCCGAGCCCTCTCCACCCGGCAGCCACCTGGGCTCCTGGAGAGTGCGGCTGGAGCGTGTTCTGGGCAGAGCGCGTGAGCTGGGAGTCCGCGGACCGCTGACAAGTGACTGTCGGCCACGGTGTGCTTCTAGGAAATCTGCCAACCTGAAGTCGAGTGAGACCTCTGAGGCGAAGTCAAAGGGCGGGAACGAGAACTACGGCTACCAGGAGGAGGGGCCGCAGCCCACAGGTGCGTGGACAGGCGGGCGCAGGGCCTCGAGGCACATGGCCCCACGGGGTGAGCTGCGCCGGCTGAGGGCAAGGGCGCGGCTCTGGGCTGGAAGGACTGGAGGGTCCGTGAGCCGGGGCCACCCGCCAGTGTGTCTCAAGTTTAAAGTACAGCGAGGGGACCATCGAGGAGTCTGAAAAATAATCACGGTTCATGCTTTCAGATTTTTTTTGTATTTTTCATGACTTCTTTAAAGGCTTTTCACCCATCGAGGGCAGCTTCCTTGCCTCAGTAAAAACAAACTCAGCAAGGAATCGGTTCTTCTCCACATTGCAGGTGTTGAGAACCGAATGTTGCCATCTTGTAGCGCCCAAACGTCCCACCTCAGTGATGCAGCCACCCCAGGCGTCTCTGAAGGTGACCCCCCTACCCCTGTGACCAGTGAGCAGAGGGGAGGATTTGAACTTGGGTTCTCCGAGGTCATAGAAGGTAGATGAGAAGGAAAGGCACACGTGTCAGAGCTGGGGGCTGGTCCTGGCCAATTACCCAGCCACACAGACTCCACGCGAGGATTTTCAGTTAATTCATTCTTGTTTCGAGTTCTGAAAATCTTCTTTTTTTCAGTCCGACGGGGCTGGTACTCTCAGGAGCCCTGTCCCCCCCGTGCTGTACTGGCTGCTTCCTACGGGCTTTCCAAATCGTATGCTGCAGGTGTAAAAATATCCTCCGGAGCACTGACTGTGTCCTTTGATAATCTGACCACAGGCTCTGGCAAAAGCCGCTTTAGGTGAATATTTCCTCATCAGTAACTCATTAGCATTCTGAGCAATTAGTCGAAATCTTGCCCAGCGCCTAGCCTTGTATTTATTTTTCTTGGCCAGTCATGAAGCTACGGGCTCATCTTGTCTCTGGACGAGACTAACAATTCAAAAAGGAATTGATTTGAGTTAGTCTGCTCTGTTTTCATTTCTTAGAAAAATAGTCTGTAACCTCAAGGGAACTTTAAAAAAGTCCCTCTGGTGAGGATTACTCAGCTGCAGGGGAGCTACATCAAAGAAAGCAAAGCTGCATAAATCAGGTTGCTGAACGCTTGGGCTTGGCCACCTTCCTGAAACCCTTCTCCGTTGCAGCCACCACGTCCCTCCCGTCGAAGCTCTGTGCGCGGGGTGCCCCGGACCACAGTGCCGGCAAGCAGCCAGGCCCGGTAAGTGGCCCACTGCCCTCCGCCGGCCTCTGAAAGCTCCTGCTTCCTCCTGGCGCCCCTCGCCGCTGCGGGCCGTGTGGTCGGGGAGGAAAGGGCGCTTTGCTCACTCTGCCGGCTGGGGCGAGTGGCCGCCCGTCCCCTGCCCCGGTTGGCTGGTGGCGGCTGGAAGGCCAAGGCCGGTCCCCGTCCCCGCGCTGGCCTTTGCCGGGAGGGCGGCTCGGCTCGGTCTGGGACGCGTGTGCCGTTTGCTGCTCCTGCCGATGAAGGCCTTGGGCTTCATTTCAGCTCCGCCCCCGGGCACCCAGCACCCACGTGCCACGTGTTTATCCTTGGGGCCCTGGGGACTTTGGCTGAGGGGACGGTGCTAGGTGCTAGGTTGAGGGGCTGGACAGAGAGGACATGGTTTGCCGGGGGTACGATCTATGCCGGTGCGCTCAGGGCTGCAGAATCGCGGGGAGCAAAATTTGTGGGCGAGAGGAGACCCAGCTGAGCGAGGGATATGTGGCCGCCCACTGGGCCGGCGGGCACCTCTGGGCGGCCGGAGGTGCCGCTAACTGAGCGGGCGCCTGGGGGCCCGACTGTCTGGAGGTGTCTGGTAGTCGCCCCCCGGTGGTGTGGAGGGGTGGTTGGCGGTCAGGGTGGCCTTCTGGGGGAGCCCCTTCCCAGGACTCCAGCTGCAGGGGGCAGCCCGAGGGCCACCAGCGCGGGCGTCTCTGACACGGAGTCCGAGCTGGCTGCCGGACACGTAGGAGCGAGGGTCCGTCTGCGGAATCCGGGTCTTTATGTCCAAGCCGCGTCAGACGGACACACACAGCCGCCACTGCTGTCACCCTGTGCACGTGCGGCGTCAGCTGAGAAGTCACTGGAGGCGGTCCCAGAGCTCCCGCGAGCACGACGTGCCCCTCCCGGCTTTCGGGGGCTGCGCTCTTGTGGAGGTCACTCTGGCGGGCGCACAGCTCACACCACTGCGGCGCCGCCTGCCTGGAGCCCGGGGGATCTTTCTCTGCTCCTCTGGGAGCCTCCCCGGGGCCCTCAGTTCTGCGGCCCGCTGTTGGGCTGCGTTTGGGGACACTGGAATCGCATACTCTAAGAAGGGCTTGGGGTCCCATTCTTGCTGCACCAGCCGTCAAAAACTTCAATTCCGTCGACATCGTGTTTGGTTCCCGAAAGCTGGAACCCCGCACTGTTTTCCTGTGCTGTCAGGAAAGCCCCGTGAAGGGGCTCCAGGGCCTCAAGGCTCCGGCTTCCGTGTGCGCAAGTCACCCCCGGTGCCCCGCTGCATTATGTAAGATGCGAGATGCAGCCGCAGGTCCCGAGCGGCTGGTGCTCTTGACGGCAGGAAGGCCAGCTGCGCACATCCCAGCAGGACGCTCCGGGCGGGCGTGGCCAGAGCGGTTTGCATGGAGCGCAGGTGGGGTGGAGGGTGCGTCCCCCGTCCCGGCAGGAGCCAGCACCCCCCGCGCCCCAGGAGACGGCCAGCTGGCCTGTGTGGGCTCGGTTTGCCCCTCCTTCAGAAGGAATGTGTTACAAAGAAGGTTAGAGGCCTTTCCTGTATTTCAGAGGAAAGCCAGCATTTCCACAGGAGAAGGGAAGTCAGGGGAACATGGCCGCTTGGCCTCCGCCCCCTGGCTTGGCTCCCGGGCCTTCGCTCTGTGGGTTTGCGCGTGGGCATCTCCGTGGGCAGAGCGCTGCATTATGGGACACAGGATGTCTCGGCTGCCCTCCGCCTTCCCGCCTGCCCTCCCTCGAGCTTCTCCCATAAGGGCGGCTCCTTCCCCAAGCTGCTCTCAGGCTCGCCTCCCCGGTTCAATCGCTCCTTTTCCTCTGTTGGCAGGGACCAGGCCATCACCAGCCATCAGCACATTGGCCACAGGCAGCCTTTCACGTGGCCAGTCCTAGGAGGGTCAGGAATGCCACGGTAGTGTAGCGAAGATGCCACTGGGTCCCTTGCCTCTCATCTCCAGGATGTCATGTCCCCCCACCCGAGGCCCAGAGGACGTGGTGCCGGACCCCCTGGGCAGGTGTCTGACACAGGGACGGAGTCCACTTCCCAACTTCCAAGTAGGATTTGCACTTTACACGTCTCGGATTTCCACGGATTCTATGTCCCCGAGTGAAAGCTGGGCGCCCTGTGGGAGGCCCCCCCAACTCCTGCTGCTCATCTGATCAACAGTAGCTCAGTCTCCAACCCGATGCGGGATGCTCCTATCTGCTCGTCACCTGAAGATGGCGTTCGTGGGTGCTGACTGTGTGGGGCATCACCAGGGAAAAAAGAACACAAAAATTTGGGTCAGCCAGAAATTGAAAATTGTCTGGAAAATCAGAACTTGCAGATTAAATGAAATTAAGCTCTGTAAAAACGAAATGCTGAAGCTTACGCGAATGGACATTCACACAAAGACATTCGCTTTTGCCTGCTCCCTTCAGGCCTCACGCGACTCAGGTGTGGGTTAGGTGTGTGGGGACGGACCTACGAACACCGATGCCGTGAACAGCTGCAAATGGTAACATGTTTTTTTAATAAATAAGGAGAAAATGCCAACGAACTCGTGTTGCCTTTCTTCACTCTGGACTACTCAGGTGGTGATTTGAAGACCTTTGCCCCACAATGAGTCACCTAAATGTGGCCATTTGCAGACACTGCTGCCTTTTCCAATATTTTTTGTTTGTTTTCCAGCCTCCCTCTCAGTGCCTTTCCCTGCCCATCCCATCTCTTCATATAGCCAGGGAGAAAGTCTGCTCTTTGACTGAGCTCTGCCTTGTGTGGCACCGATTTCAACAGCGCTAGAAACCGCACCCAACTCCCATGGTATTACCAGAATTTGACTTACCGTGTTAGGACTGTGGTGAATTCCTCACAGACACCAAGTAGCATCGAACTCATCATGCTCTTGTTTTCACCACTCAAGACTCCTGCTTGCCGATCTAATACTACAGTGATTTAGAAAATATTTGTATTATCTTAAGTCACCTTCAGCTCCTACCCTGGATCCATCATTCATGAGTTGGCAAATAACTCAAGGGTATTGGTGGGAACACGAGACCGACTGGTTGGCACCAACACAGTCTCTGTTCTGACTGGTCGCTGGTGACCCATTATCCATTCGGATTGGCTCGGACCCATCAATGTCTGTCTGTGGTTGGTGTTCGTAGCTTTCTGATGATCAAATACCTTGAATATCACTGCTGCCTGGAGGTTCCTGAGCAACAAAGCATCTCTTCTAGGACCGTGTTCCTAAAGTGACGCTGGCTTGTTTTCAATGGAGCAGAGCTAAAATTTCAAAAATGCACAAATATCACCATCATTTGCGTAAGAGGCCCCCCACCCTTTTAAAAGACTTCCCAGGTTTTTTTTTTACGATTTATTTATTAATTTATGCATACAAGAACTGGGATGCTGGCCAGAGGTGCAGGGGGGCGAGAGGACTCCCCAGAGACAGAGTGGGGAGCAGAACAGGCAGAGCCACTGAAACCCACTGCTTGAGGGGGCAGCGGGCAGACAGGAGAGTTCTGCTGTTCCCTGGGGGTCCCTCCCTGGCCCGGTTCCAACTCAGGCTGCACTGGCTGCGGGCAGCTTCACAGTGCTGTGTTTTAACCCCTTGTGACACCTGCGAAGCCCTTAACCCTTTTTATGGAAAACGTTGCCGACTTGACTGCTTAAACACTGAGCTCTTGCTTATACTAATGACTTGGCTCCTCCCTGCCTGTGCGATTCTGCCCCTTCCACGGTCCTTGAGTGGCCACAGGAGGCGAGGGGCGTGCAGCTTCCTGAGCCCTTAGGTGGAAGTGCTGGGGCAGACTCCACGCTCTTCCCTTCCTGGTTTATCCCCCCAAGCCACCAGCGAACCAAGACCCGAGAGCGGCTCTTGGGATCCCGTGTCGCTGACGCCTTTTGTGACCTTTACAGAACCGAGCACGTTTCGTAGCTATTAGACGAGCAGGCCAACATTGAGAAAGGCAGGATGTGGCGTACGGTGAGTCTTCGCCATCGCTGCTGCAAGAGGTATGTTTCTGTGGAGACTGGGACTGGGGACCCGCATGTGGAAGTGGTGAACTCGGGGCGCAAGGCCAAATGGCCTTCGTAGACATTTCTCCAACGTAGTATGTGCTGGCTGACTCACTCAAATACTTTTCATTTACCAGACTAGGGGAGTTCGGTTGTGCCACGAGACTTGGTTTCTGCAGGAGAAGTAGTTCTCAAAGGGGTCGCCGGCCAGTTTTTAATCTCCTAAGAGGTGGATGAGGAGCCTGAACAGAACTACCGCGAACAGCGCTGTCCAATGCCACGGTCACAGGTGGCTCTGTACCCCTAAATACTGTGAGCTGAAAGACAATTTAACAGGCATTTCTCAGCTGCGTGAGCTGCAGATCAAGGACTCAAAAGCCACATGTGGCCAGTGACCATCATAGAAAGTTCTACCCACAGTGCTGACCAGAACCAGCTATAAGGAATGACCTTGGTCAAGGACAGATTCTTTTACACAAACTCACACTCCATGTTTTTCCTCAGTGTTGCGTCTGGGCTCTCACCAATTTCGATTTAGGAATCTTGCAAACCCCGAGGCAGCTCTCAGCCGAAAATGGTGTTTTGTGGATGTGGGAACTTCATCTCACACTCCGCAGTGCTGGGAGCTGGAGTAGGCTGGGCTGCGTGGGGGGAGAGGAGCCCGTCCGGCGCAGGACACGGCCTCGGCGCCTGCAGAGGGCAGCCACGGCTCTCTGCTGACGCCGCCGTGCCTCCCCTCCCGGCCTCAGTCAGGAACCCCGGCCAGGGAGGCCAACCTGTGGCCCCTGACCTGGGGTCCTGCCCCAGGAAGCCTGACCGCTTACTTAGTGCTGGACTCAGTGCTGAGTCCACAAGGGGCGTCCCTGGGGCGCTGGGAAAGGGGCCCCTGTGTGCCCGAGGTGGCCCCGACCTGGGTGCTGAGAGCAGCACTAAGCGGAGTCCCCAGGAGCTCCCTGACCTCGAAGCCGCAGGAGGCCGCGGCCCTCTTCACAGCCCGCATCGAAGAGCTGTGGGCAGGGCGCGCCCTCCTGCGGACAGGGCGGCTCCTTCTGTGGAGCACTGCGAAGCCGCCTCAGCGGGGAGAGGGCGATGCAGGAGAGGCAGGGCCCAGGGGTGCTGGGGCGGGTCGCCAGACGGGCTGCGACAGGTGGGGGGCGGCGGGGGCTGATGGGAGGTGCCAGGACAGGGTCCTGGCCGCCCCGGGGTGCGCACAGAGGGGGAAAGCCACGCCAGGCTGCTGCAGGCCACGGGGGCTCCTCCCTCGGCTCTTGACGTGTCTCCCACTGACCGCGCCTGACCAGAGCCGGAGGCCCAGGGATGCCCTCTCTTGGGACGAGGCAGGACGGGGAACGGGTGTCGATGGCCAGGAGGGCAACCAGAGCGGGACCCAGCACAGCTCGGAAACAACTCGAGGCCGGGAGAGGTGTTTGCAGAGTCTCGAGGAGGAGCTAGTGGCCTCCTGTCCTGCCCTCTGAGTCCACCAAGGAAGGGGACGGACGAGGCGGGAGGACAGGGATTCGACTGTGTGGACTAGGTCACGCATTGGCGCCACCGCGCCCAAGGGATCCCTGCCGCCCCTGGCGCTTCCCTTGGGGGAGATGCCCATTCGCCCGTTGTCAGGGTCCGAGATCACCCGGTTGCCTCCCGCGACAAAGGACAGGACCAGAGATGCAGGAGCCAGCGGAGTTTATTCAGCCAGCTAGCGGGGCCCAGCTCTCCTGCAGGCCCGCAGGCGCCCAAGGGGAGCGAGACCCGGTGGAGAAGCGCCAGGGAATATGTAGCCTCCTCGGCCTGGCCTGCGTCACAGCCCGCGCAAGTCCAAGGCCGCGCAAATTCAATTTAGATGAAGCCGGTGCACATTCAAAGGAAGGCGGAGGGGCGGAACGGCTGGTGCTGAGCGGAGGCGCCCGGTGGCGGCCGCGGCAGGTGCACGTATGGCCGCTGGAAGCGGAGCCAGAGGCGCTGGCCGGGCCCAACACTGAACACACAAGAACCCCACCCTCCTCGGCTGCACCCCACGCCCCCCCCCGAGGCTGCTCCTGCCGCGTGCGTGCTGGCGGCCGGTCCCTGCGCCTGAGCGGGAGCCGCGTCCGCCTGCAGATGGCGAGTGTTTAATTCTCACCTAGCACAGCTGTGAATCACACCACGCTACAGCCTAGGGGAGACGCAGACGCCCGCGGTTCTGAGGCGAAGCTGTGGCCGCAGCCTGGGCCCGACAAGGGCGGGCCGGCGGCAGGCGGGTACCAGGGGTCACCCACGTGTCCCTTCTGCTGGTGGCCTTGTTATTTCTGAAAACTCAGGGAGATTCTGAGTCGGGACAGCTGGGAGATTGGTGAGCCCGTGGCCCCGCCAGCGCGTCACACAGAGTCACGACCCCCTGGGTAACTGAGTCCAGAGAAGGGTGGGGCAGGCGGCGAGGCTTTGATCCTATTCCTCTTGAAAACCCTACAAACGTGCATTTCCTGGGGTGACTTAATTTTGGAACAGTCGGTAGTACGATGCCGCGGTCTCATGGCTGAGAAGGGCTGAGGTGGTTCGAATAATAGCAAATTCAAGCCTGAATCAAAACAATTTTAAAAAGTACACTTGCTTGAGTTCTTTCTCCCCAGAGAGTGCAAATTGGACCAGGTGGAAGGTGCTCGGGCAGGGCCCCAGCAGGTGTTGGGAGAAGGTGTCGCTTTGTTTGCTTCCTCACACTGCGTGTGCGTGTGCACACCGTGGGGGGTCCACGCCAGGCGTGTGGCACACAGTGCACGCGTGGGTGTACGTGGGGGTGCCCACGTGGGCCGGTGTGGCTGCAGCTGACACACTGGGCCCGCACGTGTGTGCACCGTGTTGGTCGGGGTGCTGGGCCCACCCCTCGTGGGTGTGCACAGCGGCCTGCTGTGTCCCCAGGCTCCCCTGGGAAGTCCGTGCCTCACCCTGAGTCAGGGCTGTGCGGCCCCACGGTGCTGGCGGGTTCGCCCCTCCCCCTTATCTCTCCCTCCCCCCCTTTCTCTTTCCCC
>NW_004567104.1:76929510-76933312 GCF_000260355.1 Condylura cristata
CCCCCCCCCCCCAGGACACTGAGGCCTTGCAGGACACACAGAGCAGCTCCTGCACGTCAGGAAGACGCTCACCAGGCCCCGACTTGCCAGCACCTTGACCTTGGACGTGCCGCCTGGGGATGGCGAGCAAGTCAGCGCTCGTGGAAGCCGCTCGCCGGGCCTGTTGCCAGCCCCTGCGTGGACTAACACGCCCCTCACAGGGGAGGGCCGCGCGTGACACTGTCCGGCCGCCTTCCCGCCGCCCCTCCCCCTCTCTCCCTTGTCTCTCCTCCCCCCTTTCTCTTTCCCCTCCCTCCCCCATCAGTGGTGCTCGGTGTCTTCCCTACCTGGTCCCTCTAATTCACCTCTGAAGACTCCGCACACCGATCGCTGGTCGCTAGAAGTCAAGAACTTCGTATCCTTATGCGTATCGATGGCAAAGCGGTCTCCTAATTCTGGCCCCCCTTATCCCTCTGGACTCCAGGAAGCCCTTCTGTGATTAAAAGACCAACACAGAAAACCAAAACCCCAAACCCTAACAACAGACTCCGGTAATTATTTTAGCACAGACATTTCCCAGAGTCTATTTTTGTGCCTGACACGCAGAGAGCTGCGGAGGCTGTTGCCGGGGCGAGATCTGTGTTTGTTTAAAATCCGCGGAAACTGCCACAAGCCACTGTTCTGTCGGACGAGTCAGCACAGGAGGTGAGTGAAGCCACCGAGGTCACAGGCCGGCGGGGTGCCCAGGGCCGGCCCCTGAGGGGCCCAGAAGCCCACGACCGGCCTTCTCTTGGCTGGAAGCGGCAGGCTCTGGCGGCACACTTCCCGGGACGCAGAGCAGACTCGCCCACCGGTGTCTGGTCGTCGCCGTGGCCCCCGTGGCCTCGGCTTCGGGGCTCACCGGGGCGCAGTGTGGGGAGGAGACGCGCTCCTTCCTCGCTCCGGGTCTGACCGCGCTGTTCCTTTGGGTCTTGGCTGTCCTGCAGCTGCCAAGGTCAGGGCTTCGCGGGGTCTTAGGGACGTTTCCAGATGACCCCGAGTTCCCGGTGGCTTTGCAATCGGCCTCCAGGCCCAGCGGCCGCCTCTTCAGCTCCTGGCCACACAGGTAGTGGTGGGCAGAGGAAGGGCTGACACGGGAGCCTCCGTGGTCCTCAATGCCCCCTCCCTGGCCACCTCCATTCAAGGAAATGGCTCGGCCCGCGCAGGGGCGGCCGGACCTTGAAGCCCGTGTTCTCCCAGAGAGCTTGCCAGAGGAGGCTTGCTCGCGCGGCCTGGGCTCGCCTCCGTCTCCTTCATCCATGGTCTGAGCACAGGGAAGCCTTGTTGTCTGGCCAACGAGTTTTTATAAGTCTGCATCCATAGGCCTTTGCTGAGCACATTTAGTTGACCCTTAGGAACTCGGCTAACGAAGGTTGGAAGTGACGTGGCTTGGGAGAGACTTCCAGAAAGCGGCTGCTGCATCCGAGGGTGGGCGAGCCCCTGGCCAGCAACCGCGGGCCCTGGCCTCCTTGTCCTGCAACGCACCCCTTTACCTCCCAGGGGCAGACGCGAATACTAGTCATAAAAACCATCCGGGACAGGCCGGGAGGGCGACGTTCCCTTGCAGCACGGCTTCGTTTTTGTACCCAGCGATCGATGCAGCTTGTTTAGAAATATACCTGGTCCTGGTCAACTTTCTCTGCTGATGCCGAAGTAGCATGTGGAGACCAGGCCACCTGCGGCATCTTGGAGACGCGGGCAGCTGGCGGGAGGTTCCCCTGGTGGGAGGGCCCCAGTGGGAGGGCCCCAGTGGGAGGGCCCCGGTGGGAGGGCCCCAGTGGGAGGGCCCCAGGGGGAGGGCCCCTGGCGGGAGGGCCCCGGCGGCAGCTGGCACGGTGTGACCGGGGCCTGTGCTCTGCCCCCACATCTCGCCCCTGCCTGTCTGCTGGTGTCTGTGTTTACCCCCTGGTGATGCGGGAGGAGAACATGGCACGGGGGAGGGTGGGGAGCAGGCACAAGGCGAGATGGGGGCCAGCAGGCTGGCGCTGGCCGAGCCCAGCTACCCAGCAGCTGGGGCTGAGTGAAGCGAAGCGTGGGCAGCCCAGAGTAAGACCCGGGGCATCAGGAAGACGGCAGAGTCCGCTTTGCAGCGCTGCGGGGCCACGGAAAGGGTGAGATGGAGGAAATCGGAGACGTGTGGTGTGGTGAAGCGCGTCGGGTCGAGGAGGTCGAATGGTGGGCATCTGCAGGGCAGATGTGCGGGTTGTGTCAAACGCGCCTTAAAAAGCCGGTGGGTGCCAGCGAGCATCTGGAGGGCTCGGTGGTCCGGGAGGTGGAGGGGACGCCGCCTCGCTGGCGGGTCAGAGGAGAGTCCGTTCAGATTTTCCCCTGCTTCCTTCGAAGCACTCCAGAGCACAGATGTCCGTTTATATAAACAAACAGAGATGCCGATCACGACGCACAGTGCACAAGGGCAGGAGTGAAACCGTCTCCTCCTCTCCCAGGCAGAGATGAGCGCATTTATTGCCCAGGGAAATCAATGGGCGTGAGCAGAAGCCTGTACCTGTGGTTGGTTGGACACCAGCTGTCCAGGAGCACCTATGCCCCAGGTACACGCCTCAGCCGCCGGCCGCTGTGAGGCTGCAGCTCTCTGCACGCCCTTACTGAGCGCCGCTGTGGAAATGGTCCCGTGGGCCGGCTGCGGCGGAATCTCTGAAGTGGTCACTGGTCAGTCTGGGGGCGCGTGGACCGCGGGGTGTATGGCCGCCGGGTCAGGTCTCCGGGCTGCTCTGTGGGTGCATCTCCCCCCAGCCGTCCTCGAGAGGAAGGACAGGCCATCTGTGTGATGGGCGGGCAAGAAGCTCCGATGTCCACGCGGGTCGCCCCTGCGTCCCGACTGTTTTCCGCCCAGTTCCTGTCCGCGGAGAACCTGCAGAGGCGGCCGACTTTGGAGAGACTCTCAGCAGGGGTCAGCAAGCTACGGCGGTCGGTGATGGGCCTGCATCCAGCGCCCGACGCGACCACTGTCCTCACCCTGCTGGCAACTTGGACACGGATGCCGAGGAGAGGGTCGTGCAGACAGGCCCCGAGGGCCAAGGCGCCACGTGTCCGGAGGCGGCCCAGCGCCCCCAGGTGGCAGAGTCGGGGAGGGGCCTCCGCTGGGGTCTTCGGAGCGAGCAGGGCCCCCCTGCTTGGATTTCAAATGTGTGGCCGCCAGGACCTATAAGCTAAAGTTTGCGATTGTGTGCAGAAGTTCCCCGTAATGGGTCATGCGTGGGCAGCCCCGTGTACGCTGAGCACTGGCTTCTAGCCACCGCTGGACGAGACAGCACCCCCACGGCTCTCCTGTCAGCGAGGCGGGACGCGCCCTCTCTCTGGCCCTTCCAGGCGCCTTCTGGTAGACTCCTGTGCGTCCTCCCGGACTCAGAGCCACTCCGGGACACGTTCTCACTACTCTCTGCTGAGCACCTCGCTGTCTACTCAGTCATGTACCTCGGAAAACTTTCCGTGCGCCCAGAAAGAGGGTCTCCATTTGTATTTACAGTTGCAAACATTTCCACAAGCTGCTTGGGATGGGAATTGATTTAGTGGGTTCTCTCCCGCTGGCCGTTTAGATGATGGCACCCAATATTTTGCTTTTATAAATAATTCTCAGCCAACGACTTCACACGCATGTCATTTCCTGGGCTGACGATTATCTAGGCCAGTCAGGGCCAAAAGTGAAATCGCCTGTTTTCTGAGGACCTGCACATTTGTTGGTTAATTTATTTTGCTGGGCCCTTCCTGGTGGCGCAGCGGGTTAGAGCACCGCGTTGTGGAGCTCTGCCAAGCCACCGCAGCACAA
>NW_004567104.1:76933582-76934628 GCF_000260355.1 Condylura cristata
AAAAAAGATTTATTTTGTTGTGGTAAAATGTACATAACAAATTGTTAATTCTTTTCAAGTTCTATTTATTTATGCACACAAGAACTAGGATACAGGCCAGAGAAGTCGGGGGAGGTGGTGAGCGGACTCCTTAGAGACAGTGGGGAGCAGAACAGGCGATTCGACTGAAATCCACTGCTGTGGGGGCAGCGGGGTCTCTGTGCCATGTGGGTCCCTCCCTGGCCGGGGATCGAACTCACGCTGCAGTGGCTGTGACAGCTTCACAGTGCTGAGACTGAACCCCTGAGTCCCCAGAGAGGCCCCCAAAATGTTGCTTTCACTGACTTTGCAGCGGCTGTAAGCACAGTGGCCAGCTCAGGCACTAAGTCCACTCGGAAGGCTGCGTAGTCATGACTGACCCTCGTCCCCCCACCCAAAACTCTGAGCCGCGAACACCGCTCACAACCCCCATGTCCCGACCCCTCAGCTCCTGGCCTCCCCTTTGCTCTGTCTCTGGAGGGGCCCTTGAGGCACCTCACACCGTGGACTCGCAGTGTGTCCTGTGGCCGCTGCTTCCCGTAGGGCTGTCCACGTCTGGACACGCGTCGGAATCCCCTCTTCAAGGCCCGGCCCTGCGTTGCTGTTTCTGCCCACGCTTTCCTCACCCGTCTCCAGGACGGGCGAGTGGGTTTTCCACCTCGTGGTCTCTGTGGCTGTAAAACTGCCACGGCCGCCGGTGGGTGTGCAGGTGCAGATTCGGAGGCCCGATGTCAGGGCTCCTGGGCGTGGCATTGCTGGCTGCTGGGTCAGTGCACGGTCTCAGTTTTGGAGGCCACTCCGCGCCCTCTGGCACAGGGCTCCCCATCTCTCACCCCCAACGAAGGACACGAGGGTCCGCGTCCCCCACATGGCTGCCGACGCTTTCTCGTCCTTGGCAATGGCCATCCTGATGGGCTTGGGTGAGGCCTCACGACTCTGACTGGCAGCTCTCTGGCGGTCAGCGGCAGCGAGAGCCTCTGCACGCGCTCTCCGGCCGCTCGCCGGTCATCTTTGGGGAAACCTCTGCC
>NW_004567104.1:76935398-76944181 GCF_000260355.1 Condylura cristata
CTTGGGTGTCTCTCTAGAAGTAGCTTAGGGGCCTTTACTCATGCCTGTTGCTTGGGGGAGAGGGAAAGTTGGGGCATCAGCTGTGAAATCCCAAAATCTCTCTCCACTGGGCCTGGATATTGGGAAGTCAAGATTGCCACGAGGAGGTTGTTCTTTTGTTTTTCTTCCAAAGTTTATATTTGCTTTTTTTTTCTACCATGTCTAAAGAGTCAAAGTTTCAACGTGCTTTCACAGCGACGTGGTTGGGGGGCCAGCTGATGTGTCACACGTCAGACCGCTTCCTGGACTGTGTCTGCACACCCCCAGCAGCTGCCGTGGCATTTGGGACGTGGTGGGGGGCTCCGAGGACTTGAGGCGGATGCATGGTGGAATTTGCAGGAAGCCTGAGCCTTGAGCCTGCCTCCTCAGTTGCGTGAAATCCAGGCAGGTGTTAGACCGGTTCCCAAGTTACCAGTGCCTGGAGGAGTCATGCGCTCCTCTCTCGTCCGTTCACCAGGCACAGGTCTCTCGTGTTACTGGGGCAGACAAGGAGCACAGTCCCCAGCCAGAACTTGCTAGGAGTGGAGACACACCTACCCACGAATAACCACAAGCTGCTAAGTGCTGGGGAGGAGAGAGAGGAAGGATGACGTGTGGCTTGGGGCTGTGCTGGGGGGCGGTTTGCATCCAGCCATTCACCCGTGGGGCTCCCCCCCGGGGAGGAGCGAGGCTTGGGGTCGCAGCTGGCACAGCAGTGGGGACCCCAGTTCCCAGCGTGAATGCCCCCCCTCCCTCAGTGTGCACCTGTTACCTGACACGCTCCCCGGCCAGCGCCGAGAGCTCGCTCCCAGCATCATGAAAATTTTAGTTGCTGAGACTCCAGTTCCGAAGAGGCAGTGAGCTAAATATTTAAGAGATCCCAGAGTTAAAACTGATGGGGGGGGAGGGCGGAGATGCTTCCTACTTTGTAACGATGAAAACGAGCATGGCCCTGCTTCCATGCTGCACGGTAGAAATGTCCACTCGCTAGCTGGCTTTCTTGCTTTTTACTTCATCAGAATGCAACACGATCTGAGTCCTCGGAGGTTGGGTTTTAAAAAATTCCATGAAACAGTGACTGTTTGTAAAGCTTTATTTTTATTTGATTAATTCAGTTTAATCTATTGAAATAATGTACCGGATTCCAAATCCTGCTAAGACCTTGGGGCGTTTGTTCTTTTCTGCTGGGTTCTGGTTTTGGAGTCTTCTCACGTTCTCCCTGCAGAATATAAAATTTGAACCCTAAAGTAAAAAGCGTCCTGTCAAATCCTGAAAAGGTTAGACCTGTCTCGTCTATCCTGGCTCTTCCCTAGCGGCTTCTGGTTATCTCTCGGGGACGCAAACCGAGGCTGCTAGAGCCTTCTGCCTTCTCCCCTGACCCAGGGGGAGCGATTCGGCGGTTCCTCACTCTCGCTCCAGGGGCCACGCGCTGATTCACTGCAGCCAGGTGCACTCGACCTCCCACCGTCGTCCAGCCAGGTCTCCCGTGCCCGGTCCTCCCTGCCCGCTGCCGACGTTCACGGCTGCCCTGTGCCTGGCTGGCTTCGCGCTGATTCTCCGGGGCCTGCTCCCTGTCGTCTGGAGCAGAGAGCCCGTGGGCCTCGGCAGTTGACCCAGAGAGCCGCACCCAAACCAGGACTTATTTGTGAATTCTCACTTAATTTCCCTTTCCGCACCCTCGAGCAGCCTGACAAACAGCGCCCCCAGGTGTTGGAGGAGAGCGGCGGGCTGGCTCAGGTGAGCTGCCAGCCAGCGCAGGGGTGTAGCGGAGGTTTCCTGAGGCCTGGGGGGGGGGGGGGCCTGGAGGAAGGAGCCTGACCACGTGCCCAGACACCTGCTGGGCCCCTGGGGAGTGTTCCCGCAGCTCTTTCAGGCTCCTTCAGCACCCCAAAGCCGCTTCTTCTCGAGGCTCCCTTGGCCGGGCCTCTGCTGCAGCTGGACTTGTCCCCTCCGAGTCCACATGGCTAAAGGTATTTTTGCTCTATCGGACCCAGGCTTCAATTTATTCCTGGAGCTGTGCCTCGGGCACGCCGGCCACCTGGCGGGGCTCCCCTGGTGCAGAACCGAGTCGGAGCTGCTGGGAGCCGCGTGCACCCTCCTTCCCCCCCCTTCCTTGCTCAGTGGCTATCAAACAGCGCTCAGCTGGGGTTCGGTTCTCCTTTCACGGAAAGAAAGTGGCCATTCTGGAAAAAGGTGGGAGGTGACTTCAGAAGGTTTGGGAGAAAAAAAATCACAAGGTATAAAAGACTCCGCACGGCAGCGGACAGTGGACCGGGCAGCTGTCTCTGGCGGGAGGGGCGGGGCTCGAGAGGGGCGACCCACCTGGGGAGCACCTGTCTGTGCAGCTGAGCTGCCTGGGCTGGCGACGGCCCTCCGGCCGCCGTCACCCGCGTTTGGAGCCGCGTTCTACAGGGCAAAGCGGGGGCGGGCTTCAGAGGACGGGGCGGGGGCGGGGGTCTCGGCGGGACCTGAGTTCAGGGCCCGCCATCCAGCTCCCCTTCGTGTCCTTCCTCACGCCCCCCTGGGGCTGCCGCCGGGAGGCCTGGCAGGTGGCGCCGGCGTCTGCTCTCGCCTCCGAGGCTCCCATACCAGGAGGGAAGGCGGGGCTGCGTATACTTTTGCCTTCACCCCCTTTCTAAACTGCAAGAAATAATTACTGAGGTCTTCTTTGAGCATATTCATTCCCTTGTCTGAACTGAGATTGAAAGTCGTTGGCTGATAATTAATGTCTTTTCCCCTCTTAATGAAAAGTTAACAGCCACTGGAAGATGCCAAGGAGAATTCTGGGCCTGCGCGCAGCCAGCACAGGCTCTCCAGCTTGCCCACGCCAGCTGCGGGCCATTTGCACACAGCGACAGGCTAGAGACTCGGGGAGCACGCTGTGAGCAGAGCAGCTCGCGTCAGCGGGACAGGTTGCTGCGCTTTCAAGCCAAAGTCAGTCCAAGCGTCCGCCGTGGTGGGATGTCCTCACACGTCCACGCCGGAAAATCAAGTCAGACTTGATGTCCATCGTTTCTTTTTTAAAGATTTTATTTACTTAATTTTGTGTAGAAGATCTGGGGTACAGGCCAGAGGTGTGGGGCGGTAGGGCTGGGTGAGAGGACTCACCAGAGACAGAGCGGGGAGCAGCCCAGGCAGATCAACGAAGTCCACTGCTGAGAGAGCAGCCGGGAGACAGGAGGGGTCTGCCGCGCCCTGGGGCCCTCCCTGGCCGGGGATCGAACGCGTGCTGCAGCCTGCGGCCAGCTTCACGGTGCTGGCTCACCCTGCGCGCCCAGGGAGGCCTGCAGGATGCTCGTCTTCACTTGAGGCCGTGGGAGGTGAATGGTTTTAGAGTAGAACAACTTACCTTTCACTGTTGAAGGTGAGATTTCCATAATGTAAAAGGTAAGTTACTGTGAAGCCAGAAGCTGTCATTAATGAAAACATTTTCCAGAGGAAAATATTTTAGTTTTCCAAATGCAAAAAAAAAAACCCTTTCCCCTTGAAGTCCTTTTTTGAAGTTGGTCTTGCTACTTGTCTGGAAATGTACCCATCAGTCACCTAATGTACAAAAAGTGGGAGCCCTGTTATCGGGGCTGCGTTTGGCAGTGAGAACCGGGCCCAGCCGCCCCGAGGCAGGTGCGGGGTTCGTGGCGGGAGCAGCTGTCTCCCTTGCGTCCGGCTGGTGGCTGCGTCGGTGACCCCGCTCCGTCACCGTCCAGATTCATCGTCACGGAACTCACCGAGCGGCCTGACGGTAGTTTCCGCATCCACGCACAGGATTCCGGGGGAACGGCCCACCTGGGACGCGGGGAGGGAGCGACGGCCGCGGGGCTCCCCCTCCTCTCCGGCACAGCTGCAGTCTTGAGCCCCTCAGTGTGGAAACAGCACACCGAGCTGAGTTTTGACCACGGATCGCGTGGGCCACGTGCTGTGGCCAGGGCCTAGCGCACTGCGCTCAGGGTGTGCAGCAGGTGAGATCTGGCTGCCGCTTCCGTGCCGGCGTCAAGCTTCAAGGGCGTCCGGCGGCGGTGACCCTGACGGCGGCGGGACCGGGCCGCGCCCGCCTCCTGCACACGCCCGTGTGGCTTTGCGCGCCTGCGTCCACTCCATGCACCGATTTGCAAGCAGATGTTGGCATGGGATGTGCCACAGGGCCAGGAACGCGGTGGCCCGTGGCACGCGGACTCTCCGGGGGCTTCAGGCACACAGCCCGGCTGGCCGGTCTGGGCTCCTGATCCCACAGCAGGAGCAGTGAGAAGGGCCGGTTGTGCCTGGGTGCGGTGTCCGTCGTCAGCTCCCGCCCGACCGCACCCCCACCTCCCTGGGCCTGGGGAGACGTGACCCCGACTCCCGGCCCTCGTGACAGCTGTCCCCCGGTCGCCGCCCACGGAGCCCCCGCTCCCGAGTGACCGGCCTTGCTCACCCTGGCACAGACTTGTAAGCGTCCGCCTGGGCGCGGTTTTACTTAACTCGAGGATGTGGGGGTGACTGGGTGGGAGGGAGGAGGAACGGCCCTGTCACCTCTCCCGGGGGACGGTTCCCCTCTTAGTCACAGAGGTGAGAAGGAAATGCCATCTTTCCACATAAAGTGACGCAAACCGGGCCCCCAGGACCGACGCCGGAGGAGTGAGTCTTGGTTCTTTCCCAGCAGAGTCCATCTTAGCCCTCTGGCTGGGCGCCGCAGCCGTCCGCTGCCCGGGTGCACGGCTCCTCCCGCCGTCTGGGCCCGAAAGACCCTTTTCTGTGCCATCCGTGGCTTCTGCAGCGCGCGGCGGGTGGCCGTCACGAGGGGAACGGAGCGTGAGACGTGCCGACGCCGACTCCGGCCCCGCTTGGGGCCCCACCTGCGCAGCTCGGGAGGGGACGGGTCGGCCCACACCTCTGCTTCCCCCTCCAGCTTTGCAGAAGCCTCAAGTGCTCCCCTTGGCGGGTGGGAGTGCAAAACAAGCTGAGACGTGGCTCTTGGGACCCCCGATACAGGGTTTCACAGCAAAGGCACCTCAATGCATTCCCGGGATGTGACCGGATGGGGTTTTGTGGGTGCTGTTTGCTTTTGCCTGCCAGGCATTATAAATGTCACAACTCCGGGCACCACATTCCACTGTCTGCTCTGGGAGGGCGCTGGATTGTTGGCTGACGTCTAAGTAAGTAGCCTGTGGCCTACTCCAGTCTCTGGGCTTGCTGCTGGGCCGGGCTCTGGTGATCCAGGAGCAGCCTTTGTCCTGGGGTTGCTTCAGCCCTGGATTTAAGGCAGGGCCTGTGGCCCCCACGGTCACTCTGTGTTGGCTGGTGGCAGCAGGAAGGTCTCCGGGGCCTCTGGGGATGTCCAGGTTCTTCCCGGCCTTGGGACGCTGCTGCCACGCTGGCTTCAAGCTGTGGTCTTTGGGTGGACCAGAATAAAGTCTGGGGTTCAAGGCGCCTCTGCAGGTCCCCCACGCCAGCCCCCTTCTTTCTGCTACTCCGTCCTGTAGCCTTCGCACCCCTGGGCCCCCACCTAGGCGCTGGCTGCCCTGTCCCACCTTCGAGCGATGCGTGTTCCACCTGCCCGCTGGTGCACCCACTGGCTGTAAGGTGGCACAGGCAGGGTCCTGGTCTTCAGTGTCAGCAGTGGCCAAGCCCCGGGAGGTGGCGCAGGACTAGCTGGTGGGGCCTGCGGGCAAGGAGAGACCTCCCGTCACGTGTGTCCATCCAGGGAAGGGGTGCTGCTTCTCCCAAAGTGGCCGGGTCTGCAGGTGTCGGCCTCCGACCGGAGGGTTCCTTTGCTTGGTGGGATCACATCAGGGCTCACGCCCCACCCCTCGCTGATAATGAAGGAGAAGGACACACTGGCCAGGTGAGTGACCCAGGCCATCGCCACACGGGCACAGGCGTGGTATGGGGCTGCTGTGGCTGTGTCTGTGTCCTTCATTCCCTGACCTCCCCGGGGTCTCTGGCCCTGGGTCTGGAGAGGTGATTGAGCCAAGCTGGGACCCATCACCCCACGCCTTTGGCTCTGAGGATGGCCGGCCACCGCCAGGCCACTGGAAGGCGGTGCGTGTGGTCGTGGCTGGGCGGCCACTCCCGAGTCCCGCCCGGGCCTCCCCACGCTGGGCTCTCTGGACGCGGGTCCTGGGTCCAACGTTGGGATTCTACCCATTGCCCCGTGGCGATTTCCAGCGGCTCCACTTTGTGTGGAAACTGAGCCAGGCCTCCGCTTCCGCTGGGCTCCCACGTGCCCCCATTCACGGAGGAGCTGAAGCTTCGGCTCCCCACCCTCCACTTCACCATCTTCCAAAATGTTGGGGTTTGTCCTCACCGTAGAGTTACCCAAGCAAGAGGCGTCTGAAACGTCGCCTCGGATGGCAGAGAGGCTCGGGCCAGGGGATGCAGCTTCCAGACCAAGCTTTCTCTGTGTCGCGGTGGCCGAGCCGCCCTCGGCTGCGACACGGTACCTGGGAGCGGACGCGGGCCGGCGCCGTGCCAGCGGGGAGACTGGAGGAGTGGGCAGCCGGCGGGGCCTCGCCCCTTTCAGGAGGCTCGGGGTCAAGACAGAGCTTGAGCCTCCCGAGCGAGGCCCGGCTCAGCGCACTTCTGGAGGGCTGGGGGAGCTGTGGCGACGCCCCCTATAGGGGGCCCCGGGCAGCCCCGCCTGGCCTGCACGCCTGGCGGACAGCTGCTTAGGAGGGTGAACTCTGGGGCAGCAGGGAACACGGGGAAGGCCCGCTGCCGGGGGGGGGGCGGTGGGGGGAGCCTGGGCCACCACAGACACCCAGAGATGCTGCCTCTGGCCGGAGCCGAGGACATAGATGGGCGGGGGACGGGCCGGAGGGGCTGCAAGGCCCCGTCCACGTCCGTCCCGAGGCCTCCAGGCGGGAAAGGAATGGGAGGCAGATTTTTTCAAAAAGCCCAGCACCCTGCAGTTGTACACAGATGATGATGCATTTGGTACAGAAGTCAGTAGTCCCCCGCGAGGCTTCCGAGTGACCGCCTGATCTGGCTTGGGGGTCACGCTCCCTACAAGAGGAAACAATCTCCCCATATTCTATATTTTCACAAGTTATAGAGCCACACGCCCGTGTTTTGATTCGGTACAGCTGAAGTAGTCCCCAAGATCTAATATGTGAAGCTGTAGGTCTGATTCTCCTGAAGTTCCTCCAAAATTTATTTCTCAGTGCGATGTGTTTAGTCCGTATATTTTTGCCTCGGTTGGCAGATGCGAGGTTTCAACATTTCCTTATTGCTGGGGGCGGGGGCGGGGGGGCTGCGGGTGGCCCCATCCTCCAGGCCGAGGCCTTTGCTGGTCCACGGATGGGTGGAGGCAAGGTGGAAGCCTGGCACGTGGCTGCCGCAGCTGCCAGCGGGAGGGAGCTGGGCAGCTGGGAAGGAAGGGCCGTGTGTGTGCGTGGCACGTGTGTGCATGTGAGCACGTGTGCGACACGTGTGCACCTGAGCACGTGCGTGGCATGTGTGAGCATACCTGCACACACGTGCACACAGCATACGTACACGTGAGGTTCCAGGTGTGCATTGCTTGATGTGATATGCACATGCACACACGTGTCTGATGCGACGCACGCACGTGAGCACCATGTGTGTGTCCGCATGTAGGCACATGCGTGTTGGTACACCTGTGCGTGTCCTTCCTCCTCAGCTTCAGCGCTTCCTGAACGCGACGGCTCGTCAGAACCACTCGGCAAGGCGGAGATGGTCCGCGCCTGTGGAGCGCAGGTCAGGCCTGTCTGTGTCCCTGGTGTGCAGGCTGCCCGTGTTGGCACGCTGCCCAGAGCGGGCATGGCGGAGGGCAGGTCTCCCACGTGCTGGGGCCGCCTGCTCACGCTCCACATTCGCCTTGCGTCCTCCGAAGCAGACACAACCCACAACTCACTCACGGTGCGGACTCTTCCTGCATGCCACCTCTGGGAGCCTGACATTCCCGGGGCTGCCTGCGCTCGCTCCCTCGCCGGCCCTCACCAGCCCTCACCAGCTCACCAGCCGCCTGACCAAGGAGCAGCGGGGCAAAACAGCCCCAGGAACGGCCTCGTTCTGGGGGCAGGGGACGCCAGGGTTGTGACCCCCAGGAACGGGGGGCGCCTCCTACTGGTGCCTGTGCACTTCCCCAGGCGGCTTGAAGGGCCGGCGCCGGGGGCTGGCCCGCTGGGTGGGGAGCGCAGAGGCAGAAGGTGCCCGGCTGGCAGGGCTGAGCGCGCAGGCGGGAGAGCGCTCGGGCTGCGCTTCCCTCCCCAACACCCCTGCCGCCCGCCCGCCCGGCTGCGCCCTGGACCCAGCCTCACCCCTGTGTGGTCAGGGCGGGTCCCCCTCGCTCCGCTCCGCTCCGAGGGCTCGCGCCGGCCTCGGGCGGCGCCTCCCGCGCGGCTCCGCTAGGGGGCCCCTGGCGCCCTCGGATGTCGGGAGCCGGCTCCCAGGTGAAGGCGCCTCATTGGTCCGCGGCGGCGTGATGCGGCCGGGCAGCCCTTTTTAAGAGCAGAGCCAGGGAGCGGGCGGCCACCCCAGCCAGCTCTGCCAGCCCGCGCACCCGGAGCGCTGCGTCCACCCAACATGAGCGAGGTGAGTGCGCGGCGCCGCGGCGGCCGCTCCGCGCACACTGACCGCTGCCCCAGGCCGTGCGATCGGCACCCGGTGCGCGCCGCGGGGGCGGAAGCCGGTTAAGTTTGCAACTTTGTGAAAATCCGCCCTGCGGAGAGGACGGGTGCATCGCTGGCTTCTCGGAGGGTGACTCGGACGCCGCGCTGGGCGGGGGCTCGGGCGGGGGAAAGCCCAGCGCTCAGGCTCCCGCGGGGTTT
>NW_004567104.1:76944891-76953512 GCF_000260355.1 Condylura cristata
CTCTGGGCCTGTGCTCCCTCTAGGGAGCCTCCTTTGGGGAGCCGGGTGTGAGGTACAGGGCTGTTGTTACTCCAGTGGATGGGTGAGGAAACTGGGGCACAGAGAGGTTCAGAGCTTCAAGGTCAGCTGGCTCAAAGTCACCACCGGTGTAGCTGACCGCCAGGTGGGTCTGCAAGTCCGAGTGGCGAGGGATTCTTGGACAGCGGTCCGGGGGCGGGAGGCGGGAGGGGCCGGACAGGCTGGCTGCGGTCAGGCCTCGGTTTCCCACACGCCGGGTGGGGACCCTGCGGGACTCACTGGCAGGCCAGGCCGAGGGTTGCAAAGTTTCCTGCCGCGTCGGCGCTCCGGGCTTGCAGCACGAGAAGGCTGGCCGAGGGCTCTTCACACGCAAGGCCAGAAGGGCCCAGATCCCAGCCTTGCCCTGGGAGCTCCGTCTCTGCAAGGTGGCTGCTGGCGGAGCCCGTGGGGTGCTGGGCCCTGCTGCTCAAGCCCCCCACCCCCAGCTGCCAGAGTCATGCTCCTGCGCTTCTCTGAGAACTGGGGCGATCGCTCACTTACGGGCAAGCCCCCAGGGAGCGAGCACACGCCGCGGCCCAGCCACGGGCTTCGGGCTTCTGCACCGTGTCATGAGGGCAGCTCGTGCCGCCCTGCCGCGGACACCTTTGCCGGTTACTGCAGGAGTCGCCCTCCGCCTGAGGTCTTTTGCTGTGGCTGAAACCCCACAGGGGCCCTCAGCTTTGTCTCCCTGGCTGCCCCACACCCCTTCACCCCCTGGGCTCCCCCCCCCTCCCGCCTGAAGGGCCCCTGCAGCCCGCCCTCTGGCCCTCTGGCCCCAGCTTAGGGACCAGCTCTCTGGCGCTCTCCAGATCTCTAGGACTGTGCTCCACAGAGAAAGGGAATTTGCCCTTCCACCAGCACTTAAATCTGCTTAAAACTTTTCATAAAGTTGAACAGAAGCGCCTTTCAGTGGAGAACTGGCCCCCTTCCCCCAACCCCAAAGCTTTGCTTTATTTAGTTGGATCAGTCACACGTGGTTCTGGTGTCAGTAACCCGGCGGGTCGGCTCTGGGGGTGGTTTGCGGGTGCAGATAACCCCGTGCCGCCGCAGCGAGCTGGGTGAGGCCTTGCGATCCTCGGGGCTGCCCGGGGGCTGCTGGGCTCCGGCTTCCTGCTGCGGCTGTCAGCACTGGGTGCAGGCTAAGGACCTCTGAGCGCAGAGCTGCCCCCGGCTGGTGCACAGCCGCCCGACAGAGAGCACCCAGGGGCCAGGGGCCTGGGGTGGGCCGCTGCGGGTCTTTCGGCCTGCGGGGGATTTTGGGAGAGGGACGTGCGCCTGGAGCTGGCTTGCAGCCGGGCGACTTTATGACACAGCATCTTCTCTCTCCGGTGACAGTGTTTTTTGGGGAAGTGACATGTGATTGAGAAGAGCTGCGCAAGTATAGCGAGGAAAGTCAAGTCCAAATTTAGGGCAACGTGAGCGCGTGGAGGTGGCGTGCGGGGGCGTCTCATTTGCATGCGCGCTGAAGTCTGTGAGCCGCGCGAGCGCGGGCGCATCGGTGCAGGGGGCGCTTTGGAGCTAATTCAGCGGGGATCAGCACGCAGGGTTAGTCTGTGCGCTGGGGCAGAGGTCCCGGCCCAAGGCCGAAGTGTGCAGCTTGCATGCTCTGCTCGCCCCCGTGCAAAATGAGAAGGCACAGGCTCCTTCAGGGCGCCCCCCCCCCCGGCTTTGGGAAGAGTCGCCAGGAGTGGCAGCCTCCTCTTCTCATCCAGGGCCGGTGTCTAAGTCGCTTATCAGAAGAACGCGTTTCACTGGGTCAGAGCCATGCGTTCAAGGCAGAGCGGCAACCTGCGATTGCCTCGCCTGGAGAAGGGGTGCCCTGGCTTAGGCGCTGGCTGACAGCGGCTGGTGAGACTCAGTCCCTGGGGACAGCACCGCCCGAGACCCAGCTCGCGCCCCGTGCTCCTTGTGCGGGGTGCTCCACGCGAGCTGCGCAGTGCCGGGCTGCCGGGCGGCTGCAGGCTGGGCTGAACCACGGTGAGGACCAAATGCCGTCTGTCCTCAGCACAGAGTCTGTTGCCTTTTACATTAAATCTCTAAGATCAGCAGAAAACAGTGCCCGGCATTGCCCCGGGCAGAGGTCTGCTAGGGGAGCGACGCTCACTAAGCCTTGGGGTGGGCGCACAGAAGCTTGCAGTCACGGGGTACACGGTGGGGGGGCGGACAGTGGACGAGACGGTGCGCAGCGAGGGTTTCAGCATCACGTGCTCCTAGGAGGCCACTGGGCAGAAGCCAGTGCCGGTGAGGATGGCCAGGGAGACTGTATGCTCTGAGTGCGCCAAGCACCTGCCCTGAGGGGGACTGAGCGCAGCGAGGGTTCTGCAGCTGCCCGCGACGACCTTGCAACACGAGACCGGGCGACAGTTCGCTCTCTCGTGTCAGCTCAACCTCACCTGCGGTTGCACCTGCAGCAGAGCCCGGGGCCTGGCCGGGCGCCTGCCGACGCCCCCTCCCCCTCTGGCCGGGACGTGCGCCCCACCGCAACACCCCTCCAGCTCGCCTCAGGTCTGCCTTCCCCAGCTGGGATGAAGCCCCCTGCGAAGGTGCAGAATGCGCTTGCGGGGATCCCAGCGTGGCGGCCGCCGCCGGCCCGGCTCCCCCCTGCCGCCTTCGTTACCGGGAGCTGCGGGATGGAGGAGCCCGGCCCTGTTTTTCTCTTCTGAACTCTCAGAATGACAGAATGCGGGTGCACTTTTTTTCAGAAAGGAAATTGAATAAATGACTCACGGCTGACTTTGTCCGAAGTTAGCGGAGCCATGTGGCTGAGATGAAAGAGCACGCGGCTCTGTGCTGGGCAGTGCCCTGAGCCCGGGACGGGCACACGCACCCTGCGTGGCCCCCGGGACCACGTCAGTCCCTGTGCTTCCAGAGGCGCCGGCGGCGGGGGGGGCGGCTGCGGCCTCCTGTCCTCAGCCCACTTGGAACCGGCGGCCCCCGACCCGTGAGGACTATCGTGAGCTCAGGCCTGGAGCGTTGAGCGAATTTACAGTGAATTTCTGGAAAGGGTTTTGTCCTGGGGGAAGGGAGGATTTGAGGGGCAGAGACGCCCAGGTTTATAGTATACTCGATGGGTACTTTCGCAGCACGTGACGTTCAAGGTCATGCGGGACGTGTTGCTTTGGCCGTGGGGGCTGCCGTGACCTCCTTCACCGCCTGGTGCCTGGCTAGTGAGGAGCTGGCTGCCCACAGTTCTGGGGCCTGAGGCCTGGGATCAGCGTGGTCAGCCGAGGACGCAGTCGTCACCTGGCCCTTCGATGGTGCAAGTGGGAGGAGTGCTCTGTGTTTCGGGGGGCGCTAATCCCCTGCCTGAGCACCCAACTTGTGACCTAGTCACCCCTAGGGGCTCTCCCACCTAACAGCATCAAATTTGCATGTTAGGCTTTCAGCCTCTGAATTTGGGGAACACAAGCAGACCATGGAAAGGACCCCGGCCTGCATTCGGTGTATAGAACTACCCCTTTGGGGTTATGGTAGGTGTGTCCCCGGGACAGGGACGCTTTCTGGGCCCACACCCATGACTCTGAGGAATGGATGGGTTTCGGGGTGTGGCTTGTGCAGTTAATGCTTCCCAAAGCACCCAACACCCCCTTTTCTGAATGTTAAGGTTTGTGGTCAGCATGCTTTGGGAGAGAAGTCCTGGCTTTCCCTTCTACTCTGGTGGGAAACCGCTTGCTCTGGAGCTCTCGCTCAGGGGAAAGGGTGTCTGGTACTGTGTTCTCAAGCAGTTAGAGAAAATGAGAGAAACTGGGAAGGCTGTCAGCACACGGAAAGAACTCTTGACGTTGGGGAAATGTCAAGGAAAACAGGAGGGCGGGGGTGGGGTGGTTCTCGCTGCCCACAGTTGGGCTTGTGTCCAGCGGGCAGTTGCTCTTCAGGTATGTTCTTTAAAAGTCCAGCAAAAGGCTGTGTCACCCGAGAGGCAGAGCCGCGAATAGCTTGACAAACGGCTGATTGCACGGAAACAGAGCTCCCGGCCGTGCCTCGGGGAGGCCAGGAGAGTCTCAGCAGATTTTCAGGAAGAGGCTGCTGAATCACGGCTGTGCACCCAGAGGTCCACGGGCAGTCACAGGCCACCGTCCCTGGCAGCCAGCAGGCTCACAGCCAAGTCGCCCCCTGGTCCAGAGTGAGTCCTACTTATAGGCACCTCATTATATTAACTAGAACAAATATTTCAGCTGGCTTTAGTTGCATCTTTAAATATTTTCATTTATCTTGGAAAAGCAAGAGATGACAATTCATATGCAAACAGAGAACGGTTGGGTTTGTTCTCCCGGGAAGTGGGGTGCTGAGTTGTGTGCCCACACACATGTGCGGCCTTCGGGGTCTGCCTCCGCTCCCCGCCCGCTGCAGAGCATGGACCTGCCATTAGCCCTCCCCTCCCCACACCTTCGGAACAAAGTGAGGTGTAAATAGCAAACAGAGATGCTTTCTTCGCTTTGGTCAGCAGCCTCTTGAGGATGGGTGTGGGATGGTCTGTAGATGGCTGTTTTACGCAGAACGAAGCGTCTCGCCACACCCATCGGTGACGCCAACCTGTAAACCCGACATCCATTTCTGGGCGCTCCATGTGCTCAGTTCTGCACAAGTTACACATCCCAGGCATCAGTCTGCTTCAATATTGTCTGTGCCTTGCACATAGCCCTAAATTTATGCTTTGGAATTTCGCTGAATGACTTCTCATTCCATTTCTGAAAGGGAAACGCTTGGCCATATTCATAACATCGTCAGTGGGAAAATCAATCACCCGCTAAGTGCCATTATTTTACTTTTAAACTGCCACCTTATACATAAAAGGAGATGAATGAGAATCATAAAGCAGGAAGGTAGTCACCCGCACATTGAATGCTCCCTTGCTGAACGTGAGGGGAATAACCCCTCAGGCTCTTCCGCAGAGGCGACACGCTGCCATGGAGCAAGGGTGAGGACCGTCATGGCTTTGGCCGAGACGCAGACAGCCCGCTGACGCAGGCTTCCCTCCGCCCGCCGGCTGGGAGGCGTCTTCTGAAGGCCAGTATTTGTGTGTTTGATTACAGTCAGGGGCGCCCACAGCTGGCAAATACCATCCACCTTCTCTGTGCCCTCGAGTTCTTGGCTTCGTGTTTCCTCGCACGTGCTCTTCAGTAGGATCGTCTCGGTCAGCTCCTGCTCCTGGTTGAGCCCCTTCCGATTGTCTGTAGAGGGTATCCACACCGACTGCCTTGGGTGGCCTGTTACAAGCAAGACGTCCCTTTTCCTTCAGCTTCCTTTAAGGTCATTTGCATTTCAACTCGGGGACGCTGACGCCTGTGTCCCGCATTTCTTAAAGAACGGTACCTCAGTGTTGGTTTTTGAACACTCGCTTGTAACTGTTTCATCGAGGAGTCTGCAACTGGGTTGTTTCTCCTGGTCTGACAGTTCAAAACCGGGTGGAATGGAACAGCCAACAGCCTGGCATCTGCCCCGTCAAAGTAACCTGTGAGTTGGCCAAGGTTCTAAGGAGGCAGCTATGCGGTTTAGTTTTACACAACCGGAAAAGAGGACCCAGAGCTTGGCTGCATTGTCTTAGCCACATAGGAGAGTGAAAATATAACGAGGCCCTTCCCCAGGTCTCCTTTTCCTAATCCACTTTCTGTCCATCCCACGTCCAAGTCCCACAATTTAAAAACGAGTGAAGAAATGACACTTGACTTAAAATTAAAAATGTAATGCCTATAATTTCCTAACTCAGTAATATGCGCCGTTTCATCGGGGGCTGGTAGGAGAACTGTACTCTTTTTCCGTGAGCCCAACAAAATGTTGGCCGATACGCAGACTTCTCTCTTCTCATTTCCCGCCGTGTCGCTGTGCAGCGCCCGCCAGACGCCGGGAGGCGGTCAGACTGTGAGCCGGGGAGGGCCGCGTGTGTGCCGGAGGCTGACCCTTCTCCTCTGAGCGAGGCATCTCTGCCGCACCCTGGGGTTGACTCGCGTGGGCCACGAGCTGGAGGGGCCAGCGCACTGGGCCTGCTTTCAAACTCGAAGGCGAACGCAGGTAGACACAGGTGGTGCTACTTCTGTGTAGAGAAACGAAGCTCAGGGTCAGGCAGGGACGCTTGCGGACCGAGTTCCGGAAGCTGAGCGCAGGACTGAGGCGTCGGAGGGCCGAGGACAAGGAGTGAAGGGTGCGGTGGGCGGTGGTGGTGGACTACGGAGGTTCAGTGGTGGGAGCATAGGGTGGCAGCGTCCGAGGGGCCCCTGTGTTCCCCAAGTACCAAAATAGCATAAGCCAGGGCTACGGCAATAAAAAAGAAGCCGTAACTCTTCGTGAGTTCCCCAGCATCGTAGATGGGAGCAGCAAGAAGCAAAACTTGAAGCCCTTCTACGCGAGTAACCGCTCCTTCCCCAGACAGTGCTGGGGGCCGGCAGGTTACGCCCAGCCCCAGTGAGAGGGCTGCCATTCTGTTCCTCTCCCTGCTTTGATTCTCTGTCATTGTGCTATCAGTTGCCTTCAGCAAGCATTCAAGAAACCCATCTTCAGGCCCTTCCTGCTGGTGCAGCGGGAGGTGGTGCAGCGGGTGCAAGTGAGCTTCAGTCACTCCGGTGTGAGTTCGATCCCGGCCCCGGAGGTGACCCCATGGCGCGGCAGTCCCCTCCTGTCTCCCCGCTGCTCCCCTCAGCAGTGGACTTTGTCATCTGCCTGTTCTGCTCCCCACCCTGTCTCTGGTGAGTCCTCTCACCGCCCCTGCACCTCTGGCCTGTACTCCCGTTCTGTATGCATAAATAAATCTTAAAAAGCCCCCGATATTCAGAGATTGTCAGCTTCGGGGGAGCCATCTCCCCTGCCCTCCCACGATCCAGGAAGGGACAATGAAGGGGTGACTGCAATGTCAATCCCCTTGGTTTGCAAAGCTTGTGAAAGCACCCCATCCCCCAGGTAAAAAATTCCGAGCACACGTGCATGCACAGCATTTATTTCTTTTAAACTTTTTGTGCACGCTCGTGTGCTAATATATTTGGGGCAGTGAAGAACAGACACAAATCAAAACTGAAGAGGACGGGAGAATGATCGCAACACCCTACTCTCCGGTACCTTGCTGATGGCGAGACTTTACGAGCCAAGAAGTCAAGGCAGTGTGTGTGTCCTGTCTTTGCCGTTATTTTCAACCTGTGAAAATTTGACACAGGGTATTTTTTTTTGTTTGTTTTGTTTTTAATGAATAATGTAACGGTTTAATTTTATATCATTTTGTGCCTTTTTCCGTCTCAGTTGCCATCCGTGTGGGCTTCCTGTCACCAAATCCCCCGTGTGCCACCATCATAGTCCCGTGCACGTCCCTCCCGCCATTGTTTTTGATCCCACTCCCCACCCCACCCCGTGAAATGTCTCTGGTCTATAGCTGTTCATCATTATTATTTTCTCCCCTGGCCCTTTATACTCCTGCTGTGAGAGAAACCATCCGGTATTTTTCCTTTTCTTTCTGGCTTATGTCACTAAGCCTGACCCCTTCCAGCTCCATCCATGTTCCTGCAAAAGGCAACACAGGGCATTTTTTATTGTGTAAAAGAACCCTATTGTGCAGTTGACCATCTACGTGTCTTTAATTCTCGAGTTCAGTTGTGTGAAGGCTCATTTGTAGTATTGGGAAGCAGCTCTCCAGGGCTTTGTTACCTTGTAACCCCAAACCTCTAGCCGCAGGAGACAACAGCTCTCCCCCGCCTCCCCCTGGCCCCCCACCTTTCCACTTCTATAAACTTGGCCGCTCTCGAGTGCTTCATGGAGGTAGTCTCGTGCCACGCTGTCTCTTCGTGACTGGCTGCTGCATCTGCTAACGTCCTCACGGCTCATCCTGGCCACAGGTGACCATGCCGGAATGTCCTCAAGCCCCTTACCTCCCGTGGGGAGATCAGCAGTACAGGGCGTAACCTGGAAAGCTTACCCGAGCACAGGTGGCCATATTCTGAGAGCGGGTCAGGTGTGAGGTTCCGGACAGCCCTCTCGTGGGCAGCACCAGGCAACAGTGCCAGTGTCAGTCAGACAGGGATGACATTTCTTCGTACCCAATATAAAGCCCTTTCCGCCGTGCCCGACCGCGAGCCCTGCCCAGGCTTGGGAGAGCCGCCCGCCCGGCAGCCGCTGTCCCGGGTGCCCGGGCTGTGGCGCTGAACCGCGGCCTGGCCTCCCTCAGCGGTCAGCCTCTTGCAGACCACCGGCCTCGGAGGCTGGCAGCCTCCGCCCTACTTAGGACCCCGACCAGTAAAGGAGGCCAGAGTTGTCATTTCGCTCCAAAGAGTCCTTCAACACAGGGAGCTGGTGCCCCAAGGCTAATCTTGTTCAGCATCAGCTTCTGAGGAAAAGCCAGTCTAGGTCCCCTGCGCATTTCCTATTCTATTAAATTTCTCATCTTCTGTCCTCTTCAGGATACACCCAGTTTCTTTTATATCTGCCCCAATTCCATGTAGGACTTGGACAGGAAGGGTGTGAGCACGAATCTCCGCCCGGATTTTGTTTTCATTAGTCTCGAGTCCAGAAGGAGCACGCGTGGGAATCTTGACAGCTCCCAGCTCTCCCCTGTATGTCTCAGGTCAGGTTCCCACGCCCACCCCCGC
>NW_004567104.1:76954137-76954791 GCF_000260355.1 Condylura cristata
CCAGCGCCCAGCTCGCGAATGCTCACACGCCTGTCCGGGTACTGTGGTTGGCTTCCAGGGTACTTGCCCATCCTCTCAATGACTGTGTGGGTTCCGCCGGCTTTCACCATCTGCCTGCAACAGGGTCCAGTGGAGAAAGAATTCCTTCGCTCCGTCAGAGGGTGACGGCGGGGACAGTCAGTGGGGTTCTTGAGCCCCAGCGTGGGGGGCCGTCGGGTGCTGCGCCCGTTGTGAGCCACCCACCGAGCGGCCGGCAGGCACCTCGGCCGTCCCTGCCCGCGGGGCGCTGGCCTCCTGGACACCCTGGGGGCGTCTTCCCCTCGCCTCTCTTCTTCTCTCTGAGCTTGCAAGGCCTGGGTGCATCCTTCTATTTATAGCTCTGTTCTCACGTCGGCGTAAGTCCTGTCAAAATACCGAGATAATACAGCGTGGCATCGCCAATATTATTTGTGGCGATGTTCTAGACCCGGGAGGTGTGGGCTAGCCGCCTCTCCTTGAAGAGGACTTCTTAAAATAGACGGAGCGGCGCAGCAGGGCGGCCACCAGACTCCTCCTCCGAGTGCATCTCTCCTCCCTGGATCTGCTCTTTCTTCAAAGCCGCGTCGTGCATGTTGCGGGCACGGTTTTTGTGAATTTTCATGTCATCATTTTTTT
>NW_004567104.1:76954891-76955606 GCF_000260355.1 Condylura cristata
TTTGGCTGAAATTCAGGTGTGAGCTCCCCCACAGCTGCGTCTTGGGGAAGGAGTTTGGATTTTCGCATGACAGAAATATAAACGCCGCGTCATGCCACGTGGCCACGGCGGAGGCCTCGGGAGCCGGGCTGGCGCCCGTGTCACGTTAGTGTCTCGAGGGCCACCGAGTGGCCAGAGCCCCTCAGGCAGAGGACACTGAGAACACGCCACGCTCCGGAGTGTTCCTTCCTGTGGGCCCTGGCAGGCGACCAGCTCAGACCGACGGTGGGGGTCCGGCCGCCCTGAGACCGGCTGGGACGAGAGTGGGGTGCTGGTGGCGCCATTGGCCTTGGGAGGCGTCTCAGGATGGCGCCCTCAGCACCTGGCAGGCGAGGCCCTTCCAGAGAGGGGCCCCGGGTGAGTGCAGGGGTCAGCGGCCGGGACCAGCCTCCTCGCCCTCCCACCTGTGAGCTTTTCGATTGAAAAGAAACGAGAAACAGTCCGCCTGTGTCTGACTAGGGGAGTAGGCGGCTGGGGGCCCCACCAAAGATGGTGCTTTCGGGCGGGCTCTGGGGCAGCCCCTGGCGGCACGCTTGGTCCCCAAATCAGCGATGCGGGGGGACACGGCCGGCTTCTCGGAGGGTGGAGCCGTAAATGCCCCAGAAATGCCTGGAGAGTGCGTGGTTTTTAGGTGGTAGAAATGCTGGGTTGACCCCAAAGGGGGACGTCGCTCCAG
>NW_004567104.1:76956787-76959480 GCF_000260355.1 Condylura cristata
GGCCCCATTCAGACCTACCCGCCCAGGTCTGCGCTGTGACCGGCCTGTTTATTTCATGCACAGCGCAGTTTGCGAAGCGCCCCCGGGCCACCGCCTGCCGTTTGCTGCTGGCGGGACCCAGGGCCTACGAAGTCAGGTGTTAGCCGGAGCAGCTCGGCGGGTCGTGTGACGTCTGTCCGCTGGACGCACAGTGTCTGCCCGAGCGGCACAAACCTGGGCTGTTTGGCTTCCGCCCGGTGCTGGGCAGGGCTGCTTGCTGGGGCCGCCTCACCGGGCACGTCCAGGGGGGCTCGGGAAGGAGACTCGCCCCCACAGCCCTGGCGGTCAGCGCCAAGACCGAGGTGCGGGCGGAGGCTCCCGTGAGGCCCTGTCCAGGTCTCTTCACGTTGTCCACCCTAGGGCACGCGTGTCCCACTCTCCCTGGAGAAGGACTCCAGTCCTACCGCATGAGGACTTTCTGAGGGGCGACGGTTCCAATTTTGGGAACACACGCCTCAGCACGTAACCCTGACCACGTGGCAGGGCTTGCCGTCCAGTCTCCAGGGCAGCGTGGGCCGTCCCTGGCCTGTGAGAGCCGACAGCAGGGCAGCGCTGTGAGGCGCAGCCCGGGGGCGTGGGAGGGGCCGTGGCCCTGGGCCCGTGCTCAGGGACCAGAACTTCCCGTGCTTCTGCCGAGGCTCAGCGAGCCTCAGGCCCAGGGCAGATCTGCTCCTTGAGGGCCCCAGAGGCCGGCCAGAGCCTCCCGCTGCCGGGTGGGGGTCACTCCCTGAGCCCGCGGCCGCGTCTGCCCAGAGGCGGTGGGCTGGCAGTCGCGTGCTGACATCCTTTGACGGGTTAGTTGGGGGACCCGCTGTTTTTTGCTTTCCACGTTTGCTTTTTCCTTCCACATTTTCCCCAATGACCACACCTACTTTTATAAAAGGAAACCATATTTTTTTGGTGTGTGTGTGTGTGGGGTGTAGGCCAGAGGTGTGGGAGGTGGGGGTGAGGACTCCCCAGAGACAGAGTGGGGAGCAGAACAGGTGGATCCACGGAGGCCCACTGCCGGGGGAGCAGCGGGGAGACACGAGGGGCTGCTGCGCCCTGGGGTCCCTCCCTGGCGGGTCAGGCCAGGCTGCAGTGGGGATAGTGATGAGACTTGACCCCCAGGCTACTGGCGAGGCCCAGGAAGCCTTATCATGTAAAGAAAGAAAATGTCTGAAGGGTAGAAAAGGCAAACTGAAGCCGTGTGACCGGGGGACGGAGCAGTGAGCCTCACCAGGCGACGGCCAGCCCTCGAGATGGCCGCGGACAGCAGCCGCCCTCCCCATCTGTCAGCACACAGGTCAGCGCGGAGCTGCTCCCGCGGGACAGCGCATCTGAGGCCGTTCAGCCCTGGGCCCTTCTGTGGGACCTTTTGTGGGGAGCGTGAGTCGAGGGCGGGAAAGGTGGGGCGCTTATCCGGAAGAGCCGTCACTTAAAAAACCATCTATCTAATGACAAACAACAAAAACAAAAACACCGCCTTTCATGTTTTCCAAGCTCTCTCTGACTTTAGTTTGGCTCCTTTAGGGATTAGATTAGTGGAGCATTTAATGCTCGATTTCGGAATGTTACCAGGAGGATTACAGATGATTCAAAGTACCAGTGCCCAGAAGCGGAACTGCTGCGCCCTTATCCCAGGCTGCTGGCATCCACGCCTCTTCCCTCGGGACAATTCAGGGGCTGGGGTTCCAGCGGGCCTGCAGGGACGTCCCCAGAGGCTGTTCTGTTATCTGGGAGGGGCCCCCCATGACCAGCAGCCGCGGCCGGGGGTGGGGGCAGCTGTGTTCGAGACCACACGAGCCTTCCTCAGCGCCACGAGAAACACCACAGCACGGCCACGTGCCGCGGCCGGCCAGACTCGGGGTGTCCAGACGCCGGGGACCCGCCCGCCACCGTCTGCTGAGCCGGGGCGGCTGCGGGACGGTGGGTTTGTGCCTCCTCCGCTGACGGCCCCCGAGGAGCTGCCTGTCACCACGCGCCTCTCAGGGTCCTGGAAACCCCAAAAGCGTCAGAACCGGCAGGACGGAGCAGCAGGAACGCAAGACCGCGCGGAGCCCGGCAGCTGGGGAGACGCGCTTGGGAACTTCGGGGCGCGGGAGAGGGGCCGCTTCCCTCCCCCCGGGGGATCTCTGCTGCTGCGTGGAGCAGAGTCCAGCCAGCAGATGCTGGAACAGAGGGAGAGAGAAGGCAGGAGTCTGGGAGGGAGGCCGGCTCCGCGGAGAGCCGTCCACTTGACATTACCAAATAGGGCTCCTTGGAGAGCCAGGAGCGGTGGGCGGGGCAGCGCGGGGCTCACCCCTTCCTTCTCAGGGTGACCGGTGGACAGGGGGTGCAGGGCCCGGTGCAGCCGGTGGGGCTCGGCCCACACCCACCCCCGCAGGCAGTCCCCGGGCCCCCCCGCCAGGTGTGAGCTGGGGGTGTCTCTTCCAGGCCTCTGCCTCGGTCATCTCCGTCACTGTCTCGAGGGGGTCGGTCCATTCTCTGTCCGTCCTTCCGGTGTGCGTCCACCCAAGTCACATTCTGTCCAGGAATGACCGACCTTCCCCCACCTCCAGGCGCACCCGTCCCAATCTGGACCGGGCGTGGCTGCCCAGGGCTTGGGGCCTCGGGGGCTCATTGGACACCTGCTTTTGAAGAGGATCTTCTACTTCTTAGACTGGGAGGCCAGA
>NW_004567104.1:76960565-76974293 GCF_000260355.1 Condylura cristata
TGGATGCAGGAAACAGACGGGGCCTCTCTCACTGGGGCCAGAATGTGGCCTGCTCTTCCGTCTTGTGGGATGGAAAATAAGTATCTGAATTTCAGGGGGAGTGTGTGCTTCCTGGGGCAGACCGACGGGCCGCCGCGTGGAAGCGCCTCCCGGGGCCCGGTCCTGGGTTGACCTTCCCGAGGAAGCGGGTTTTGGCGACTGGGCTTCGTGTGAGCCACGAACGGGGGCCTGTTGGCGTCAAGAGGGGGCCCCGAGGCAGGTTCTAGAAAGTAGCCACAGAAATGTGCAGAAGTATCACGCGTCAGGCAGCTGTGGCTTGTGAGAAATCCGAACGAAACGCCCAAGGACGGCCTCAGGACGACTTTCCAGATCCTTGAAATTTCCTTTGGGCGCCTCCCTCCGTCGGGGCGCGTGTGACCACTGTCCTGCGGTTTTGTTTTTTGTCCCTGCGACTTCTTCTGCTCTGATTTTCATTCAGCGCTCGGAATCTGCCTTCCTCCGCGCAGGGGTCACTGACAGCTTCCCCGTGCCCCGCGGAGCCTTGCAAGCACACAGCTGGCCGGGCAGCCGAGCCGGGAGCGCGCCCTCCCCTCCCCTGGTCACCTGCGTGGGTGAGCCGGTGAGCCCCGCTGCGGCCACGGCACGTGGGGTCGCCCGGGGACGCCCTCCCCGGCCCTCCTCGCCGGCCCAGCCCCTGCAGACACATCAGCTCACGTGTCTACGGCCGTGGCTTCTTCCCTGTGTCCCCTGTGACAAGCGGCTCCGTGGCTCACGCCACGTGCAGCCCAGGCTCTGCGGCCTCGGCGAGGAACACGCTCGGGCGTCCGGGACCAGGACGCGGCCTGGGACGTGCTGCCCCAGGTCTGGGTCGCTGAGGGGAAGGTGGTGGCCCGCACTGTCGCTGCCTGATCGCAGCTCCTGTTCCCTCAGCTTCGTGCCTGGGCGAGGCCTCGTGTGCCCCCCGTGGGTGCCTTCACCAGCTTCGCCAAGAGCTCGGACCGGGCCTGCAGGGGCCAGGCGAGTCGCGGGCCCTGTCCCCTCGTGCCGTTGGGGAGCCTGATGCCGGGGCCAGCTGGCCCTCCCCCAGCCCACTCCTGAGTCCTCGGACAGGACAGGATGGGGGGGCCCCGCTGTGCGCCCCACCGTGGAGTGGAGGTGCAGCCACTCATCCCGGTGCTCTGCCCGCCCCAGCCCCGGGCTGCTCCTCACTGCCACGGGCGCGTCCTGTCGGCCAGCGGGCGTCGTCCTGCACGGAGGGGCCTCTGCAGCCGGTGCTGCTGCCAGCTTCCACACGGGCCATTCTCCTGGTGAAAGGTGGGGTCTCTCCTGTCTCTCCTGGTTTTGACTCCCCCCGGGCAGGCGGCGTGCACGCCAGGGCCGAAGGCCGCCTCGCGCCAGAGGTGGGGGCCGGGAGGCTCCTCTCCCCCCCTCCCGCCCAGCCCGTCCCTGAGTTTTCTGGCCTGGAGCCCCGTGGGTGCCTCCTTTGGGCCCTGCCCTCCCGCCCCCTCCGGCTCCCCCAACAGCGGCAGCTTGGAGCCGTCGCCTGAGGCTCTGCGTTCGGGAAACCAGCTCAGCCGCGTCTTGGCTACCCTCCCGTCGACCACGGCGCCCTGGGACCGCAGGAGCCGCCGCTTCAGACGTCCGGCCTTGAGCTCCGCGTCCGGCCTGTTCCCGGGTCGCGGCCTAGCTGCTCACGAGCCCCCCGCACTCGTGGTTTATTAGATGGGATGTTCCCTTCTTCGTGAGCGTCTCGCAAGTTCTGCAGAACCTTGAAATGAGACGCTTTCAGGCACCCCATTCTGCAGGGCCATTTTCTGCTCCGAGACCCCATCTTCCAGCACCTCTTGGGTCCATTTGCCTCCGTCAAATAAGACTCGACACAGAAACCCTGCCTTAGAAATGGGGAAAGGCTCCTCTCTTGCTTGGTGGATTCCGATTTGGTTTCCGCAGCCTCCGAGGAGTCTCACGCACCGCGGGATTCGCAACACCTGCAAGGTGTCGGTGCTCAAGGCACTCCGCTCGCGCCCCGATTCCGTTCGGTTTGACTTTATTCAAACCCTACACACTCTCCTTTCATGCCGCGGCGCTTTCCCCGAGCTGCCGTGAACGACGCTGTGGGGGTCAGCCCCTACAGCGCCTCTGGCTCGGTGCTGCACCCCGGTCAGGTGGTCACGGAGTTCCAGGAACCTGGCGTTTGAAAAGCCGAGCATCAAAATAAGCACACACCAGAAGGGCAGCGTCACCTACTTGCAAGTCAGCCAGACCCAGGGAGGGCGACCTGGCTGAAATCAAGATGCTGTGTGGCCTGGGAGGGAGCGAAGCGTGGCCGGGGACTCAAGGGCCCGCTGACCTCAGCTGAGGTCCGGCCCAGGTCCGCACCTCCTCCGCGGTGTGCGCGGGGAGATGCGAAGACTCAAGGTGTTGCAGATACTCCAGGGCCCCTCCCGCGCCTCTCCTTCCCTCCCGCTTTCTGCCCGAGCCTCCCAGGCAGAGGCCCTGTGCTGGGTGGGCGCCTGCCCTCACGCGCACCAGGTGTGGGGTGCATTCGTGCCTGGCACGTGTAGGTGGGGTTGGCAGTAAGTGGGAGACGCGGCCGCCTCTCCTCGGGCCACCGTCTGCGCGAGGCAGTGGGCACCTGGGGGCTGGATTTGGTTAATGGCGTCCTGGATCGCCCACCCTGCTTGTTGACATGAATCGGAACCCAAAGCAAACGTTTCCCAGAGGTCCACTCTGTTTTCAGAAGTCGGCTAAGGATTGGGGAGTTTCCCAGGGCGACACTGAACACAACCAGGGGCGGGTGATTGTTTGGGTGCTGCTTTCGGCGAGTCCTGGACCCCCACGCCGACTGGGAGGGCACCCTTTCCTCAGGCCGCTGAGAGCGGCTGCTCCCTGCTCAGCGCCTGCCTGCCTGCCCAGGGCCCTGTTGGAAGGTTGTGTGACAGTGGCCGTCCTGCAGGGCAGTAGGCCCTGGACAGAGAAGCCAATCTCCAGTGTGGACTGGGCCACCAGCTGGCCACAGGAACCTGGGCGCAGTGCCCAGCTGGCCCCATCTTCACCTGAAAGTGAGAGACTTTCCCCTGTCACCAGGCCCCATTATCGGACAGTGGCCAGAAGGTTGGGCTGACCAGTGACCTCTCTCCACGGACCAGTGGTGAACACCTTGCCATGGGCAGAGCTGGACGTGCTCTGATGAAGCCTGATAGCGTGTTGCACACATCCTGCACGCAGCTGCTCAGGCCTCCCACCCAGCATGGCCCACGTGCGTGGGTCTGTCCCTAAAGTAGTCATCCTCCGATCAGCCGAAGGAAACCTTTTCGTTTCCTGTATTTCTTGTTCTGTAGACTTCGTAAACAATGACGAAGCCTCAGTCAACAATAGAAGAAAATTCGACTCTCAACTTAGTGTTTTGGCTTTTCCAATTTACCTAAAAACAAAACTTGGGCACAGCAGTGCGCGGGAAACACAGTGCCGGTCTGGGCTTCGGCACAGCCCTGGCCGTTTCCCGTGGGTGCGGTGTGGGCGTCTGGGGTGCAGGTCCACAACAGGGGCCCTGCTTGGCGCTGGCGGAGGGGGCCTCTCTCGGGTCCCCCAGCCCTGTTCTCGTGAGCTCTGTTCTCACCGTCTGAAGTCAAGTAAGGCAGAGCTAGACAGAGGGCAGAAGACGTGGGCACCACAGCACCCCGGATCCCCCGTAACAATCTCTTTCATTTTCTCCTGCCCTAGAGACAAGGCACTGGAGCCACCAACGGCAAAGACAAGACCTCGGGCGAAAACGGTAAGATGGGAGCAGCCCGCCCCGCTTCGCTCACGGGGCGGGTGGGCGGGGGCCGGCGCCCGCCTCCCCGTGCTCACAACCCTCCTCTCGGCGAGAGCGCTGGTGCTCGCTGGAGCCCCGGCCTGGGTTTCTGCAGCCGATGGAACCAGCTAAATGCAGCGAGGAGCCGTTTCCTTCCCAAAGGAGGCTCCCATTTTGGGCAGCATGATAATTACAAGGCAAATATAGTTCTCTGCTTTCTTCATTAGGGTTGGTGAGAACCATCCCGAGTTGTTGTGAGGATAAAATGAGATCAAATGAGATAAGTGCTTTGAAAACTGTGAAGTGTTCACGTCCTAAAAGGAGGCTTGAAAACCTGCTTCACCCTCCTCGTTCTCAGAGCCCGGCGCTGGGCCCGGGGAGGAGCCGGTCAGCCGGAGCCCTGCGGTGCCTCCAGGGCGAGAGCAGGCGCCCGCAGGGAGCTGGCAGCCGGCTCCTCCTCGGGCCGGGTAGTCGGGGCGCTGAGGCTCGGAGTGGGAGTTGGGCGGGGGTGGGGTGAGCCCTGCTGCCCAGCGTTAGCCACTGTGGTGGAGGGTTGGACAAGGAGACGCTACCCTGAGCACTGGGGCAGAAGCTAGAGGTCCCCCGAGGTTAGACTCAGGCATTCGTGTTTGCGTGAACTGCGAGCTAGCAAGTGCGTGCGCGCTGTGGAAAACCACCGCATCTCCTGGTGGAATTTAGGTTGGTGCCAACTCATCCCACTGTGGATCATGCCAATCTCAAATGCCGGTCGTAAATATCCCTCAGGGGCCAGAAAACCTCTTAAACCTCTTTGGACCTGCTTTGTGAGTCTGAGCAAGACTCGAGCCCTGGAATGTTCTTCTGGACGGCTCAGGCCCACCCAAGAGCAGGGTCAGTGTGGGACCTCTCGGGTGAAAAGGCCGTGATGGCCGTGAGCAGTGGGTTGGGGCTGACGAGGCCCCTGAGAGCGGGGGAGGGAGCCCCGAGATCAGGAAGTGGAGGCCCCAAAGCTGCGGACTCCCCGAGCCATCTGTCTATGTCCATCTCGCCCCTGGAGCTAATCCCCATGGAACATGGCGCCCTTAGAATCCTGGAGTGTCGCTCCCCCGAGTCCTCGCTGTTAGAGCTTCTTTCTGTCCTTAGTTGTCCCCACAGCTTCAGCGAATGTCTGTGTTGTGTCTGCTGATGCCTCACCTGTTAGAAATCAAGATGGAGATGTTTTCAAAGTTTGCTTATCAATTCATTAAAAATAAAGCAGCAGACCTACGTCATGTTCACATCAGTAGCATTGAAACGTGGGATGTCATTATTTCCAAAACAGAAAAAAACATTTAGAGAAAAGAATGGCAGTTTTTTTTCAGAGCTTTTCAAAGTCTTGCTTAATAGAAGGCAGCTGTGCCTGCATTTAGTCTGCTACAATATCACGTGTTGTGTAACCCCTGGAAGATTCCGCTGCACCCTCGGGAGAGAATGAGACTTCAAAGAGTAGTGACACCTTCGTACTGTATGAAAGTGGGTCTGATCTGAGGTCGTGCTGAAAGGAGAGAGGGGCCGCATTCTGAGGCCTTTGTGGCACGGCCTCTGTGTCTTGTGCCAGGAGCAGGTGGTGGCAGAGACGGGGCAGGCCTCCGGTTTCACGCCCCCGGGCCCCGGCTCCACAGTGGCGCCTGGTCACCTGTCGCTCGGAGCAACACCGTGAGCTTGGCCGCTGCAGCAAATCAGCTGTTCCCGACAGCGCTGCTTTCTGCCGCTTGAAGTCATGGAGTCTCTTTCAGACCCAGATGGGTCCACGCTAGCGGAAACCTGGAGGTGTGACAGTGAACGCAATGGAAAATTGAAAGTGCTGTGGCCTCAGGTTTTCTTTATATAATCTAGGCATTAGCAGCTCTTCTCCTCTGAGTAGAAAAGGGATATTTCGACGTAGAGATTACTCAAGTTTCCAGAATAATGACACTATGTAAATTCAGAGGACTGACATTCAGTCCTTAACTTCAGATAAAACTGGCCATTATATGTGCATGATCTTTTATTATAATATTAAATTTGTGCTTTAGACGCCCAAATCAAACAATGACAGGTCAATAACAACCCAACCAGGACGTCTGGACGAGGTCTGAAAGATGTTTCCTTAAACAACTCTAAGTTGCTTAATTCCTTGTTCCGAAAAGTCATAATACAAGATCACCTTGGAGTTTCCGCTTTAACCTGATGTTACTGCCACTGAAACTCAAACTGTGTTGCCATCACTCAGTCCCTCAGGTATCTATAAAGATCTTTTATCTGAACGTGTATTTCCTGTTGCAACACAAGAAGCTGCCTACATGTGTGGAAGGAACAGGGCCCTGAGAACAGGAATATGAAACGTGGAACTTAAGATGTTATGAGCTTTGGGTAGTGGTCAGTGAAACTGAGTGAACACGTGCAGAGATCATCAGTTGTCTCCAAATCGAGGTGCTCCTGTTTCCCATTTTATCAATTCAGTTGAGGTCTCCGTTGAACCCTTAGAGGCTGCGGGAGTGAATCTTGAGGGAGGCGAAGTTAGATTTCAGATCACAGAAGACACAAGTCAGATAAGTGGAAACACTTGGGGGATCTAAATCCTTGGGCCGTCTGGAATTTCCTCACATTAAACATTATCTAGAGGGGCCACGGGCTGGAGTCTGGAACCTGGCTTGGTGTCTGTTGACGTGAAATACATTTGTCCTCTGGTCTGCGGGGCCCCCCAGGCCCCCCCCCCCCACCTCCAGGAGGCAGGTCTCTGCGTCCAGAGCAGGGCCACTTCTGATATTGCCCATGGTTTTGAAAGGAGTATTGGGGTGATTGTGTTTCAGCTTAAAAGATGAGTCCATCAGGATCTCAGTGGCTCGGAGAGGTTCATTCCTAGCTGCACAAAATGCCGTTATATGCCTACTTGGGACAAAGACTTCCCTGCTTGTTGAGGCAACAGCCTGCTCGAGCGAATCATAGTTCTTACTTATGATCACAGCTCATCTGCTTTGTTAAATTCCAACATGCGTGCAAACACACACACACATCCGAGTCCAGAGCGCTCACCAACAGTCACCAGCTTGGACCCAACCACGAGCTTTTCTTTTTTGTAAAACAGAACGTTCATTGGCCTCTTGAGCTGAGTCTTTGTTACTGTTGTTCAGAGAGAGTCTGAGGCTTTGGTTTCTTTTTGACACAGAAAGTAGGAAGATGCTGGTGGGCGAGCGGCCAGGGGAGACGTCCAGTCTGAGCAGGATATTGATGAATCGTAATCCTGGGCCCATCTTCCTTCCTGGGCTGTGGGCTGACTCAAGCTAAATTGAATTTCTAAAAGTAGAATGGATTTCTCTTGACTTAGTGAGTGCAGACGCATTTGTTTCCAAAAGGCTCTGGCGTTGGAGGTGAGAGGCCCTCGAGCCCCCGATTTTGATAAAAAGCAAAACAAAACACCCCAGTGGTGCTCTGGCTAGGAGGCATGTGAGCCACTCCGGGGCTCTTGCGGCTTCTTTGAGCTGTTGACCCGTAGCTGAGCGGAGCCTCAGCAGCACACACCTGAACAGGTGTGCCCTCCTCGCGGGGGTTCAGGACGGAGGCTTCTGGGAGGTGTGGGGAGCTGCTGGGGCGTGTATTTGACGGCTTATGTGATTGGGAACAACAAATAAGATCAAAAGTCCTTGCACTGGATAGTCTTCTAGAGATTTGGGAAAAGATCAAAATTGTAGAAATTTAAGCTCCTCTTACCTTTGAATTTGGAGGGAACACAGACACACAAAGGGGTTTCCTTGTCTTCCTGGTATTAAACAGTTGGACAGAGAGGTAAACTGAGGACCTGAGTAGACCTAGAGAAACACAGATGCACTTACATGTGGACACCTGGTTACATACATGCCTGCCCATGAGAAAAATGTCTGTCGTCACGCCTCCGCCCAGATACACGCACGCACACACACCTGCACGGCACCGAGCGTGGCTTTTCGAATAAGCAGTGGGGTCACCGCTCTCCCCAGGACTTACACCTGCAGCACCCACCCCACCCTGCCCCACCCTTTCGTGGAGGTCACCAGGAGGCACCAGCATTTACCTCCTGCTGAGACCGACAGAGACTTGGCAGGTTTCGCCCGGGACACCCTTCGCTTCGCCTGCGCCTGGCTTTGTGGGGGAGCGGATGTGAGGTCTGTGTGGGGTGGACGAGGGCTGTCGGGGTCGGGGCTAGGACACACGGATGGTGCACTCACAGGACACCCGAGGCGGGGGGCCGCGGCCTGGGGCCGGAGGAGAGGCTGGCGGCTCTGGCTTCTGGGCGCGAGGAGGCAGGGGCGTGGGCAGAGGGAGGAATGCAGGAAGGCCACGTGCACTACGGCCGCGTGGACCGCTCGCCCTGCGGCCACGGACAGTGGGAGCGAGCTGCCTCAGAGAGGGGTGCGGGAGAGTCTGGGGCACACGGGGGGCCAGGGCCTGCGGTGGGCCTGTGGCGGAGGCCGGTGAGGCCTGTGTCCACGCTGCGTCCTTCTCCATGGAGGTGTGGGTGGCCTGGCCGAGCTACGCATCTCGGGAGAGGCGCACAGAGGACTCAGCGTTCAGCTGTGAGAGGCGTCGGGATGGGCAGACTGGACTCCTGCGACCTGGCTTTTGGGAGGGCCCCTCCCTCGGGTGACCTGGCTCTCGGGTGCGCAGGTGCTCCCAGACCAGGAGCTTCCAAATCTGCCTCTGCTGGTGCCGTGGACTAGGCTGTGCAGAGCGCGAGGCCGCGCCCGAGGGAGGCCGGCTGCAGACACACGAGCGCTCAGCGAGCAACCTCAGCACTCTCTCCGGCTGCGGTCTCCCTGTCTCGCCTGCCTTGTCTGCATCTGAAATGACCAGAAAAAAAAATTCAAAGCCAGAGCGGATGAAACACTAACCCGGCTCCGGCTTTCCAACATTATCAGCCCGTAAGTCCCGTGAGGCTTCGCTGCCAGACTCCAAGGATCTGTGCAGAAGACAGCTGGACACACTGGACACACGGTGTGGCTGGTTGATGGGGCGGGGGGTGGGAAGGGTGGAATCGGGACTATAAGCCAGGGCCTTACACCCCAGGGTCTCGCACGCACGTGACCGGTCGGTGGGCTGGACCCTTGCGTCATCTTCACGAGGCTGTTTTGGGCCCGCGCCGACGGGGAAATGGCCATCGTCCATCTCCGTCGCCCCATTATAATAAGTGCACGCGCAGTTGCCCTTTGGGATAAACACCCCGCTTCCTGCCTTCAGCGCCACGTGCACCGCCGCGTGGCCCCGGTCACCGCTGCATCTGCCCTAAGCCGAGCGTCACGTGCTCCCCTCACGCCTCCCGTGGGTCTGCGTGGCCTTGGTGGCAACAGCCTCGCCCCGCAGAGAGCGTGCTGAGTCCTTACGCGCAAGGTCCCGGAGCTGGCAGGAGGGACCCACTTCCAGGGCCCGGGCTGTCCTGGCGCGTCTCCAGAGTCCGCTCTTGAGGGGAACCCTGTGTGTGACAGCAACTCGGGGGGCTGTGGCCTGAGCCCGCGGGCCAGGAGGAGGCCCGGGGCGGCGTCTGGGCCAGCTGGACATCAGTGTCAGCAGTACCTGCTTCCCTCGCTCTAGGTGATTGGTCTCCAAGGAGCGTGTGGCTGCAGACTAACGCTAGGCAAAGACACATTAAAAATTCAAGGCCTGGTGGCAGGGTGACTGCGGGGAGAGAAATCTAATACACCCCAAATTGACAAGGCTGTAAGGAAAGAAATAAACCTTAATAAAATGGAGAAACACGCTCACCTATGAGCTTATCTATATTTTTCTTCCCCCCTTTCCTTCCTTTCTCCCGTCTTCTCTTCCATTTTTTTGTGAGGTTGAACTTTGGCTAACTTTAGACCAAGTAAACATAGAATTTTGTTCCCTACACATGAAGAAGACCCGTGTGCCTCAGGGAAAAGCTCAAGGTAAAAGCCAGGCACTAACAGACCGCCAGTTAAGATCTTTTGAAGTCTCCGAAGCGGTTTGAACCAGGACAGCGACGATTCTTCGTGCCTTTGAGTCTGGCTTGCCCCGGTCAGGAGACAGGGATGTTTCGTATTTTGCTTGTCACGTATGTGGAAATATATTTCTCCGGCGCTTGAAAACACTTTGCTCCTCTAAGTAGGTGAAACACTCGTAGCTGCAGCCTGGGCCTGGTGCAGGGCGGGTCCCTCGCAGGTTCCCGTCGGGGCGTCCATGATGACCCACGCAGAGTGCAGGGGCCCCTTGGGGAGAGGACGTTCAGGCCGACAGCGCAGGCCGAGCGGACCCCGGAGAAGGGGCTTCTCGGGGCGGCCCGCTCCCTTCGCGGGGCTGTGCTGGGAGAAGGAGGCGAGATGCCCCCGCGGATGCCTCCAGCACCTAGAACACCCCGGAACCTGCCCCAGAGCCAGGGCCACGTGTCCCCAGGCCTCCCAAGACTCGAGAACACAGCTTTGGGCAGAGGAGGGGACGCAGCTGGGGGCTGCGAGAGCCCCCACCCCCGTACCCGCTTGATGCTATCAGTTGGCTGCTTCCTGCATCCTTTGTCAGCAGTGAGCTGCAGCCTGGGGTCAGTGCTAACTAGTTGTAAAGACGACGCCTGTTTGGGTTTTCAGTCAGCAGCCGGGGCTGCCTCCCTCCACGTCCGTCTTTTATGCTTCCTCCAGTGGACCTCTGCTTGTGTCAGAGAGTGACCAGCTCTCCTGGCCGCGAGGCAAATTGCGGCCCGATCCGTCTCTGAATCATCTCTTCGCGAGTCTGCGAGGTCCGAGCGGGGCCACCCTGGCCCCCAGCGGGGTCGGCCGAGCCTCCTGGCGGCCACGTGGGGCGGCCAGCGGGCCCTGAGTGCCTGCACAGCCAGCCCGCCGGGCACGGGGGTGAGCTCGGGCCTTACCCCGGCGCCTTCTGACCCACACAGGGATGCAGCCTCCGGGCGGGGCTCGGGGCTCGGCTCCTGCGTCCACGCTGCGCCATGTCCGGACCTGCTGGACAGCGGCAGCGAGGTGGGACAGCCTGAGACGCCGACTCTGAGCGCCCACCGTGGCTCCTCTGTCCACTCTGCTCTCAGGAGCCCCCGGGCTGCTCCCGCCCTGGCTGCCCCCCGTCAGGGCTCACATCTCGGGGTCACCGGGAGGGATGTGGCAGGAGCGTGGACCTGCTTCCCTTTGCTTATTGATTCCGTTATGCTCGCTGGGCGCCCTGTGTGCTGCAGACTGTAGCTGGGGGTGACGGGCGCTTTAGAAGGGGGGGCTGGGACACGCCCGCCTTGGTCCTGGGAGGTGGGAGGCGGGGACCCGCCGGGAAGTTCCAGGAGCCGTAGCTGCAAAGGACCGTGTGTGAAGTGTGGCGGGACTTAGGGAAACCCACAGACAGTGTCTCCGCGGGCCTCGGAGCAGCACTGGCAGGGGCCGAGGGCAGGTGGACAGCGGCCAGTAGCCACGGCTGAGCTGTGGCAGCTTTGCTGGCACGTGGCTTGCCAGGCCAGCAGGCGAGCGCTCGGATGCCAGAGGGGCGTCCGTGTCCGGTGGGCGGAAAGCCTTTGCTTCGCTGTGGTGTGAGTGCACCCCATAAGGGGAGGGGCGTCGTGCAGCCCACCGTCCCCATTCTCTGACATTTACGCTAACTGGGGCCTACCTGATGGCTCAGCGGGTTAGAGCGCAGCACCATGAAGCTGCCACAGCCGCTGCAGCGCGCGTTCGGGCCCCGGTCAGCGAGTGACACCCAGGGCGCGGCAGACCCCTCCTGACCCCCCCCAGCTCCCCCCAGCAGTGCATTTCTGTCCATCTGCCTGTTCCGCTCCCTGCTCTGTCTCTGGAGAGTCCTCTTACCCCTCACCTCTGGCCTGTACCCCGGTTCTATATGCACAAATAATACATCTTAAACAACAGTAAAGCTAGCTGGGAGTCGCGCTGCTCCGGCCGGCCTGGAGGGCAGCAGGCAAGGGCTGAGTACCAGCCCCCGCTCCGTCTCCGCCGCCTCCGGCCCACCGTGCGTGACGAGCCCCACGAGCCCCCCTAAGCTCAGAGCGTGGCGAGGGCGCGGGGAGGCGGGGGCCGGAGCCGCATGCAGCGCGCCTCCCTGCAAGCTTCCCCCCAGGGGCCCGCGGCCAGGTCACCCCTGCCCCGCTCAGCTTCCTAGTGAAAGATGTCACCGCTGCCCGCTCATCGATGCACCCTTCAAAGGCAGACCAGGAGCGACATTTTAAAATTCATTTTTCTTTGTCGGAGCCGCCTTGCCCTGGGGTGGGCACAGCTGTGGCCCTCGGCCTGCGCCAGCAGCGGGGTGGCCTTTGATGCCGCTTGGGCAGGGTCGAGAGAAATGCAAAGGGAGCCGCCCCGCCCATCAGCACCCCGCTTTCTACTTTCACTGTGTAGTGTCATCGGTTGGCCTAATATTTCTAAGAAAGGAAAACTGGCAGGTCTATTTCTGAAAACCGACATAATCGACGCTCCGTGCCAATTAGGCTGTCCCCGTGGCTGTCACGTGGCTGTCCCGTGGCCACCCCCGTGGCTGCCCCCGTAGCTGTCCCAGTAAAGGTTGATGTGTGTTCCCAGCAGTCTGCGAAGCCCCGACCTCAGGTGTCACTTGGGAGGCGAACGGGGTGGCAAAGCCGGGGTGGGTGGGGGGTGTCGCGGGAAGGCGGATGTTGGGGGTGCAGCGCTGTGCCCAGTGGCCAGTCTGAAGGGACCCCTCAGGGAGCCCAGGCCAGCTGCGGAAGTGGGTGGGGGTGGAGCGGGCTCTGCTTCTGGGGAGTCCAGTTTGGCAGAGCTGGCAGGGTGGGGGGGCAGCTTCCCCCCTGACCTGGCCAGCAGGGCCACAGGGCCCCGCAGTGAGCTGGGGCTGGAGGCATCCAGAAGAGCTGCCTTCCCGGTCCCACAGGCTGCCCCGGCCTCAGGAAAGGTGGGCAAGGAGCCCCCATGTGACTCCAGGTGTCCCGGGGAGGTCTGGGGCTTAGATGCTGACGGGGGCTGACACAGCGCTGAGAGCCCCCCAGGTCAGAGGTCCCCGAATCTGCCTTCACGTCCGGAGAAGCTCGGGACCAGACTTGCTTTCATGTAGGCGGCTCCACACGCAGCCTGGGCCTCCGGCCTCCACTCAGACCTGGGAGACAAGACGGGGCCCCGAGGCGGCAAGGACGCGGCCTCCGTCCGAGCTGAGGCCAGAGCGGGACTCGGAATCGCCTGCTCCTTCCTGGACAACCAGGCGGGTCCCCTCCTGCCCGCAGTGAAGCTGGTCAGTCAGAAGCGAAGACACTCGTCCCTGTCACAGAAACCCCACTGGGACGCGCGAGAGGAAAGTGGGCGACCCCGTGGCCCCGACCCGGCTGCCGTGGCGTGAGCCGGAGGAGCGCGGTCCCGCTGCTCGTGGGGTCTGACGGCAACTCGCCTGCTCGCGCCAGTCCCAGGCATCTTTGAGCGGCTCAGGCTGAACTCCGTGCCACCCTCGCCCCCAGCAGCCCCCCAGCCGGGTCTGGGGGTTTTTAGACACAAACAGGCAAGGCTGAGTTTTCCAGCGGAGGTTTGGTAGGAAAAAGAGAAGAAAAGAGGCGCTTGCATAGACGCAGGTCTGCGGAGATCTGCGTGGACACAGGCCAGCTTGGGCAAGACCGGCCGGTCTGGGTGCGTGTCCATGATGCATTTTTGTTTTTCTGGTCGAGATTGAGAGTTCACGTCAAAAGACACTTACAACTGGGGGTCCCTTGAAAGCTAGCCCACCTCCTCCTAACTACCATAGCCTGTGGACTCCTGGGGTCCCCTGCCACGCCTCTCTCTCCGCAGGCCCCTGGGGCCCCCAGGCACCTCCCAGGGCCGCCCAAGGTGCTGCATGTCAGGGTCAGCAGATTCGGCGCACCCACAGACCTTTGGGGTGAGCAGTCGTGGCCCCGACTTCCTGCCGGTCTGAAAAGACCACACTTTTTTTTTTTTTTTTAAGATTTATTTATTCATACAGAACTGGGGTACAGGCCAGAGGTGCAGGGG
>NW_004567104.1:76976259-76984563 GCF_000260355.1 Condylura cristata
TGATCTTCTCCAGCTCCATCCAAGTTGCTGCAAAAGACATGTGTTTCTCTCTTTTGGTTGCTGAGTCATATTCCATTGCATACATGTACCGCATCGGAAACGTGCTTCTTAGGGTGATTTCGGAGGCGCGGCTCTTTGGGGCAGGCGGCCGGCACTGCGAATTTCTTTTAGAATCCTTGACGTGAACGCTCTGCTTTATCTTTGGCCTGGAGGGCCCCCGGCGGGGGGGGGGTCACAGCATCACCTCAAGGAGGTGCTGGTTCAACAGTGCGAGTCGGGGAGCAAGCCCCCCCCCCCGAGTTCCCACGGGGTCGCCGGGCCTGGCGCAGGAGGTCGGCGCCAGTTTCCCGCTCTCTGGGAAAGAGCGTCTTTCCCCTTCCCGCCCGCCTTGTCAGAATGTGGTCATCACGCTTGCTCCTGCCTTGGGCAGACACCGAAACGCTGCCTCAGCCGCCAGTCCTCCGAGGGGGCTCCCCGGGGCTCCCCGGGGCTCGGTGGCCAGAAGCCACGCCACTTCATCCCTCTCGGGCATTTCATGCTTTTTTTCTTTTTATAAACATGTGGCTTCTTCTGGGTAAACAGAATAGCGCAGCCCGAGGTTGGGGTGACTCACCTCCACTCCAGCAGATGAGCAAGTCCTGGCAGCTCTTGACATAGGGCTGCTTCCAGAAGCCACCGGGAGGATGTGGCCCCCCTGCCCGTGAAGAGGGGTGTGAGGCTGAGGCTGTGCGCGTGACCTCGGCGCTGCTGGGACTCAGCACACACGTTTGTTTACGTGCAGAGGGGCCTGGTGTGCCAGGCTGGAGGGCGGCACAGGATCTGGCCGGAGGGGTGGCCCTGTAGGCCCAGGCGGGGTGCAGCGATGCTGCAGGACCCGAGCCGGGGGCGCGGCCTCCGAGGGGCCTTCTGCGGGCCACGCTGCCCAGCGGGAAGGAGAAGAGGTCACGTCCCCAAAGTCAGGTGACTTCCTGGGGCAGGGGTGGTGTGTTCCCCATGTGCTACTGTTGCTTTCTAGATTGTTCCCAGAGCTTGGCCCATCACACCAGGAGCGAGGGCCCCGGTCTCTGGGCTTGCAGGCTTCCTTCTCCTGCCCTGGGTCCTGAGAGGCTTCCGTTCCTTAGTTTCTGTCTCCCTTTAAAGTCACATCCTCTGTCTGGCTGTGGGGGCGGGCGGCAGGACCTCCAGACCGCGCAGTTGATTTTTGTGTTAAATAGGAGACAGCGTCCTGTGGTTATGACTGCTGTGGCTTTCTTCCTGGTTGAAAGTGGGGAGCTTTCCAAAATGCCCTGTGGTGGTTACATCTTGGGGTCTCATGCTCAAGGCTGGGATCTTGAAGTTCAGAAGCTAAAGACAAAGAGAGTCTGGGGAGGAAGTCAGCGCTCTAGCCTGAAGCCTGATGAGTCCTGGTTAAGTGAGAAAAAGGCAAAAAAGTCCAAATATTCTAGAACAACGCAAAGAAGGAAAAAGAAGCAGCATGAAAGAAGGAGGCTCCGTAGCACCCTCCTTTCCTGTCCGGGAGCTCCAGAAAGGTCCTGCTTTCAAAAGCCGGGGGGCAGGGCAGTGAGTGAGCCGATGCCCTGGGGGAGGGGAGAGGAGGCAGGCCCGCCTGGGTGTTAGGCCAGCACTCCCCAGACACGGGCATATTCCTGCAAAAGAGCTGAGGCCTTTGAAGTCTTGATTGTTAAGAAGCAATGGCCATTGTCTATCAGGAGCTGGACAGATACGTCAGGAGAAAAAGCACACAAAGGAAGAAAATGAAACAGGCTGTGTACGTGGATGCATTGAGTTTTTGTTATTATCAGCTTGAAGTGAAATATTTTCAAAGGAATCACATACTATTCTAATGTGCAGGTAAATGAGGCTCACCTACGAAAAATCAAAACCCTAAAATAATCTTAGCACTATATTTATATATATAGAACACACAGAGTACTTAGCCTTCACATGTATTGATCACATATTATATAACATATGCTGTATATTAAACAGAATACTTGGGCTCCATGACAGGCGTCTGGAGGTAGGAAGTTGAGGGCAGCAGGTCGGCCGTGAGGAGCACTGAGCACTGGGCACCCGTGTCGGTCTTGCCACCCTCAGCATCCTGGCTGCTGGAGCACCAGCGATTGCAGCAGCATCCCAGCAGCAGAAGCAATTCGATCAAGAAAATAAAAGGCACAGGGGGCTTGTCTCTTGAGCACGTGCACGCCTGGCGGGCTCGGCTGTGACTCTCAACTGCCTTCCTCTGGCTGAAGGAGGGGCCGTGGCTCTCTGTGTGGCTGCCACTAGGGCAGCGGCTGATTCCTGGCAAGTTATCTCCACGTCTCGGAAGAGGAAGGAAAGGCTTGGCAGTGTTGCCTTCGGCAGAGTCAGGGTCTCCTTGACTCTCCTCCGGGAAGCGCTCCGGAGTGGCTGAGCAGATAAGAGGAAGGACTACGGTCCACTGTCCACACTCATCCTCTCAGACACGGGGTCCCTCCTCCTCTCCCTGAAGACGAGGAGGTCTGCGGGAGACGGTGCTGCGGGCCACAGCCTACCCGTGTAGCGCAGTAGAAATCGGTTTAGTACAGGGAGCCAACATTACCTCGATTAAAAAAAGCAAAGGGGCCCCCCGGTCAGAGTGAGGCTGTCAGTGGGGCGCTAATCCACCAGACGCATGAATTGCTCAGCCGAGGCCCAGAGACGTGGGCCCGGGAGGACGCAGGAGAAAGGGCCTCAGAGGCGGCCAGCTTGACCTTGGCCCCAAGCCCCAAGGTCGGCCGTCTGGGCTTGGCCTTCCAGCCTCCAGACGCGAGAGAAGGTGACTGAGCCATGCCCCCGGGTGTCCATCAGAGCCGCGCAGAGACAGGCAAGCGGCCGAGCCTGCCTTCCCAGCAGAAGCATTTTCTCCGCGGTGTTGAAGTCGACTCCGGCTGACTTCCTCGGTGAATGAGCTCGGGGGTTCTGGCCCCACGGCCCTCCTTTCCTGCCGCGGCCCACAGGGTCGCACTCCTCGGGTTGTCCAGATGCCCCGCAGGCTCGTCCTTTTCTGCACCGGCCACAGGCGGGGCTCTAGTGGAGGCCGGGAGGGGGCTCCCGCAGGAGTCGGGCTTGGTCTTAACCGCAGCCCGGCTGGCGGGGTGCAGGGGTGCTCAGCATGCCGCCGCCGTGGGCTGGAGAGCGGAGGCACTCGGTAGATGGACAGTGAGGAGAGGGGATTGTGTTCCCGGAGGGCACAATAGCAAAGCCCCCTTGCGGGGCTGCTAAGGCCGGACGCAGCTCGTTAATCTGCTGCTTAGCAAAGACCTGGAAAGTCGCAGTTCTCCACCCCAGCAGCCCCAGCTGGAGAAGCCCCAGGCCGGCCGCAGGGTGAGCATCACGGGGTTCGGGCGGCTTCTGGGTGCCCCCCCACCGCCCCTCAGTGCTGCAGGGTGCAGGGTGCAGGGCCCCTTGCAGCTTCTTCAAGACGGCGCGGTGCTGTCTTTGTTTACCGTTGGCATTTCCCGAAACGGAGGCCTGATGCCAACAGCTTTGCAAACTCGGTAGAGAAATTTATTGTCATTATGTCTGTTTCTCGGAGGTACTGACCTTTTCCGGTTGTCTGTTTTCTGGGCATATTTTGATTCACCGTGAGACTTAAGGGCTAAAAATCCCACCGCTTCCCTGATCCCCTTACCGCCCTGTGCGCCCCCAGCCTCGGGCTGGGTCCTCGGGAGGGCGCCGCTGCTGTTCCCCGGTGGCCGCGCAGAGGGGAGCGGGCGCTGGGCCCCCGCCTCCACCAGCTCCAGCGATCGAGGGCAAGGCCTCGGAGAGACGCGTGGCACAGTTACTGCCCGAGCCTCGGCACCCCGGCCCGCTCGCGGGGCGTCTGAAGCTCTGTGCCTGATATTGCTCTGCGGCATGCCAAATGCAGGTCCTTTTAGCAGCGCTGAGCTGCGCTCCGACCAAGACTCCCTCCTACTCAGGGCAGTCACACCCCGATTTACCGCTTAGGCGCAATTTCTGGTCTGCGGGATTAGGCCTTAGGAGGTAATTTGTTTCTATAAAATAAATCTTAAAATACGGAGCTTTCTTAGCACGTGAATGCAGCCTGTCCCTGTGCGTGTGGGGGGGGCCGAGTGCGTCGGGTTGGTGCGCACGTGTCGATTGTGTGTGAGTGTGCGCATGTCTGCTGACTGTGTGTGTGCATAAGTGATGGAGACCCTGTGTGTGTCTACGCCTGTGTGTCTTTTTGTGTGTCTTGCTGTGTGTGTGTCTCTGTGTGTGTCTGTGTGTGCATGTCCGTGTGTCTTGCTGTGTGTCCGTGTGTATGTCTCTGTGTGTGTCTGTGTGTCTTAATGCATATGTGTTTGTGTGTGCGTGTCTGTGTGCGTGTCTGTGTGCGTGTCTGTGTGTCTTGCTGTGTGCGTGCCTGTGTCTTGCTGTGCGTGCCTGTGTGTGCGTGACTGTGTGCGTGTCTGTGTGTGTGTCCTTGTGTCTTGCTGTGTGTCCGTGTGTATGTCTCTGTGTGTGTCTGTGTGTCTTGATGCATACGTGTTTGTGTGTGCGTGTCTGTGTGCGTGTCTGTGTCTTGCTGTGTGCGTGCCTGTGTGTGCGTGCCTGTGTCTTGCTGTGCGTGCCTGTGTGTGCGTGACTGTGTGCGTGTCTGTGTGTGTGTCCTTGTGTCTTGCTGCGTGCACGCCTGTGTGCATGTCTCTACATGGGGCGTGTGCATGTGCTGTGCACATGTGTGTCTGCATGCTTGCATCTCTCTGGGCGTGTGTGTGTGTTAGGTCCTGTGTTCACGATGGTGCTGGTACCTCCAGGCAACATCTCACACCACCGGCTCAGAAACAGACTTGAGTTCCTCTGGCCGGACGTGGGGGTTCACACGGCATATTTTCGAATGATGTCGAGAGTCCAACATTTCATCCTGTCTGGGGCTGTTCAGGTCCACAAATAGCTCAGTTACGCCCTGAGTGACTGCAAGTCGATCCGTTTTTAAAGGGTTTTATGCTAATCATTTGGAGCCACTTAGGTTGCAAATGCACGAGTGGAGGATCATTTTTCAAAAACTGGTTTCTTGCGGGCTAAGAACCTGGCTGCCCCTGCCTCCTGGCAGATGGGCCTCACGCTGGCCCTGGGCGGCCTCGGTCCACGTGCTCCCTTTCCCCGGCCTCCCCTGACCGCCTGGCACAGCACTGTCTGCAGCTTATTTTTGGAATTTCTGAGATTGCGTTACTTCTTTGTGTGTTTCCCTCTTACTGTCAGTGGTCCCCAGGAGAGCGGGCGTGTGGGGGTGCCCCGCTCTCTCCAGCCCCAGAACAGTCTTGGGCCATGCCAGGCTTCCCAGACCTTTTCTCAACGAGGGCCCTCGGTTGGGTTCTGCCGGCCGGCTGGTCAGCAGGAGGGTGTCCCCCTGGCGGCTCGCGGCCCATGCGCAGACTGGGAGCCTGCAGAGTCCCTGGCAACAGTAACTGGCCCCATGGGCGCCCCACGGATGCCCTGCTGATGCCCACGGATGCCCCACGGACGCCCGTCGCAAGCACAGAAAGCTTCTGTCTGAGCCAGAAAGTAGCACAAGATTGTGGGATAAAATCAGGATTTGGAGCAAGACCTGGACTCCTGGGACAGGAGTCTGGGCCCGAGTCAGAGCAGCGAGGAGTGTGCAGCTGGAACCTGCAGAGCCCAAAGGTTAGGCTAACGGTGCCCCCCCAGATTCATATGCTGAAGTCCTAGCTCTGGTCTCCTGTGACTGGGCTGTGTGGGGAGAGGATGGGTGGGGCCTCTCAGGAGAGTGAGTTAACGGAGGCCGCCAGGTGGTCCTGGTTCCGTCTGGCTGATGTCTGGATGAGACGAGGGGGGCGCGGGGGTGGGGGGGTAGGCAGGGAGAAGTGGCCGTCTGCAGGCCCCGGGAGGCTGGGGAGGAGCTGACCCGCGGGCCCTGGATGGCCTCCAGCTCCAGCACGGAGAGTGGCGACGTCAGCAGCACCAGCCAGAGGGCTGGGGCTGCCCAGTGAACCATCAGGACCAGCAATTTGCAATAGGCCTGACTGGGGCTCTCACACCAGGCTGACCAGGTCCCGCACCAGGACTGGCTGGGGGCCCGCGCCAGGGCTGACTGGGCCCCGACCGCCCTCGGCCCCCGTGTGAGAACAGCCGCGGGTGAGCAGATGTTCCCACTGGACGGGGATCCGTGGGGGCGGGCAGTATTCATGGGGTGGTCTCCAGCGGTGCTCCGTCTTCCCTCCTGCATTTATGGCCTCTGTTTTACGTTCGCCATCAGCGAGCTGTCCAGGAGAGCCCTCCGGCCTGCGCGGAGAGTCCGTGCCTCAGTGGGCTGAAGTGTTCCCCCCGGGAGGGGAGTGTGGGTGCAGCTGTGCTCTCTGTCGGGGGGCCACGTGGGAGGGTGAGAGACCCACCCGTGGCGGCCGGCCACTGCCCAGGCTGACCTCACGTCCTGGTGCTGCCCTTGAGATCAGAGAGCAGCTCTTCGCGGGTGGACCTGGCAGAGTTCGGGTGAAGTCTCGGCATTTTGGGGCCCCCGCCTGGGCACTGAGGACACGGTGTACTGGGGTCCCTCTGCTCACACCTCCTGAGCTGTAGAGTCGGGGAGTCCGGTTCCTCGCACTCTCCAGTGGGCTTGGGATCGCCCCCCACCCATTTTTTTAGTAAAAATGTGCTCGATTTGCCACTGATGACAAAACTATGTAAGATTCAGGGGCACGTCGTCGCCTCGCGAGCACAGACGCCTCAGCCAGAGGCAGGCGAGGCGGTGGGACGCGCACAGGAGGCGCGCACCTGCAGGCACCAGTTACGGCCAGTGGCTGCGTCCAGCAGGCAGGCGGCAGGGCGCCGGCAGGGAGGCGCGGGTGGACGCCAGCGAACTGGGAGGCGTGTGGGAGCACCGCAGGTCTCCTCCCTTGGGAGAGGCCAGGGCCCCCCGGGGTCCCCACTGGACAGGCCCTGGTGCTGCTGGCGGCCCTGGTGACCTCCCTGGTGGCCTCCCGGTGACCCGCCCCCGCAGGCCCTCGGCCCGCCCCTGCTCCTGCCAAGCTGGGGGCGCTCAGAGCTGAGCGTTTCAGGGCCCGGGTCGGGGCCCCTCTCCCCAGCCTGGGCCTGCAGCCTTCCCTGCGCCTCCCCCTCCCCGGGGCTCCCCCACCCGCTTACACACCCCGGCCTGCCCCCCTTGGGGTCAGCAGGCTGCTCTCCCCGGAGGGGGCTGGCTCTACCGGTTCCTGAAATAGTGGCTTTCTCTTTTCAGCCCTGGAGTGTTTGGCAAACGGGGGAGGGATCTATAAATCACACAGGGCTGAAGATATTAGTTTAAGATATAATTGTGAAATGTATTTTTGTGGCTCGTCCTTCCTCATTATCTATTCCCTAAATATACAGAACTTCCTGTGTCTTCATTTATCATTTGTCAAAAAAATAATATTGCTGTTTTCTCCAACTATTTTAAAAAGGGAAGGATGAATCAGCCCTTCAAAATCTCCAGGCTGCAGCAGCGTTTTAAATCCACAAAATCCTTTGGGGTGGACCTAGTTTCTCCCACCTGCCGTCACGAAGTGGTGTGCGAGGGTTCTGGGGTGCAGGATGGGCCTCTGGCGCCCACCACGGGCGCGCCGCTCCCAGCGGTCCCCCCTTCCCGTCCCCGTCCCCCCCACTTTGCCCCCCCCCACGGGGTCCCCGCTCTCAGCCCTCCAGGGCTGCTCCAAGGGCGCCCAGCTTCCAGGGCTTCGGTGCGCGGGCGCTGGCTCGCCTGCTGCTGGCGGGTCCTCGCCTCCAGGCCGGCTGGCCCTTCCCGTTATTATCATCCAGGCGGGTCTGCCCCTCCGCCTATGCCGGCCCTCTGGGTTCTCCAAGCCAGGGCTCGGCCCGCGGCCACCGGAGGGGATGAGGGGGCAGCCCCGCTGTTTCCTGCATCCTCGGAGGTCGCAGGGTTCAGAGTCAGACCTCGAGCGGCCCCGGACACTGGTGCATTGGAAGTCTGCGCTCTCTGGCATGGGGCTAGCCTGCGGCCAGAGGACACTGGTTCTGGTCTGGGTTGCAGGTCATCAGCGGGAGGCAGGCATCCGCGGGGCATCCGCGGCAGGAGGAGGTGCGCGGGGGGCTGGGCCGACCTGCTCACACCGGAGGGCTCCTGTGCCCGGCCACCAGCTGCCCAGTGAGGCTCGCGGCAGAGCAGGGAGCACAGGCAGGCAGCCGTCCCTGCCCGGAGTGAGAGGAATATCATCCCCAAGGGGACGACGGAGGTTTGCGTCCCACCTGCCTCGGGGCCTGGGGTTTGCGTCCCACCTGCCTCGGGGCCTGGGGTTTGCGTCCCACCTGCCTCGGGGCCTGGGGTTT
>NW_004567104.1:76988443-77014634 GCF_000260355.1 Condylura cristata
TCACCCAGACTCGGGCAGGCAAGGAGAAGGGACCCAGACACTTGGTTCTTGCCACTGGCTTCCTCTTGACATACGGGTCGGTCACGGGATTGCAGCGACGTCACCCGCCGCCCAGGTGGTGATGGGCCTCCTTGGTAAGACAGACGGGCGAACGCTGGGACCTGCTGGATCAAGGTGGCAGCGTGGGGCTGTGGCGGCCGATGTGCCGGAGCTGTGACGTGGCGGGCCTGTGGGATGGTCAGCCGTTGCCTGCAGCGCCAGCGCCCGCTCCCCTGACTCAACCCAACACACTGGGCTGCGCCCCTTGGCTCCAGCGAGCGGGGCTGTGGTAGGAGCCTGGGCCAGAGCGGGGTTTGCCAATGAGAATGTTTTTCTTGGGAGTCTGAAGTCACAGTCATGGGAACTGACCCAGCAGCAGGGCGATGTTGGGTGGTGCTGGCAGCTGGTCTTGCCACCAGTTAAAGCTGCAAAAAACGCTTGAGAGAAAGCCCAAATGTTTCTTGCCCCCAAGAAGCTGCAAAAGTCCATGTGGGAATAGACGCGAGAGACATACGGGGGCAGGGGTGCCGAGGTGGCGGCCCGAGGCAGAGGGAGCCCGGGTTGCGTTTCTCGTTTGGTTTCAATGAGCAGAAACCCGCTCACAGGAACTGAAAGCAGAGAGAACGATTCAGGTCTCACAGACATCCAGGAAGAGACTATCCAAGACAACCAAGGAAAGAATAGAACGCCACGGGCAGGCAGAATCACATTAAATTTATAAATAATCTGGGAGCAGTGGGGGAGGGTTGGGGACTTCACGTAGCTGTCTGTCACTGTCGGTAGAGCAGTCGGTAATGCTCAGAGCGCTCAACAGTTTTCTTCAGAGACGTCTTGCGCATTTCTTTCTGTCCTAGGTACTGGTGCACCGCGACTGTTTCCCCAAGGCACTCTCTGGCTTTGCTGCCATCTTTTTTAATGTTAGAACCACTCGTCAAAGTACGTAGCATCGGATCATATTTTTTAGTGGCTTCTTTAAGAATCCGGGTCCAATCACCTGCAGATGATAAACAGTTTGTTCTTCTGCCCATTACTCTTACAGCCTCTCGTCTCCTCTGTGCCCCTGATCTTAGACACCACCCCTGGACTCTGAGGGAGGACAGGGGTTGTTTCATTTTCACGTCACCTACTTTGGGTTGATTGATTTTAACGATTTTAACTCTCTAGGTTGTCCTCACTCTGGCTTCGCGTTCTCTTACTGTGCTTTTGAATGAGGAGATGTTGTAGACGCTGGAGATTAACCTGGATGAATTAGTGTACCTGTGAGGGAGACTGGAGAGGCCGTTTAGGGCAATAGCTTTTTTCAGCATTGTGTTTAGGGGCAGGATTCACACCAGCGGCTTGCACAGGAGAGTTCCTGAGAGTCCAAGTCAAGTCACGGACGACGCAGGTGGGATCCTGCGAGTCCACAGATCCCCGTGTCTCAGGCCACGGCAGACAGGGGCACAGTAGCATCGCATGGACGTTTCCTAGGACAGACACAGTTCCAGGGGCTGCAAGCTCAAGGCGCCGGCAGGCCCTGGTCCGGGTGTGGGCTCTTCCTGTCTGTAGACAGCCCTTGCTGTGTCCTCTCGGGGCGGGGGCTGGAGGACAAGGAACTCTGGGTCGCCTCGCAGCGCCGCCCGCACCACGGGCCGGGGGCATCTAAACCCGATGACATCCGAAGGCCCCTCTTCTTAACACCGCTGTGTTGGTGGGGGGAGGTTTCAACACTTTGGGGGGATGCGGACAATCAGACACGAGTGCACCCTCACGTGGGGAGGGCTCCTCAGGGTCCCCGGCGTCATTTCCTGCTCTGACTGGCGGAACATGCTGACCATCACTGGCTGCCCGCTGACGTCCTCTGTGGCTCCGTGGTGGGGTGCCTGCCCTGCGGCCTGGCTCCCCGACAGCTTCTGCTGTATCACTGCCTCAGTTTCCCCGAGCTCCATTGGTGTCCACTGCTCTTTGTTTGTTCTGCTAACAGGTGCTGAATGAAATAGGAACGAGGCCGAGCGGAACGCAGCTCCGGTTTCTGTCCCCATCTGCAGGGCTGGGTAGTGGTGGGCTCGGGTGTGAAGAGACCGGTTCTGTGGCCAACACAGCCAGAGGCTGTCGAAGGGCGGCCACTGAGCATCTCCCCTCACTGCCCCTGGAAAGCTGACTTGACCGTGGCCATGTTAAACCCCAAAGCTTCGTTTCCACGTGCCTGGGCAACAGCCTCCCTGCCACTGGGGGTTGGCAGGTCACGCGTCCCCACTGCTCACAAGGGTGGACACGTGTACCCTGCTGGGCGGTCTCGGGGTTCAGGGGGGCCTTTCTTACAGCCCCGACTAAAGAGGCACTTCCTAGCCCACCTGCAAGACAAGTGCAGAACAGTGACTCTCTTGCTGGAGTCAGGCTGAGTCTCGCCAAGACTCTGCTGCACGGGACGCCCACGGGGGCCTCATACCGCACTCAGCTAGCCGGGGGGCATCTCCCCGCCGCCCCTGTGAGTGTTCTGGTGTCAGCGTGCACCCGCACAGCTCGTCTGGGGCAGCCACGCCCACCTGTGTCCACGTCGTCCAACCCGTCGCTGTGGCGGGGGGTGTTTCTGGCCCACGTCTGGGAGCTCAGGGCTGACTCTACTGACTGGTCCAGGGCCCAGAAAGGACGATAACGGAGAGGGAGCCAGGGGCGCCCTGTGTCCAGATCACGTCAACAGCCTTGCTTCTGCTTTCTCCACGTTGCGCCACGTCCTCGTTCCAGCCTCCCACCCCCGCCCTGTGGCAGCAGAGCAGCCTGCAAGATTGCAAGTACGAGGCCCCCCTGGTGGCACACGGGTTAGAGCACAGCATAGCGAAGCGCCGCCGGCCACGGCAGCGCCAGTTCGATACCTGGCCAGGGCGCAGCAGACCTCTCCTGCCTCCCGCTGCTCCCCTCAGCAGTGTATTTTAGTGGGTCTGCTACATTGCTCCCCGCTCTGTCTCTGGGGAATCCTCCACACCCCACACGTCTGGCCTGTACCCCAGTTCTTGTGTGCATATAAAAGTAAATTAAAAAAAAAAAAGAATGCAAAGATGACCATGCCATCTCATCGTTTCTGGGCCTCCAATTTAAAATCCTTCACTAGCTTCCCTGTGCACTTACGTTGAAGCCACTTTCCTAATGGCCCTGCCCCTGGTTTCCGATGTTTTCTTTCTTTAGCTGAACTCTCCTTCCGGATGCACACCCCGTCTGCCCGGCTAACAGCCAGCAGCCCCCGTTCCAGGCTCGCGTCACTTCCCGAGCAGTTAGGAGAGGCACGGCCGTGTGGGTCCCCACACCCTGAGGCCACACCCCGCAGAAGCCGCTTCACGCAGAGCCGATGTGGGCGTTCTGCGTGCGGAAGGCCGCAGTGGTCACGGCTGACTCCCAAGGGGCTTCGGCGGGTCCTGCCGGCCAGAAGGCGGCCTGGCTGCGTTAAGGGGAGCAGCAAAAGCAGCTTCCTGCGCACCAAGCGGCGGGCGAGGACGGAAGCAGGCTTTACAGAGCCAGAGACTGCAGCCCTCCTCTCCCCCCACTGAGAAGGTCCTGTCCGCGTTCCCACTTTGGTCCGAGTGTTATTGCTATTGATCCTTCATTTCCTTGAAGCAACGTCGCTTTGGGACAGTCAGCACGTTTCACACATTCATCCTTGAGAACAGCCTGCGTAGCCACTACGGTGAGGCCCCAGTTTAAGGTCTGGTTCTGGCTCTCCCCACACTGTGCTCCCGCCCCCAGTTTCTCCCTCCCACAAGGTCCTGCACTGATGACACTTCCCACACCTTCAATTTCACACGCATCGACTTGAGCTCAGAGGGCTGCTCTGGGGATACGGCAGCTAGTTGCTGAGTAAGGGCTTGCCGGGAGGTGCCAGGCCTGCCGTGTGTCTGCTACACAAGCCAGCTCCCCCAGTGTTCTCAAGGGCATAGGCCCACGGTGGCAGGAACTTCGGGCAGGGAAGACTCTGCCTTGGTCAGAGTTCAGCATCGACTGGTGCTCTTGGGCTTTCACTTTCTGTCCCAGTGAAGGCCTTGGGGAGCTGGGGTGGAGGGGGCCCTTGCCATCCTGCTTCGCAGTGAACGGACATGTGGAGGAACTCTGGCCTGAGGGCACCAGACAAGGCCATCCCCAGGCACCGTCCGCCTTTAGAATCAAGAAGCAAATGCCCAAGCCAGTAGTGGGCTCAGGGGCCCGAGCTGCCTGTGTGCTGGGAAGGCAGGCCCACTCTTCACATTTTTCTCCAAATTTTTCTTCCACAGAGAACGAAATCCCTCGGTTCCCTGCAGAGAAGACCACCTGCACTGCATGGGTGCACTCACTACCGTGGGCCCAGCTCACAGGGGCCCCCCAGCCTGGGAGCCCAGCTTCTCCCTCTCTGTCAGGACAGTGCAGGTGTGAGAAGGCTCCAGTGAGATTCTGCTGGGGCCTCAAACCCCCGCTACTGCGTCCTCGGTGAGAGGCTCCAAGCGCATTTCCCAGACCCACAGAGCACCCAGCAACCTGGGGCCCCACACGCCACACTGGCATTGGCCCGTCCCTTCTCATCCCTGGGGCCGCCTTCCACATAGCTATTTACCCCCTCTCCTTGCCTCAGAGTTTGCTTCTGGGGAACCAACCCGAGACATATGGTCAGGGAGATGTGTGGGCATATATAGCTGAAACTCCAGGTTCTAAGAATTCTGGAACATATGGAACATATGTTTTGTTTATGTCATATATTCTCCACAACCTGCTTTTTATTAAGGAGTTTGCCCTCTTACGATTAACGTGGATAAAAATTAGTTTTTATCCATCGAGGGTTATTTCTTCTCTTACTTGAAGGAAGAGCATCCCTGAAAGGACAGAGGAAGGAGGAGTAGACGTGACCCATGTTTGTGCTGTGCTGACTCTTGTCAAGCCCTGGAGACGGAAAGCCCTGGAAGGCTCAGCCTTCTGCTGCTGTGGCTGAGACTGTGACTGTGAGCTTCGTGAGCGTGTGTGAAACTGATAGCCACTGTGTGTGTCCCAGGGGCTCATCTTCCCCAAAAGGAGTATGTCCTCAGGAAAAGGAGAGGGTTGGGAAGCCATGTATATGTTGGGAAGCCGGAAGCTTCTAGAACTAGAGAGGAGGAGAAAGGAAAGCCAGGGAAGGTCCTTGGCGAGACCTTGTGTTCCTGCGTGAGCGTCACCTACTCCATCGCAGAAACATCAGCCACAAGGCCCTGTGAGCCCTGACGCTCCCCACCCCCATGTAGACCACGTCTTTGCTTCTGTCAGAAGCTCACGGACTGGATCCGAGCAGGCGAGTGCATGCACCTGCTCCCGGGCCTGCTGGGTATCTGCTGCAGGAGGCAGCTCCCTCCCTGCAGACCTCTTTCCTCTGGGAACAGCTCCCTGTGCTTGGCTTGGCCTTCATCACAGTTTCACCCTGGAGCGTCTCTGTGTCTGTCCCTTACGCAGTCACCGAATTGTGCTCCCGCGTTAGAGCTCCTGTCTTCAAGCTCTCGTGCGTTCCTCTTTCTTCGTTAACTTCTTCATGTTGATGGAGCTTATCTTTGGATTCTGATTAAGGAAGAGAACTTGGAAGTTAATGTTTTTGATACATAGAATTGTGGAGAGTGTTTTTCTTAATGCTTACGATCAAATTATAGTTTGGCTAGGTATAAAATTCTATGTTGTGAATAGTGCTTTCAGACATTTTCTCATTTTTTTACTACAGTATAATTTACAGACAATAAAATCCATTCATGAAAAGTGTGTACAGTCTTAGGACTTTTGTAGCTGTCTGGATTTGTGAACTCTTAATACAATCAAGATACAGAACTTGCCACTCGGTGGTCAACCCTCTGGCCACCAGTACCTTGATTCGTGTCACTAGATTTTGCCTTTTCCTGGTTTTCATATACATGGTTTAGGATTCTGTGTTTATCCTTTTTCACTTAGTATAGTATTTTTGAGATTCACTCATGTTACACGTATTAATATTTGTTCCTTTTTATGGCTGATCTGCCTACCAAGGTATGAATATAGTATAATTTGTTCTTTTGACAACTGAGAGAAAATTTGTTCATATAAATTGCAGGGTAGTATCAATCATTCTGCTACAAATATTTGAATAAAAGTATTGGTGCATATGTACGTTTTCATTTCATTTCTTACACTGAGTGGTGAGATTTCTTGGCATCAGGAAGTGGATGAACAACATGTTTTCCAAAGTGGATGTGCCGCTTCTTGTCCCCACCACCAAGGCTCCTCGTGCACCATCTTTGTGAACTCTTGGTATTGTTCCTTAAGATTTTCAAAGATGTATTTATTACGTTATTGACTCCATTATTGCTGAAGAGAAATCATACGCCATCATGTTTTCCAACCTTTTGCTGTGCCCTAATTTTCTAGTTTTTGTTCCGGCACCTAAGAGGTTCTTCTGTTTGTCCCAGTTTTACAATGATGTACTGTGAGAAAAGTCTTTCATCCCTTATACCGGATATTTAAAGGAATTTTCCAACTAGAGTCTCATGTCCTTAGATCTTGGAAACTTTTTGAAAATCTCAGGAATAGGCCTGAGAGTCTCACCATTGCATAGATGAAATAAAATGTTTTTATTTCATTCTTGTATATTGTGCATTTTTGACTTTAGCTGTTTATACTGTTTCCATTTCAGTCTCACAGGAGAATAAACTCGAGCCTTCTGCCAGGTTAAGAAAAATAATGTCCTTACACAGACTTTCAACCAATACCCCCACTTTCCCCAGGGCTCCCCTCTCTCTTCTCTTGGACTTGGTCCCCTTTTCAGCGCCAATGCGCTGTTTCTGCGGTGGCACTCACACACCTTTTAAGCTCTCCTGAAACACCTACCCCGCCACCGATTGTCCGTGTAGGGGACGCTCTTTCTCCTACTTTATTTCCCGCACTGAAGCCATTCTTACATCAACTCACAATGCCACGCCTAACATTCCTTAGGTCCATCTCTTCTATTGTTCCCATTGATGAAGAACTACCTGTCCCCCTGAAAAGGTGCACCGTGGCTTCTGGTGCTGGGCCAGCCCCTCCTGTCTGTTTAGAGAAGGTGCTCGGTGACTTTTTTTTCATGTTCAGTTCCCCCTCTTTGGCCTCCCATCTATAAAATGTGACATATCCACTGTGTGTTTGAAAGCAAAACCACTCTGTGATGCTGCTGAAGTCTAAACACTCCTATCATTCTCATCTCAGACACTGAGAGTCGTCTAGACACCCTGAATACTCCACCCACCTGGCATTGTGGATTGACCCCCCTCATCATCCCTCCACACAGCACTGATGAGTTTTTCCTGGCATCCTCTCAGAGAGAATTCTGTGCTTCTCTGCCTCTCATCACTGACCCTTCTCTCTGCAGTTTCTTCTGTCTCCTAGACTACCACACACCCTAACAAGTGGAGGAATCACGGCAGACTCTACTCAGCCTTGATGTCTTCATTCCAGGATGCTCTTATTTATATTCAAGGCTTCTGTTAGTTCCCAAATCCTGATCACCAGCTTCCTGGTTTTAAGTGATCAGGTTCCAGATAAGGTGCACTTGAGGAAACTGACCCTTTGATGTTGGATCTGTAAAGGGAAAATAAGATGGTGGCCGGGACGACGCTGCCGTGGCTGGGCGCTCATGAGCAGAAGGTGGCAGACTGAAGCCCTGCTGCGTGGGCGGGCTTGCAGTGCTCAAGGGTGGAAGTAGCCTCCCACCGCCACAAAAGATCCAGTGTTTCTGCCTTTCTTCCTCTCTCAGTCCTCTCCTGACTCTGCCTTCTCTTGGCACGTTCTTTACACCTAACTATTCACAGGCATCTGCTTCCCAAATTGCCCTGAAATTACAAGTTGTAGTCCATCTGTAGCTAGACCCAAGAAATATGGTCTTTCATTCTTTTAAAGTTCAAAAATCAAAGCCCTGTTTTGTTTATTCTGTGACTTGGAGCACAACGGTGTGAGCCAAACGTCCTCAGAAGCCCACACTTGCTCACATGCTCATTAAGCTGCCCCTCGATTAAGGCTTGAGGCTGATTCTTGGCCCTGACTCACACTATAATCACCTGGGGAGCTTTTTCTAAACAGCGTCTTTCCAGTTCCTGCCCAGGCCAATTATGGGGCTTGGGCATCGTCACCTTCGCAAAGCTTTTCATGTGATTCAAGCGTGCTGGTGTGGCTGAGAACCATACTCCCAGTGGGTTTGCATTTTCTTTGCTCTTTTATTCACTTCTGGCCAACATTCAAGTCCTACTCCAGTGGTTGTCAAAGTTAGTGTTCTGAGAACTACCTGTAGCAACTGCTGTGACTCTGATTTCCGAGCTTTACCCGTGGAGCTTCTGATTCAGCAGGTCCGGGTGGGGGCCGCGGTTTTCTAGCCAGTTTCAGGGAAACGGTGCTGCTGCTGGTCTGAGGGATTTGGGGCATCCCTGCCTTACCTCTGCCTGAGGGAGCTTGTCTTTGAGTCTGGTTCTCTGAGGTCAGGTAACCAGTGTGTCTCCCTGTTGGCTTGAAAAGTCCCTCATGCTGGGGAATCCCTCATTCTTGGAAAGCTGGGACCGAGGGAGATTGTTCTGACAGAAGTTCACAAATGGCTGTGTGGCTCAGTGGACGTGTCCGGTCACGGAGTACAGACCACTGGAGCCCCCGGAAGCTGGGAGAAATGAGGCGGGATTCTCACCGGGAACTTTCCTGGGGTAGAGCTCTTTGCATTTTGGTTTTGGGCTGAGCCAGAGCTCTGAGAGAATACCTTGCTCTTGTTTTTAAGCCGCCGCGTTTGCGGCACTTTGTTAGCTCCGCCATGGCGCACGAGTACGCTGCTCCTCTGGACTGTGCGTCAGAGGCATTTCTGTTTCTTGAAACTCTGGCAAGTGAGGTCTTCTGAAAAGGCCTTGCCTCACAGGCTAGACTGACTAATGAGTCTATAAAATGCTTCCCAGGAAGAACACGCTAGAAGCCAATGGAGTAGAGCTAATCTGATGCATTAAAAGTTCTGAAGATTATCTACAGGAGATCATTAAGCAGCAAATGATGTAAATAGAAAATCTATTAATATTCAATGTAACACTTTGTCACACAGGATATGGCAGCTTGACAATGAGGGGTGGGGTGGGCTCCCAGAAATGTTCGGGAGCCCTTGTGCCCTAAGAATAAAGAGAGGCTGGGGGACCCCGGAGAGGGTCGACGAGACACCCTTGACCACGGAGAGAGCACTTCCCGCCCGCAGGGCCTGAGCCCTCCTGTGCTCTGGAAGGCCGGCAGCACTGCTTCTTGGTACTCAGGGAAAGGTCTGCGCCCCCTCCCCGGGGCACGCCCCGCCCCCTCGCTCACCCCTAGGAACTGCGCCTTGGAAGAGGCTGCTCCAGGCCCATGTGCAGAACGGCAGGCTGCCCTGCAGTGGCCTGAGGTCCTGCACTGGGCACTGCACCCCGAGAAAGGTGGGGCAAGGAATCTGGGCCCCTGGCAGCCTGCTGTGTTCCCCACCGACTCTGCATGCTCTACTGGCTGCTCCCCGGGGACCTGCCTCTGACCCCCTCCTCGGGGCTGAGTCTCGGGCTCCTCACAGCCGGGTCTCATCTCTGACCGCGCCACCGTGCGAGTTACTGTCCAGGTGGTCAGCTCGTGGGGCGTGTCCAGTGGAGGCGTGATGTCTTCTCCTTGGCTTTTTATTTTTTTTAGTTTTTATGAAATGTGTTTATTTTCTTACATCGTTCCTAATTTTTATCTAGGATTTGATCGCTCCCCTCAGACATTGTCTCCTACACCACAGCACCAGTGAGCCATTCGGTTTATTTTTTAAAGTTGTTCATCAGTCAGCTCATGTACACTTTGCTGCACAGGAGATTATGAATTATTTGAAGACGACCATCAGGCTTCCTATTTTTGTGTTTTTCCCCTACATTCAAATCATAGCCACCTGGCAGCTACACACAGTAGGATCTTGTCTGAGCTGGACTTACAAGTACCTGCCATTTCAGAAACTGTTGAACCTTAGTACTGTTAAGGGGAAGGCTGTCCTAAAGGAACTCTGCAGAGTCTTGGGGACCCCACCCCCTACTCCAGCTTTCTGGACTCCGCCCCCTACTCCAGTGACTGGAAACTACAACTCCCAGCAGCACCAAGGAGAGAAATGCGAGGACCCATGGGCGGAGCTAGCAGGAATTCTGGGACATTTGGGGGATAAACAGGGCGCGATTGCATCTCGTTCTCTCGCTAGGGAAGCAGCTCTCCTGACCACATGACTCGGCATGTTCAGTCAGCCGAGCCCTAAGGTGCTCCAATGACTTTGTGTCCCACTCACTTTCCCTGGGTTGTTTCCTATTCCTTTCCCTTTTGTAAATAAACCCATGACCCTTTGCGTGTACCTGCAGTATAACTGAATATTGAGCACACGGGTGAGACCCCACAGACAGGTGGCCCAGTCCACTCTGGGGTGTCCTGTAACAGTACTAGTAAAGCATTCTGGTTCAGTTGTGAATTGAGACAAGAAAAGGGTGCACTTTCTGGGGCTCCTGGCTGGGCCTCAGAAACGGGTCAAATGTTCCAGAACACCCCAGTTCTGGGAGAGGGTGATGGAGCTCAGTACTTGACACCTTTTGCAAACATTCAGTGGACATTTGAGGCTGAAGGTGGCTGAGGGATGGTGTTCGCCCTCTTGTAGTAGGACACGAGGCATGTTTGCATCACAGAAAGAATTTCTTTTGAGACTCCAGCTCCATCATGGCTGTTCTTACTGGACTTGGTTTCTGAGCCCAGAGAGGAGAAGCACTAAACTCTGTTTACCGTCCTGTCCAGCCAAGGACATGACCAGTCCTGAGGCCCAACCCATGCTTGAAATCTGCTCTTCTGGCCTAGAAAGCCCCATGAAACTTGGCATTGATTGTCCAAGCTTTGCCTTGCAGAGTGCCCACTTGGGAGCGAGATCAGACTTTAGGAACCACGAGTCATGTGCTTCGTTACTTTTGTTTCCCACTTCCTCATGGCTGGTGCCCTACGCCTGAGGGCATAAGCCCCGGGCACGGCTGTGCTAGTCACTGCTGAAAGGAATCACGCTAAAACGGTGATTTTAAAGGAGAGCGATGAACATAGCCTCTAAAATGTAAAGATGTCAGATTGAATACCTACTTCTTTCAGTTGCCTCACACCTAGTTATGGAGAATGACTTCAGAGAAGACTTGAAATCCTTTATGGAAGAAGAAATAGAGGTAACCTGCGATGGGCCGGACTAACAACTGCACGTCGCCCAGGTGAGGCTGTTCGCGGCGGAAGCGGTGGGATCTGAGCTCGCAGGTTTGCTATTGGAATCTTAGTGTGGAAAGGCTTGCAGAAAGCACCTGCGAAGCTGCCAGTGATTTAGATGATGGCTCCTTTGGGATTTATTTACTGATCTTACTGGGCCTTGGCAGGATGAGGACAGGGAGTGACTGTTTTGAATAGTGTCTCTCAATTGGAGAAAGAAAACCTTACAGGGAAAAATAGAACAAAATATCTGCTCTCAATGGGGAGATAATGCTTTCAAATACGAAAAATCTCGGGTTAGTCACTTTGGCACAAAATTAGGGAAACGCTTACATTGATTCCTCATAATTTTCAATTGGATTTGTTACAGTACTCTGTTACTAAATGAATTCAAATCCAGTGAACTTTGTAAAATGCATTTATTAAGCTAAATAAAAGTGTATCCTAGGAAAGGCTCCCTGATGGTAAGAAGGGGCCATGTTCTCTTAGATGCTGTTCTAGGGAACTATTTCCAGAAGCTTAAGAATGTCTTTAAAACGTAGAAGCTCAAGCCAATGTCACGCAAATGAAATTAAGCTTAGGAAAAATGAGTTTCTTCTAGATATAGCACTCTCAGTAAACACTGCGAAGTAGACTGCTCTGAACAAGCTTTGACCTTGGGGAGTTACAGTCCACGGCAGAACGAATCTAACTGACACAGTTACAACAATTAAGTGACCCGCTAAGAAACGCAATGGCGGAACTGAAGCCCGCTACTCAATCAGCAGTGGATAGGAAAAAGCTGGATGTCTGGGAGCCCACAGGAAGGCTGACCCTGGGAGGAAGGGTGGGGAGGGGCCTCTGTGCTGCCTCCTGGGGCCCCCGCACCTGACCCCACAGTGCTGGCACAGCTGGGGCTTGCCCAGAGGCGGCGCTGCGCTTCAGACAAGCTCACCGAAGAGACACACAACTTGTCTTTGAGCGTCTCGTGGGCTGTGTCCAACACCACGTCAGCAGGCGCTTGCGCCCACGTCTCTGTTAGTGCGATTTGCAGGGGGCCAGGCGAGCACTTGGGAGACAGAGAGTTAACCCTGAGGAAGGTGGGGGTTGGGGTGAGTGTGTGAAGGGGTGGGGGGAGGGCGCAGCTCCCAGTTGCTCCTGGAGAAGTTTCCAGGCTTCCCCAGGACCGTGCTCTGTGTCCAGGCCGGCGGCCCCAGGGCGCCTTCGCCGCCCCCCCTGGCCGGCCCCACTCGCCCTGCCAGCCCTGGGCCTTGGCCCGCAGCTTCGTGGGAAGGAGCCGGCTGCAGCGTCCAGGTGAGCTCGCCTGGGCGGAGCCCTGTTTTGAGAGGCCCTAGCGCACCTTCCCGCACCTTCGGGAACTGACTCTCCAGGTGACTCTTATCCACCCCGCAGGAAGCTCAAGCTGGGTTTCTGCACGTGACCCCCAAGGGCACACACACAGGCCCCGATGGGAAGTGCTTGGGTAGGGCGCTGGGGGGGGGGCAGTGCTGGCTGCCCTGGCTAGGGCCTCCTGTCTAAGCCCCCCAGGGGCATCTGGCAGCTCAGGTTTTAGGGAGAAACTGGGCAGGCGGCCGAGGAGGACGTGCTTGTTGTGTGTTTTGGGGTATACTACCCAAAAAAGCCAGCCACACTGTTGTAAACACAAGAGGAAACTGTGCAAGCTCGAGCTTGGCCCAAGCGCTCGCCAGGGGCACCTGGGTGGCAGGAAGGCCGGGACGAAGGCAAGAGCAGGTGACATCGTCCGGCTTGGCGTGCAGGCCTGGGGACCCCCGGGCAGCTAGTGATCGGCTGGGCTGACCTTCACATGGCTCCCTGAATGTGTGAGGCCGGCTCTCGGCCAGGGGATGGGCCCCTACGCCTCATCCATACAGGAATGCACCAGAACGCAGGTTCCCCCCGGGGAGTAGAAGCTTCCCCTGGAACGGCCGCTTAAGAACACAGCGCCGATCACGTTCTTGAGCTCTCACTTGCTTCTCGTTGTGAAACGCGTCGACCTGGTTATTCCCACCTCACCGGTCAAGGCCAGGCAGATTTTTTTGCAAGTTCAAATTCCGTGAGTTTGCACGTGGCGTCAGCCAGGGCTTGAAAAGGAGACAGGTGAGTGGGAAAGGGGAGATGTTCAAGAACGTTATTGCTATATTGCATTTAACAGTGGGAGTAGAAATTTAGAAACGGATTCTTTGTGTCAGCGAGGAAGCTCACAGAAGGAAACTTCTCTTGAAAATTAGAATTGGCCTAAACATCCCGGAAAACACTGCATGTCGGCTTAAGGCTGCAATCGGGGGCAGGAGCCCGCTCCATCTCAGGTCAGGTCTGGAGAGTGAAGCACAGCTGGTGCCACAAATCTCAGGGGTTTTTTTGCTTAGAAGAACTGGGGTGCAGGCCAAAGATGCGGGGTGAGACGACGCCCCAGAGACACAGTGGGGGGCAGAAGAGGCCGATGCTCTGAGACAGTGCTGACGGGCGGCGGGGAGGCGGGCGGGGTCTGCTCTGGGGTCCCCCCTGCGGCCCAGCGGGGATGGACTCAGGCCGCAGCAGTGACAGCGGAGACCCAACCCCGGGCCGCCGGAGGCCCAGTGTAGTGGACGTTAAGGGCACCAGCAACTCTGCCGCGTCTCAGAAACTGCGCTCGTGGCCCTTCTGGCTCTCGAAGGAGCCGGCCTGCCGTGTGCGCGGGTGACGTCCTCGGGACTGCCGAGCTCCCGCCTCCCACGCTGCGCGCTCCCTGCGGTTAGTGGGGTCCTGCACCCCGCTGGCTGCTGGCCCGCGGCCCTCCCCGCCCAGGCATCCCGAGTGGCCCCACAGCCATCCCAGCACCCCGCGCCTGCCACGCCCCACCCCCTGCCAGCAAACCCTGGGCCCTGCCCAGTGCTGCGCCTGGGCGCCTGGGCACGCGTCCCGCCTTGACGCTGACTTTCCAGATGACTACAGGAAGCTGCTCAGTGACGCCCACACGGTTGTTGCATTGGGCAGCACCACGCGGGAGTCGGGGAGCAGGACGCCATCGGGGCGCTGCTCAAGAGCGAGTCCTGGCCTTGCTCCTGGCAGACTAATCGCACAGCATTGGCCATGTGAGGCAGCAAAAAGGAAAGGAGACTAGGGGAGCTGAGATGGGGGACTGGACACTTCCGTCTGGCCAACAAGGCCCACCGGTCAGCTCCTTCAGCTCCTGGGGCCCCTCGCTGGACATCAGTCCACGGCCCCCGGGCGTTCCCGGTCACACTCGTGATGCAGACCCTTCCCGGGTGACCCCGCTTTATGCTCCTGGGTGACGTGAGAGGTGCCTCGCAGGGTCGGGCTCTTTAATGGAGGCCGGATGAGCCACCTGGGGTCAGCAGGGGCACAGGTGCCCCTTTTTTATTTTAATTCAAGAGAGGAAAGGTGAGAGGAAGGGGGGAAGGAGGAGGTCTGAGTGGGGGATGGCCAGCGCAGCATCACAGGTCAAGTTGCTGTCTGCCCCCTGGGAGGGAGGGCTCCCCCTGCCGCAGACTCACGGCTGCTCTAGCTGGCGCAGGGCTGCTCTGCTGGCCCCTTGTCCTTGACCTCACAGTGCTCCCTGCTGCACCCCGGGAGGTGGGGAGGTGGACTGGGGCGCTCCCCTGGGAAGACACAACAGTCCCTCCCCCCGGCACCAGGCGCGGCCACCTCTGCCCCCTCTGTGAGTAGCTGGGAGATGAAGTCTCTCTTCTTCTCATCTGGACGTTCCCACTGGACATTTCTCGGCCGCCATCGCGTTGATCGTTACGTCTTGCCACAGGCCGGTTCTCCTACTCTTTGCTCCCCAAGTAGCTGTACCTTTCGCCTTCCGAGGTACCCACAAGTCACACGTTTGTCATCGCTTTTCCCGCTTCTCCCTCCTCACTGCCTGAGTTGCTCCTACCAGCTGGCCCCAGCGGGCTGTGCTCCGCGTGGGAGCTGCCAGACATTTTACAATTCTACATGTTCATTTGATGAACATCTTTGACATAATTTTTCTTTTTAAAATCTATATTGTGATTCTTTCCCCTCATACAGAAACACATTAAGTTAAAGTCCTGTCTGCTGGGCTAGGACCCAGATCTGGCTTCCCCGGAGTCGCCACTGCGGAGGCCTCTCTATGGGTGACGGGTCGTGTGTTTCTATTTATGCTGTGTCTAAAACAACAGCCAGACTCCAGCTGATGTTGTCTTCCCCCAAAAGACTTGCTCTCTCTTGTTGGGCAGAGGGGTAAGAGACTGGTCACTTCGTACCGTTGTGTCTGGCACAATAGGGATTGGCTGACACCGAGTTGCACACGTGTTAGTAAGACTCAGTTTGCAAATGGTTCACCTTGGGCTTGGCATTTGGTGGCGAGCCCAGCTGATCTATATCTTAGCCATGACGGACTTGAGAAAACTTAGTTCTGCTCTTCAGAGGTTATCAATTCATTCATTTAATGTCACGTAGGGAATAGTTATCTTCTTCTGCAAAGCGAATTACAACACGTCTGAATCATTATTACAAGTTCAGAATTATGGCCAATGGGTATGCATTGACATTGTGAGGACCTTGGCTGACAGATTGGAGGGGACAAGTGAGAGAAAAGATCTTTACTTATCTGTTAAGAGCAACTGCTTATGTGTGAGATACTTGTAAGCAGACATGCAAACACAAGCAGACAAAGACTTCGTTGTGTAGATAGCCCTGCCTGCCTGTCTCCAAATTGATAGGTGGGCCTATGTAGATGCTGAATTGGAGGCCACTTGAGATGACCTCGTGACTGCAGTTCTGAGCCTTCACCAAGGCTGGCGGAATGGCAGATGGAGAGACACGAGGAGACTCCAAGTCCCACCCCATCCATCAGCCTGTCAGTCTTCATCAAGAGCTTGGTTACCCACCCTGCTCTGCTGCCAGTTGAGCTGTATGTGTGCATTTTGGGGATGCATCCCCTCCTGCCCCAAACTCACACAGTTGTAAGTGAAGATGTAACTTCCTGGAAGTTCGCCCTCTAGGGGTCCCGAAGCTGATGAAACAGCCGTTTCCTTCATGAGTCTGCCGGCAGCGCTGGGCCCAGTGAAGAAGCCAGCACACTTTCAGAGACAGACCCATTTTCCTCACCATTTGCAAATCCTCCCTCTTTGGTGAGGGATTTAAATTTTTGAAATTGTCCAAAATCCTTCAGGGCTGAGAATACGGCTTAGAGGGGATTAGCTTGTGGCTTTTCTCGTAAGTTAAAAATGAGATTGAAATAAATAATTTAAGCCTGTACTTCTTGAATCTCTTATAACCAAGTTTAGAAAGCTGTCCTGACCCGGCCTGGTGTTTCAACATCACTGAAACAGCTCCCGGAGGCTGGAGGTGACACTGTGGAGTGGGCCAAACTCATTTTGATGCGTCAATATGATTGCCGTCTCGTTATCTCTTATAAACACCTTGTTTTGAAAATGTATTTAAATATGCTGTGAAGAAGACAAAAGTTCCTGTTCTATCGCAAAGACGAGAATATGGGGACAATTGAGGGGTGAGGAGAGCGCACAGCGTCCTGTCTGGGAATGACCCTCAGTGTCCATCGCTTGGGTGTGAATGATGGCGCTTCTTGCCTTGAGCTAGGAAGCTTCCAGGCATTTTAGATTAGGTCACCGGGGAGCTAAATTACATTTAGAAGTGACATTTTTATTTTGATGACATATTGTTGATAGACTGCACTCAATTTAATAGAGTAATCATCTTGTTCCCGAGTGGCTGTGACATGCTCTGTGCCCAAGGCTATGAGCCAGAATCAAGATTCCGTAATCAAGAAAGTTACCGGGCTCTTGAGCAGAAAAAGAGAGATAATAGACTTTCTCTTTCATCTCCTCCGCCCCTCCCCCCACTTATTTCACTGGCTATTTTGAACTCATTTTCATTTGGATCTCAACATTAATGAATTTTCTTTTCCAAAATAGCGGCATCTGTTTACACAAAGGAATAGGTCTGCAATGGACAAACAGGTGGTGTTTGTTTTGCCACAGGAAAGGAAGGAAGGGACTTCCATGGCAGTAACTTTAATGTGATATTTAGCCTTCATTTTTACACGCACACACACACACACACACACACACACACACTCTGAAGACTTCCAGACCATCACATTCTACAGTGCTGGCATTAGATTATTGTGGATATTACATTTCTACTGGCCTTATAATTTAGAGCCACGCGAGTGAGTCTTTAACAATGATGCTTACTTATGCCAGGGACAAGGAACATTTGTAAAATGAACACATGTTGGGCACTCAGTTCTCTGAGTTGCTATTATCATGACCACCCTGACTTTCAGGCAGGAAACTGAGGCTTACAGTCAGGGCTTAGCATCCAATTTTGACTGGTCCATGGTGTATTGCATGCTGGGAATCAAACCACCTCACCTTAGCCTAGTTTTGTGTATGATAAAGATATAAAGAAATAATAAGGATAATGAAATTGATGAAGAAATAGTAGAAGACCTAGTGTGGACAGCACTGAGGAGCCCTGACTGAGTCAGGGTTCTGGAGAAACAGAAGGGATAACATCACATGTGTATTAACTCCCTCATGATTCCAGAGGCTGAGACGTCGCAAGAGCTGCAGTTGGCAAACTGGGGACCCAGGAGAGTAGAAGGTGTAGTTCTGGCCGGAGTGTGATTCTGCAGGCAGGAGAAGTGATGTCCAGCTCAGACACAGAGGATTTCCCTATTTGTTCTAGCCAGGTCTTGCCCTGATTGGACGAGGCCCACCCGTGTTAGGGAGAGCAATCTGCTTTACTCGGTCTACTGGGTCCACATGTCATCTCATCTGCTGATGCCTTCAAAGACACCCCCACACAGTGTTTGACTGGGTGCCTGTGGTGAGAGTTAACAGACAAAATTAACTACCACACCGCAAGTGAGGAAATCCTAATTTTCTCAAGTGTTTTGAATTCTTTGAGGTCAAAGAACAATCTTTATTCTTTCCTGGACTTTGTTTTCATTTTGGCTATGTTAACATCCATCAACCCTCTGGTTGAGTTGAATCAGCCTTCTTCTGCCTCACTCAGTGCTGGGGGACAACCTCTGTGACCCTGGGGGGGGGGTCTTATGTGCCAAGGGACCCAGAATGTAGGAACCAGAAGAGTCTGGTTTTAAGTTACGTGTCAGCAGTGAAGGCTGACACTGAGTCACTCTCTTCAGGTCTCGTGGCTTCTTCCACAGAATGTGCGTGGGGGAGATAACAACATTCATTACTCGCTGTGCTGTGAAGACTAGTGAGCATGGTGGGGGAGGGGTGATGGCAGGTGGTAGGCCCACCGTAAGTGGGTCCTGTGGAACCCAAGAATGGGGAAAAAGAAATAGATTTTTCTGGTAGTGATCCAAGATGGCAGCTTTTACTGGTTGGGCCCAGAGATTCAGGGAGAGTGTCCTCTCTGCGTCACAGCCCATTAGCTGGCTCTCTCGCAACCTGTTCTGTATGACTTCATGGAAAAGACACCCAGCATGCCTCCTTCTAAATCACTGAAGATATGACCTTTATGTTCTAAGGCAGCTTTTAGCTGGTGCAAACAAAATATTAGAATGCCGAGAAAACCTTTAACTGGAGGCATTTGCTGCTGAGTGTATAACCTCGGTCGATGACCTTTTGAATGATGAACCAAGTTCTACAAATTCAAGTTCCAGGTTAGTTTTTCAAACAATGTTCTTTCGAAGAGTCAGAAGTCGTGATTTCTTTATAATAGCAATGTAAGAGTTTTACCTTTTATCCAGAAAATTATCGCACCCCTATAGCCCCCCCCCCCCAATCCCCACCACCAGCATCTCTGGGCTCTGACGTAGAAGTTAATTCTCCGTCAGTGAAGACCTCTGTCAAGATTTATCTGGGAAACAGGTGGGACTCTGTGACTCACAAAGACTCATAGACAATTCCCAAAGAAGCAGAATTTAAAGGTTAGGTCTAATGTTGCGGCTCCCTGAAAATCCGTTTTGGGGGTGATGGAGCACTCAGGGCTCTCTGCTGAATCACCCTGTGACGTTTTCATGGAATGCAAGTCAATCTTGGCATTGTGGGAACACTTGCTCCCTGGTCTTGCCAAAGAAAAGTCTCGCAGGAGGAGGGGGCTTGGAGCTGGTCACGGGACTTGAAAGACCGACTTCCTTCCTCCACTTTGTCAAGGACCCATGTGTACCTACAACTTTCATGTGTCCAGCAGACTTCCCTCGATGTCCCAGAGCTTCTGCAGCCTTGCCTGTGACTTAGGTCCAAGTAACCTATTTTGAGGAGGAATTTCCACCCCACCCCCCATTCTATCTCTATTCTATGCAAATATTCAGATCTGTCTATTTAATGTGTGGGTGTGTTTTAAAGTTCAATAGAAATTTGCACTGTGTAGGGTTTCTAGAATGCTCTATGTGCTGAGAGTGTGTCACCTGCTCCTATCACAAAGAAGTCCTTGTTTCAAATACACCAAGGTCATGAGTGCAGATGGTTTGAGGTTTGGCTGACAAATCCCATGTCCACTATCATGAACCCCATTGTGTCTGCCATTTCCGGTCATCGTTTGCCACAACCACCGCTTAGTAAGCCCCAGATGTATATACAGTCTCTCGTCAGTCCTGTCTCTCCCTCCTCAGGGCCACCCACTGCGTCAGGATGGGGTGTCCTTGACCTCTAGCCAAGGGCTGCTGACCCAGGAGGTCAGGCTCTGAGGTCCTGTCACCTCTGGGGAGCTGGAAGTCCCCTACAGGCTGAAGCAAGTTGCCACCCAGGGTCTTTTTTCAGCTCAAGCTCACAAAGGGCCATGAGATGTTGATTAAAAAAAATTATATTTTTGCCAGAAGCACATAACTGCCTCTTTAAATTATTTCAGCTGACTTCTGTTGATGGTCTGTGGATGAACAAGAGCGCCAGTTGAGCTGGATTTGTAGGGTGGTTTCGCATAAAAGAGGCTCGCTGTGAGCAGGAGGGCTACACTCAGAGCCTCTAATTAGGAGCACGGAGCTAGGCCTCTGTCAGCGTCTCCCGGGGAGCCTGCATCTGTGTGCTGGACGTCCATGGCATGTTAAAGATTCATAGCTTTTGTGAGTCGTTAAAAACTAAGTCACAATCACAAAGGCACTGGGTGGGGGGGAGCTGCAGGCTCGGCGTGGGGTCTAAGAGTCATTTGCCTGATTAAGTGAGGCGGGAGAGGGAGAGAGGCTGGGTGGGCGACCTGCATTGCAAAAGCCTCCTCCCTCTTCTCAGCCCCTCCGGCGGGACCCTGGGTCTGCCTCACAGACACCTACGTGGGATGTGTGGGGTCGGGGCCTCTGGGTTCTGGTTGTTTTGCTAGCTGCAATGTTTGGAAAATTTTAACATTTATTTTAACATTTTAAGCTAACACCTTTTAGTATGTGGTTGCTAAAAACTGAAGAACTTTCAAGACCCACAGGGATATATGTTCATGGCAGCCCAGGCTTCCCAGTGCTGGAGGAAAGATGGGTGGGATGGGTGGGGTCTCCTCCGTACCCCGGAGGTTTTCCAGGGCTGCCGTAGCAAGTGGCCACCCTGGGTGGTTGACAGCAAGGAAGGGGATTGTGTCTGGTCTGGGGCCAAAACCCACATCGGGGTGTCAGCTGATGGTGCTGCTGCAGGAGATGCTCCCTTGGCCCCTCATGCCAGCTCTGGGGCTCCAGGCATTCTTTAGTTTGTGACTGGGTTGCACTGGTCCACCTGGCATTGCGGGTGGAGGCCAGGCACCCCTACTCTGTGAGTGTCTCCCCTGCCTCGACCCCCTGCCTCTGGAGTTTAGATTCAGGCTGATCTTTATATTCTTAATTTAATCACATTTACAAAGACCTTTTTTTTTTTTTTAAAAAAAAGGACTTATGTATGTATGCATACAGACTGGGGTACAGGCCAGAGGTGCAGGGGTGGTGAGAGGATTCACCAGAGACAGAGTGGGGAGCAGAACAGGCAGACTGACGAAGTCCACTGTTGAGGGGAACAGTGAGGAGACAGGAGAGGTCTGCCGCGCCCTGTGGGTCACCTCTGGGGCAGGGATCGAACTCGTGCTGAAGTGGCTTTAGCTTCTCAGTGCTGTGCTTTACCCGCTGCGCCCCCAGGGAGGGCCAGTGATCAGGTCGTACTCCGTGGTTGCGAGCGGATCTAGCTTTGGAGAGACAGCTTCACCACACACGGCACAGCCAAGGAGAGGTCCTACGCTGTGGGGCCAATTGCCAGGAGATCATTGTCAGAAATGGAGTCTGCACCAGTGAGAGCACCGTTCTCTGTCCATGAACTGCCCTTCCTTCCCCTACACACCCTCTCCTCTCCCCAAGACATAGCTTTGAAATTCCCTGCTGAGTTCTTTGAGGGTGACCCTTGGACTGACCCTGGAATTTTCAGTATTTACACATAAAACTTGAGCAAAATCCTTGAGTCAGGCAGTATTGCTCAGATAATTTCTCACGTAAAGCAGAAGATTTAGGACTTACAATGGGAAACAATTCATCTCAAATGGCAACATTTAGCCCTCTCAGTGTTTCACAGGGCTGCAGACTACTGGGATCAGAGGTGACTTCTGACCCCCACGGCAGAGCCCTCACGCCGCTGACCCACAGTGCACAGAGGCCGACAGGGGGCCACGGCCTGCCTGCTCCCTGTCCAGAGCAGGGACCCAACATGACATGCAGGCTGGCTGCATCACTGTAAAGCAAGAGGGCAAAGATGGCTCTCACCAGGGCAAAGGAAAGAGCTTGGTTTTGTAGATAACAACTAGTTAGAGATAACTCCTTGTGAGCAACATCTAGAGTGGAGGTGTAACAGGGCACCCCAGTGTGAGCTGGGTGGCCTGAATGTGGGTCCTCACCTGTGTGCTTAAGGGACTTATAAGACTCAACTGCAGGCGCACATAAAAGGTTACTAATAGGTTTATTTACAAGAGGAAGGGAAATGGGTAACTCAGAGAAAGAGAGATCCGTGGTGAGTGTGTCCTACCAGTTCCACTGACTGGAGCCCAGGATCATGCAGAGAGCTGGTCAGAAGCCAAGAGACCAGCTGCGAGCCAGGAGGCCAAGAGCCCACAAGGCCCCCATGTCTGGTTTTCTATCCAACCCTGGATACTTAACCCCAACTTCAGTTCCTGCAGCTTCCGTTGATGATGCTGGGATTTGTAGTTCCGGTGTCTGGGGTGGGGGTGGAGTCGCCAAACCTGTGCTGTAGAGTTGGTTCAGGACACCCTGTCCCCCTCACAGGGGAGGTCAGTAGCATGTGGCACTCTGTCATTACATTAGGGAATAGACATACAATTCACTGGCCTTGGCGAACTCACTTCCCAGCTCCTCCCCTTTTCCGTTCCTTTCAGAGCAGCTTAAATTCCTCAACTTCAGATTGCAGAGTGAAGCCTGTATTCAGGGGTAGGGCCTGTGGGACTTGATGATGTGCTGGGCAGGTCCGGAGAAGTGGCCACAAGCAGGTTTTGTTTGGTGACCATGGGGCAGTGAGGGGCACCACACAATGACCAGCCTGCCAGCTGGTGTCATCTGCACCCCTGTAGATGGAATTGGCCGATCTTGCAGGCTAGTGGCTGGGAGGAATGCTCCCCAAATCATTTTCATCTCACACTTTCCGTACAATTCTTGCTACATACATAGGTGCCATTTCACTAGTAGGAAACAAGAAAATAATAGTACAATTATTATTATTATCATTATTTTTTATTTTCTCAGACAGTATTATATAGTTGCCAAGGTTCCTTTTTTTTAAAAATGTATTTATGCATACAGAATTGGGGTACAAGCCAGAGGTGCAGGGGCAGTGAGAGGATCCACCAGAGACAGAGAGGGGGCAGAACAGGCAGATTGATGAGGTACACTGCTAAGGGGAGCAGCAGGCGGGCCAGGAGAGGCCTGCTGCACCCTGTGGGTCACTTCTGGGGCTGGGGATCAAACTTACACCAAAGCGACTGTGGCTGGCTTGTAGTGCTGCTTCCTAACCCATTGTGCCAACAGGGAGGGCCGAAAAGGGGTTCTTATCTTTGGAGAAAGATAGAGTGAAGTTCAAATATCAGTGGAGTCACTTCCTGGCTTCTTTTAATCTCAGGTCTCCCTCTGTCAGTCGCCTGGCAGCAAGTAACAGGCATAGATGAGAGCAGCACTCTGGGCCCTTGGGACTTCCATTGAGATTGTTACTATGCTGTGGCGAGTGCTTTTGAGTGGCCTTTGCATAAAGCACTGAAGGCAACTCTTGAGCAATGCTGGCTTCTTTGTCCACATTTTAGAGGGTAGTTCTGTTAGGGGGAAGGATGTCCTGAAGGCACTCTGCAGAGTTTGTGGACTCCACACCCTACTCCAGTGACTGGAAACTACAACTCCCAGAAATACCAAGGAGAGAACTGTGAGGACCCAAGGGCAGAGCTAAGCAGGCTTTCTGGGACTTTGGGGAAGGTGAGAGCCAGGTGAGAGGCGCTCTTTCTGGACCACGTGGCTCTCTCTGGACTGTGGGGCTCTCTCTGGACTGAGTGGCTGGCTGCTGGTCATTTGGCTCTTGATGAGCTATCAGTGTGATGGAGTTCCAAGCAAGTGGAATGGTAGGATGTTCTAGTTAACCTGGATCTCTCTCTCTTTCTCTCTTTCCCTGGGTTGTTCCTTTTCCTCTCCCCTTTGTAAATAAACCCACTATTGACCCTATTGTGTGTGTTTGCAGTACAACTGAATTTTATGTGCGCAGATGAGGACCCACAGACAGGCACACAGTTCACATTGGGTTGGCCTGTGACAGTCTTAGGGCTGGGGAGAAGGTCACTCGGCCCCAGTTCACACTGTAACAGCAGGGTCCTCTGAGGAAGACGTTCTCAACACCGCTTTCTCCTGCATGACCATTCGCATCTTCACAACTGTTTGGGAATAAGGACTATGCATTATAAATGTACATGTTGTGCATAAAATATGGGAAAATTCTTCTGGGTCCTGCGGGAGGAGGAGGCTGCAGTTAATCCATACTTATTCTCTGGCCATCTCAGAGATCTCTTTTCTCTCTTCCCTCCCTGCCCCCTTCCTAAATAGGCCCTCCCAGAACAGGATGACTGAGCACATCAGTCAGAGGGAAAGCGAGAAGTCAGTGGTCATAGTCTTATGTCCACTGGAGAACTTGTCCCTTTTCTGCAGGGGTTTCTCACTTGGTCTTTCTCCATTCTGAACACGTGGCTGGCAGGGGCTTCCCTTTGAGCCTGTTGCAGAACACAGCTCCTGTTGGCAGAAGTCGTTTTTTGAGCTATAAAAATCTGGGCAGAGTTAAAGAAATGCTGGTCATAACCCGCCCCGTGACCCCTTTCCTGAATCCCAGGAAACTAATAGTCTGGCCAGGGCTCCATCAGCTTCTTCATGGAGCTGGAATTTACTATGCAGTTCAGAAGTCTAGTGATTCGGGAAATCAAGACATAATGATTAAATTCCCACCTCTACAGCATGACCCTTCTGGTAAATAGATACCATCCTCTCTCTGTGGTGAGTTGGAGAGACTGATTTTGAAGACCTAGAAGTTTCTGTTGCTGATGCTCTTTTGAAAGAGACTCGTTTTAAAATCATCAAATACTCTGTTTGTAGAACAAATGGACTTTTAATGGCCTGCAATGTCATTTGAATATTCATGCTAATAGGTATGATCCATTTAGGAAATAAGTACACAGTAACCAAGAATTAATTCCAATGGCTGGCTGCTGTTATAGGCAACTAATTTACAGCAGGTCTTGACTAGAAGAGGCAAATTGCCACATCCATTTAGGTAATGAAAGAAGGCCATCGCATTTTTCACCGGCACAGCCAGCGGGTACTCTCCCCCTATATCTGCTGAGCATCCAAATGTGTGTACTTGTTTTCCCCCCAAGCAGTAAGTGCTCTATTTTCCGCTGATTGCTATTTAGTTAACAGTCAGGACCCAATAGGAACATCTTATGTGAAGTATGAAGAATCGAATGCTTGTCACTCATTGAGCCAGGATTTTCAAATAGGCGAGCCCTCGCCATTGGCAAGGTAGCTCCTTTAGGTCAATTGCAGAACATTCTGGTGGTGGAACTATTGGCACTCAGAACAACTGAGTATGTGGGGTTCAGATGTATGCGAGTGATTAAGTAGGAGGATAAACATAATCTTTTGCATAATTGGATAAGGTGACATTAAAACGTTCTCAAGGAAGACAAGGACATCTCATCCTTTTCCAGTCTTCATTCTGGGCTGTATGAATCATGCCTTGACCTAACACCTTTCCTCTCAGGAACTAGGATATATTGGAGATCACAGTTTTAGAGCTTATCATCTGTTTATAGAGTATGCCTGGAAATAGTGATTTTTTTTGAGTCATTTGTTGAGAGTCACCTGCTTTCTGCTTTCATTCCCACCACCAGTTGGTTAAGTTATTCTTTCATTGGTCCTTGAGCTGAACCTCAAACCCCTCTCTCCTCCCCCAGAGGTAGGGGCAGGTAGAACTGAAAGTTTTAACTCTCTCATCATCTTTGTCCTTCTGGTGACCAGGCCCATCCTGAAATTTTTTGGCCCCAGGCACTGGCCTTCCCATCAGCATGCAAAAGTCACTCATCCCTTGGGAGATCACAAGAGTTTTCGATTTGTGTGCTTGGAACTGGGGACAAAGCCCAAATACTTATTTTTCATTCTATCACAATGTTTTCATAATTAATATGAGAAGACAGCTTCACCTTGCATTGATGGTATCAGTGAACTATCTAATAGTCCCACCTAGGTTCTATTTTATGAGCACATCTTCTCTCTCTAGAACTTGCGTGCGTGACCGTTGTGCATGGTACCGGCTCCCTGCATCTGGCGGGGGTGAACAGTACTTACTGAGTGAAGAACTAAGTGAATGAACATTATCTTTATGGAGCTCGGGTGCTCCTGGGTGCCAAGTATTACGTAGTGAAGCTCTGCTCTGATCCTGCTGGTGAGGATGGCTCCTGATGGTTTGACATGGGAACGTCCATCCACTTTCAGTTTACATCTTAGAAGCAAGCAAGCAGCTCTTCAGCCAAA